>NC_057798.1:294719660-295089434 GCF_018294505.1 Triticum aestivum | reverse complement strand
CCTCCGGTCGCCGCCCTCCGGGCCGGCGCCCCGTCCCCGCCGCCGGATCCGGCCTCCCCGGCCCGGTCCCCGACATCTCCGGCCGCCGGCGCCTCAGATCCGGCGAGATCCGCCGCCGCCTCAGAATCCGCGCCCGGGTCAGCCCTAGATCCGGAGGTGTTTTTTTTCTTCCAAGTCCCTGAAAACTCATTTCATGTTGCATTCTTTGCCATGCCATAACTTCATGTGTGCTGCTCCGTTTGGTGTGTGTAATATATCAAAATGTTCAGTGAGAGATGCTCTTAATTTCATTCCATTGTGCCATGCTTGTTTGAGTCCATCTTGATGCCATTATCATTGTTGCAAGAGTGCTATATGATGTTAATCTGCTGTCTGTTAACGGAACTTGCTGATTTGTCTTTTTCATTGCATTTTGTGTGTGCATCCTATGAGCTTTATGTCTACATGAGTTTTGAGCTACATCATGCCATCTTCACAGTGGTGCAATCCATGTATTTTTGCGAGTCTTGTAGTGAGTGCATCGAGCTCATCAAGTATGGTACTTGTTGTTACTGTTTTGCTAGGCTGAAACTGTTATACCATGATGCTATGTAAACCTTCTGCTACAAGTCATTCTATGCATAATCTGGAGATGTTCACTAAAGATGTTTTGTTATAAATGTCATGCTATATCCATCCGTGCCCATGGTTGCATTTATAACCTGCTGTAGCTTGTTGTAATCTTGCTCTCAAATTGCTAAATAATGTTTCTGTCAGCCTCTTAACATTAAGTTCAGTTTTTGCCATGTGTTTTGCTAGTGATCCATGTACTTTATGAACTTGATCTTGCCATGCTTAGCTTCATAAACATGTATTCGTACTATTGGTTACCTTCTCATGCCATGTATTGCTCTGTGGTCAGTTGTACAAGCTCACAAACATGCCTACTTATTGTTGTTCCTGCCATGTCTGAATCTGTCATATCACTTGCCATGTTTGCATGGACGCTACCATGTTTTCTCTTGATCTTTGGAATTAGTTTAGTAAGGGAGTTTTGTTCTTTGTCTTAACTAGTATCATGCCATGCATTTGTTTGCCATGTTAAGTTCCTGTAACATATTGTTTGATAGCTCTAAACATTGCAACCTGATGTTATTTCTGCTAAGTTTGTAAACTGTTATTATTTGCAACATTGCCATGTCCTTTTGAGCATGTTATAATGTTTTCTGGAGATAGCTCAGTGTTCATGTTTTGTTATGCTTTACCTGTACTTCATGACCATGCCTTTTGTTTTCACGTTGAGATGTTGTAGCATATTGTTTTGATGCTTGCTAAATGCCTAGTTGCTGTTTTGGACAGCTTGTCCTTTAAACTTGTTTCATGTGTATGTGTTGAACCGTTGCTCCGTTTTGAGTGTGCTCTATATGAAACTTGCTTGATTCTGCATGAAGTTTCATATTATCATGTTGCATCCACGTTTTGAGAGTGTTTGCTTGATGTTTGTATGCATTTTGCATCAATGCCATGTTTAAATTGTTTTGCTCATATCTTCTAGGCCGTAGCTCCGAATTAAATGAACTTTATATGTAACTTGACTAGAATCTCGTGTAGATCATCTTGGTGAATCTTAACTTGCTGTTTAACAACTTGAACATAAGGTTTATTCAGTTCTGGACCAATTTCTAAATTTGCATATGAGGACTTACCGGAATTGTTATATGTTGTTTCCAGCCTCATTTAACCTTGCTTTGATGTGTTGTTCTTGTATGCATCATCTCTTGCCATGAGTAGCTTCATGTAGTCTTGTCTTGCATCATACTTGGTTGAGCATCATGTCACGTATATGTGTGGTGTGTTTACCATGTTGTGTCCTTTTTCTCGATAGTTCCTGTTTCATTGCGATCGTGAGGATTCGTTCGTCTACGCTTAGTTCGGCTTCATCCGTTCGTCTTCTTCATGGACTCGTTCTTCTTCCTAGCGGTATTTCAGGAGAGATGACTGCTACCCTGGATCTCACTACTATCATTGCTATGCTAGTTCCTTTGTTCTATCGCTATGTTGCGCTACCTATCACTTGCTCATCAAGCCTCCCAAATTGCCATGTCAGCCTCTAACCTTTTCACCCTTCCTAGCAAACCATTGCTTGGATATGTTACCGCTTTGCTCAGCCCCTCTTATAGCATTGTTAGTTGCAGGTGAAGTTGAAGATTGCTCCATGGTGGACAGGATTATGTTGGGATATCACAATATCTCTTATTTAATTAATGCATCTATATACTTGGTAAAGGGTGGAAGGCTCGGTCTTATGCCTGGTGTTTTGTTCCACTCTTGCCGCCCTAGTTTCCGTCATACCAGTGTTATGTTCCTGTATTTTGCGTTCCTTATGCGGTTGGGTGATTATGAGACCCCCTTGACAGTTCGCTTTGAATAAAACTCCTCCAGCAAGGCCCAACCTTGGTTTTACCATTTGCGTCACCACCACCTATACTTTTCCCTTAGGAGTCGCGCTCCCGAGGGTCATCTTTATTTTAGACCCCCCCGGGCCAGTGCTTCTCTAAGTGTTGGTCCGAACTGAGCAGCCTGCGGGGCCACCTCGGGGAAACTTGAGGGCTGGTTTTACTTGTAGCTTGACTTATCCGATGTTGCCCTGAGAACGAGATATGTGCAGCTCCTATCGGGATTGTAGGCACATCGGGCAGCTTTGCTGGTCTTGTTTTACCATTATCGAAATGTCTTGTAAACCAGGATTCCGAGACTGACCGGGTCTTCCTGGGAGAAGGAATATCCTTCGTTGACCGTGAGGGCTTGTGATGGGCTAAGTAGGGACACCCCAGCATGGTATAAACTTTCGAGAGCCGTGCTCGCGGTTATGTGGCAGATGGGAATTTGTTAATGTTCGGTTGTAGAGAACTTGACACCAGATTCAAATTAAAACGCATCAACCGCGTGTGTAGCCGTGATGGTCTCTTTTCGGTGGAGTCCGGGAAGTGAACATGGTTTTTGGGTTATGTTTGAACGTAAGTAGTTTCAGGATCACTTCTTGATCACTTCTAGCTTCTCGACCGTTCCGTTGTTTCTCTTCTCGCTCTTATTTGCGTATGTTAGCCACCATATATGCTTAGTCGCTGCTGCAACCTCACCACTTTACCCCTTCCTTTCCCATTAAGCTTTGCTAGTCTTGATACCCATGGTAATGGGATTGCCGAGTCCTCGTGGCTCACAGATTACTACAACAACAGTTGCAGGTACAGGTTATGCGATGATCATGACGTGAGAGTGATGTTTGCTTGTTTTGGAGTTCTTCTTCTGCTTCTTCTTCGATCAGGGGATAGGTTCCAGGTCGGCATCCTGGGCTAGCAGGGTGGATGTCGTTTGAGTTTATGTTTGTGTTTCATCTGTAGTCGGATGGTGCTCTTATGTAAGTGATGTTGTATTCGTGTGGCATTCTATGCCTCTTGTATGTATCCCCATCTATTATGTAACGTTGATGTAATGATATCCACCTTGAAAAAGTGTCTCCAATATGCGCTTCTATCCTTGGTGGGACCTTTGAGTTCCTTTAGGATAGGGTCGCATATTGGGCGTGACAAGTTGGTATCAGAGCCTCGACCGACAATAGGAGCCCCTTGATTGTTGGTCGTTGTTGAGTCTAGAAGAAAACTGTTTTCGGAGTCTAGTTATATCGGAGAGTAGGAATTCTTTTTACTCCTCAGCCCCTTCGTCGCTCTGGTGAGGAATCTTGACGTAGGTGTTTTGAATTACTCATCTTCCCTTTCAAACTTTCTTTAGGATCACGCAGTTGGTTTTTCGATCGTTGGTTCTCAGCTCTTTTCATCCGGTGCATTTCTCGTCAAGGTGATTTGACCCTCTCTATTTTTTCCAAGTTTAATCCTCAGTTGTTTTCTTTTTCCCACCCGCCCACCCCTTTTTCATCTCGGAGCCGGAGTCCGTAATCGAGTATCCATCCTACTTGTGTGAAGCCTTTGATTTCTTTCAACCGGTGTTTTCTCTTCAAGATATTCGTCGGTTCCCCCTTCCAAGTTGCCTTTGTTTTCCTGCCCTCCCACCCTCTTCTTCCCGGAGCCTGAGTCTGTTTCGAGCATCAATTTCATTCGTGTGGAGCCTCTTCAGTCTTCCCTCAATTATTTCAACCGGTGAATTCTCGTCTCGTTCGTCATTCTTCATCTCTTTTTCTTTTCCGGTGGATTCAATTCAAGTTTTTTTCGGTGTTGATCGTATTCTTTCCCGTGGTTAAAATGTTTTCCCCTTGCTCGTTCGCCTCTCGCCAGTTTATCCTTCCGGAGTGCTCAAGTCATCTCAGGAGATTCGTCTGTGTTCGAATTAATTCGAGGTTGTCACCTCATTCAAATATTTCAATCATTCTGGTGCATCATCTACCTCTTCAACAACCCTTTCCAACGGTGTTTTCTTTTAGTGGGCCCTAACCCATAGGTCTTTTCACAGGATCTTACCTGACTCTTCTAATTCCCTCGGAGTTATTCTCAATTCTTTTCAAGTGTGACGTAAGAATGGATCCCATCAGTCAGATGCCTTTCCAAGATCGATTTCAAATAATTTTCATTGTTGCCTCAACCTCTTCGCTTTTCGTTCTCCCGGAGTGCCTTAACAAATTTTGGTGGTGTTTCTCGTCGTCATTTGAAGACCGAAGAAGAGTTTTTCCTCTAAAGCTTGTCCATTCTCTAGAAGTTTCGTGGTTCTAGCTTCATGTTATCCTCTTGTATTATTCCATTTGTCAGATATTCCTTTTCTTACCCATTCAGAGTATGTCAGAAGTTGTTTTCCCGTTTCTTTTCACCAGAGGACATCGTTCAAGAAGAATTTTTCGTCCTCACATTTCAGCTACAGTTATCCGATTATCCCAGTGCTTCGTTCAAGTGTTCTTTAATCAGCTCATGATATCTTTGTTCTTTCGCATCTAAATCCCCTCTAGCTTATTGGTTCTTCTAATTCTTCCGAGTGATTCATACTCTTTAATCAGTCATTTTCAAATTTTTACGGTGGTTTGTTCAAGATTCTTTTTCTTTGATTACCATATCAATTCATTCGTTCTTTCCAATCCTACCGGTGGTTCATGAAGACTCTCTCAAGTTTGTGCTATACCCCCCTTAATCCTTTTCAAGAAGAATAAGTAGTATGCAAAATCCATGGCTTGTCATCAATTCAATTTGATGAAGGATAAGCATACAATAAATCTTATTCTTATTTCATCCAAGTGATTAATCCCTTCCTTCGGAGTTTGTTCATGAGGAATAAATTCTAGTTCCAAGTGTTTTCATATTTTCTTTTTCGGAGTTCAAATTTCCTCGGTCATTTTGTTGGAACATCCATCTAAGTCACTGCAAGCTTTAATCTTATTCTTTCATCCTTCATTCTATCTCATCATCCTTTTTTGTCACCGGAGTTCTGTTGGAAATATGCCCTAGAGGCAATAATAAAAGTATTATTATATTTCATTGTTCATGATAATTGTCTTTTATTCATGCTATAACTGTATTATTTGGAAATCGTAATACACGTGTGAATACTTAGACCACACAATGTCCCTGGTAAGCCTCTAGTTGACCAGCTCGTTGTGATCAACAGATAGTCATGGTTTCCTGACTATGGACATTGGATGTCGTTGATAACGGGATCACATCATTAGGAGAATGATGTGATGGACAAGACCCAATCCGAAGCATAGCATAAAAGATCGTGTAGTTCGTTTTGCTAGAGCTTTGCAAGTGTCAAGTATCTCTTCCTTCGACCATGAGATCGTGTAACTCCCGGATACCGTAAGAGTGCCTTGGGTGTACCAAACGTCACAACGTAACTGGGTGACTATAAAGGTGCATTACATGTATCTCCGAAAGTAGCTGTTGGGTTGACACGGATCGAGACTAGGATTTGTCACTCCGTATGACGGAGAGGTATCTCTGGGCCCACTCGGTAATGCATCATCATAATGAGCTCAATGTGACCAAGGTGTTGGACACGGGATCATGCATTACGGTACGAGTAAAGTGACTTGCCGGTAACGAGACTGAACAAGGTATTGGGATACCGACGATCGAGTCTCGGGCAAGTAACGTACCGATTGACAAAGGGAATTGCATACAGGGTTTGATCAAATCCTCGACATAGTGGTTCATCCGATGACAACATCGAGGAGCATGTGGGAGCCATCATGGGTATCCAGATCCCGCTGATGGTTATTGACTGAGAGAGTCTCGGTCATGTCTGCATGTCTCCCGAACCCGTAGGGTCTACACACTTAAGGTTCAGTTACGCTAGGGTTATAGGGATATGTATATGCAGTAACCCGAATGTTGTTAGGAGTCCCGGATGAGATCCCGGACGTCACGAGGAGTTCCGGAATGGTCCAGAGGTAAAGATTTATATATGGGAAGTCCTGTTTCAGGCATCGGGACAAGTTTCGGGGTTATCGGTATTGTACCGGGACCACCGGAAGGGTCCCGGGGGTCCACCGGGTGGGTCCACCTGTCCCGGGGGGCCACATGGGCTGTAGGGGGGTGCGCCTTGGCCTAATGGGCCAAGGGCACCAGCCCCACATAGGCCCATGCGCCTAGGGTTTAAGGGGGCAAGAGTCCTAGGAGGGTAAGGCACCTCCTAGGTGCCTTGGGGGGAGGGAAAACCCCCCTTGGCCGCCGCACCCCCTAGGAGATTGGATCTCCTAGGGCCGGCCACCCCCCCTTGGCACCCCTATATATAGTGGGGGAGAGGAGGGACTTCATACCTGAACGCCCTGGCCTTTGGTTGCCTCCTTCTCCCTCCCCAACACCTCCTCCACCTCCATAGTGCTTAGCGAAGCTCTGCCGGAGTACTGCAGCTCCATCAACACCACGCCGTCGTGCTGCTGCTGGTGCCATATCCCTCAACCTCTCCTCCCTTCCTTGCTGGATCAAGAAGGAGGAGACGTGGCTGTTCCGTACGTGTGTTGAACGCGGAGGTGCCGTCCGTTCGGCGCTGGTCATCGGTGATTTGGATCACGTCGAGTACGACTACATCATCACCTTGCAAGCTTCCGCACGCGATCTACAAGTGGTATGTAGATGAAAACTCTCTCCCTAGACTCGTTGCTTAGATGAACTCATAGATGGATCTTGGTGAAACCGTAGGAAAAATTTTAATTTTCTGCAACGTTCGCCAACAGTGGCATCATGAGCTAGGTCTATGCGTAGTTCTCTTTGCACGAGTAGAACACAACTTTGTTGTGGGCGTGGATTTTTTCATCTTACTTGCCTCTACTAGTCTTTTCTTGCTCAACGGTATTGTGGGATGAAGCGGCCCGGACCAACCTTACACGTACACTTACGTGAGACCGGTTCCACCGACTGACATGCACAAGTTGCATAAGGTGGCTGGCGGGTGTCTGTCTCTCCCACCTTAGTTGGAGCGGAATCGATGAACAGGGCCCTTATGAAGGGTAAATAGAAGTTGACAAAATCACGTTGTGGTGATTCGTAGGTAAGAAAACGTTCTTGCTAGAACCCAATTGCAGCCACGTAAAAGATGCAACAACAATTAGAGGACGTCTAACTTGTTTTTGCAGCGATTGATCATGTGATGTGATATGGCCAGAAGTTGTGATGAATGATGAATTGTGATGTATGAGATCATGTTCTTTGTAATAGGATTCACGACTTGCATGTCGATGAGTATGACAACCGGCAGGAGCCATAGGAGTTGTCATTATTTTTTGTATGACCTGCGTGTCATTGAATAACGTCATGTAAACTACTTTACTTTATTGCTAAACATTAGTCATAGAAGTAGAGGTAGTCGTTGGCGTGACAACTTCATGAAGACACGATGATGGAGATCATGATGATGGAGATCATGGTGTCAAGCCGGTGACAAGATGATCATGGAGCCCCGAAGATGAAGATCAATGGAGCTATATGATATTGGCCATATCATGTCACAACTATATAATTGCATGTGATGTTTATTATGTATTATGCATCTTGTTTACTTAGGACGACAGTAGTAAATAAGATGATCCCTTATAAAATTTCAAGAAGTGTTCTCCCCTAACTGTGCACCGTTGCTACAGTTCGTCGTTTCTAAGCACCACGTGATGATCGGGTGTGATGGATTCTTACGTTCACATACAACGGGTGTAAGACAGTTTTACACAGCAAAAACACTTAGGGTTAACTTGACGAGCCTAGCATGTGCAGACATGGCCTCGGAACACGGAGACCGAAAGGTCGAACACGAGTCGTATGGAAGATACGATCAACATGAAAATGTTCACCGACGATGACTAGTCCGTCTCACGTGATGATCGGACACGGACTAGTCGACTCGGATCGTGTAACACTTAGATGACTAAAGGGATGTCTAATCTAAGTGGGAGTTCATAATTTGATTAGAACTTTATTATCATGAACTTAGTCTAAAACCTTTGCAAATATGTCTTGTAGATCAATGGCCAACGCTAATGTCAACATGAACTTCAACGCGTTCCTAGAGAAAACCAAGCTGAAAGATGATGGCAGCAACTATACGGACTGGGTCCGGAACCTAAGGATCATCCTCATAGCTGCCAGGAAACAATATGTCCTAGAAGGACCGCTAGGTGACGCTCCCGCCCCAGAGAACCAAGACATTATGAATGCTTGGCAGTCTCGCGCTGATGATTACTCCCTCGTTCAGTGCGGCATGCTTTACAGCTTAGAACCGGGGCTCCAAAAGCGTTTTGAGCATCACGGAGCATATGAGATGTTCGAAGAGCTGAAACTAGTTTTTCAAGCTCATGCCCGGGTCGAGAGATATGATGTCTCCGACAAGTTCTACAGTTGTAAGATGGAGGAGAACAGTTCTGTCAGTGAGCACATCCTGAAGATGTCTGGGTTGCACAACCGTATGACCCAGCTGAACATTAACCTCCCAGATGAGGCGGTCATTGACAGAATCCTCCAGTCGCTCCCACCAAGCTACAAGAGCTTTGTGATGAACTACAACATGCAGGGAATGGAAAAGACCATTCCTGAAGTGTTCTCGATGCTGAAGTCAGCAGAGGCTGAAATGAAGAAAGAACATCAAGTGTTGATGGTCAATAAGACCACTAAGTTCAAGAAGGGCAAGGGTAAGAAGAACTTCAAGAAGGACGGCAAAGATGTTGCCGCGCCTGGTAAGCCAGTTACCGGGAAGAAGTCAAAGAATGGACCCAAGCCTGAGACTGAGTGCTTTTATTGCAAGGGGAAGGGTCACTGGAAGCGGAACTGCCCCAAATACTTAGCGGATAAGAAGGCCGGCAACACCAAAGGTATATTTGATATACATGTGATTGATGTGTACCTTACCAGTACTCGTAGTAACTCCTGGGTATTTGATACCGGTGCCGTTGCTCATATTTGTAACTCACAGCAGGAGCTGCGGAATAAACGGAGACTGGCGAAGGACGAGGTGACGATGCGCGTCGGGAATGGTTCCAGAGTCGATGTGATCGCCGTCGGCACGCTGCCTCTACATTCACCTACGGGATTAGTTTTGAACCTTAATAATTGTTATTTAGTGCCAAGTTTGAGCATGAACATTGTATCTGGATCTCGTTTAATACGAGATGGCTACTCATTTAAGTCTGAGAATAATGGTTGTTCGATTTATATGAGAGATATGTTTTATGGTCATGCTCCGATGGTCAATGGTTTATTCTTAATGAATCTTGAGCGTAATATTACACATGTTCATAGTGTAGATGCCAAAAGATTTAAAGTTGATAACGATAGTCCCACATACTTGTGGCACTGCCGCCTTGGTCACATTGGTGTCAAGCGCATGAAGAAGCTCCATGCCGATGGACTTTTAGAGTCTCTTGATTATGAATCGTTTGACACGTGCGAACCATGCCTCTTAGGTAAAATGACCAAGACTCCGTTCTCCGGAACAATGGAGCGAGCAACCAACTTGTTGGAAATCATACATACCGATGTGTGCAGTCCAATGAGCGTTGAGGCTCGTGGAGGATATCGTTATGTTCTCACTCTCACAGATGACTTGAGTAGATATGGGTATGTCTACTTAATGAAACACAAGTCTGAGACCTTTGAAAAGTTCAAGGAATTTCAGAATGAGGTAGAGAATCAACGTGACCGAAAGATAAAATTCTTATGATCAGATCGTGGAGGAGAATACTTAAGTCACGAATTTGGTACACACTTAAAGAAATGTGGAATCGTTTCACAGCTCACGCCGCCTGGAACACCTCAGCGAAACGGTGTGTCCGAACGTCGTAATCGCACTCTATTGGATATGGTGCGGTCTATGATGTCTCTTACCGATTTACCGCTATCATTTTGGGGATACGCTCTAGAGACAGCTACATTCACTTTAAATAGGGCACCGTCTAAATCCGTTGAGACGACACCGTATGAATTATGGTTTGGAAAGAAACCTAAGCTGTCGTTTCTAAAAGTTTGGGGATGCGAAGCTTATGTCAAGAAACTTCAACCTGAAAAGCTCGAACCCAAGTCGGAAAAATGCGTATTCATAGGATACCCTAAGGAAACTATAGGGTATACCTTCTACTTAAGATCCGAAGGCAAGATCTTTGTTGCCAAGAACGGATGCTTTCTGGAAAAAGAGTTTCTCTCGAAAGAAGTAAGTGGGAGGAAAGTAGAACTTGATGAGGTACTACCTCTTGAGCGGGATAGTGACGCAGCACAGGAAACCGTTCCTGTGATGCCCACACCAACTGAAGAGGAAAACCATGATAATGATCAAAGTACTTCGGATCAAGTTACTGCTGAACTTTGTAGGTCCACAAGGACACGTTTCGCACCAGAGTGGTACGGCAACCCTGTCCTGGAAATCATGTTGTTAGACAACAATGAACCTTCGAACTATGAAGAAGCAATGGCGGGCCTGGATTCCAACAAATGGCTTGAAGCCATGAAATCCGAGATAGAATCCATGTATGAAAACAAAGTATGGACTTTGACAGACTTGCCCGATGATCGGCGAGCGATAGAAAACAAATGGATCTTTAAGAAGAAGACGGACGCGGATGGTAATGTTACCATCTATAAAGCTCGACTTGTCGCTAAGGGTTATCGACAGGTTCAAGGGATTGACTACGACGAGACATTCTCTCCCGTAGCGAAGCTAAAGTCCGTCCGAATCATGTTAGCAATTGCCGCATACTATGATTATGAGATATGGCAGATGGACGTCAAAACAACATTCCTTAACGGGCATCTTAAGGAAGAACTGTATATGATGCAGCCGGAAGGTTTTGTCGATCCTCGGAACGCTAACAAAGTATGCAAGCTCCAGCGATCCATTTATGGACTGGTGCAAGCATCTCGGAGTTGGAACATTCGCTTTGATGAGATGATCAAAGCGTTTGGGTTTATGCAGACTTATGGAGAAGCCTGCGTTTACAAGAAAGTGAGTGGGAGCTGTGTAGCATTTCTCATATTATATGTAGATGACATACTCCTGATGGGAAATAATATAGAATTTCTGGACAGCATTAAGGCCTACTTGAATAAGTGTTTTTCAATGAAGGACCTTGGAGAAGTTGCTTATATATTAGCATCAAGATCTATAGAGATAGATCGAGACGCCTCATAGGTCTTTCACAAAGCACATACCTTGATAAGATTTTGAAGAGATTCAGAATGGATCAGTCCAAGAAGGGGTTCTTGCCTATGTTACAAGGTATGAGACTGAGCTCAGCTCAGTCACCGACCACGGCAAAAGATAAAGAAGAGATGAGTGTCATCCCCTATGCTTCAGCCATAGGATCTATTATGTATGCCATGCTGTGTACCAGACCCGATGTAAACCTTGCCGTAAGTTTGGTAGCAAGATACCAAAGTAATCCCGGCAAGGAACACTGGACAGCGGTCAAGAATATCCTGAAGTACCTGAAAAGGACAAAGGACATGTTTCTCGTTTATGGAGGAGACGAAGAGCTCGTCGTAAAGGGTTACGTCGACGCTAGCTTCGACTCAGATCTGGATGACTCTAAGTCACAAACCGGATACGTGTATATGTTGAATGGTGGAGCAGTAAGCTGGTGCAGCTGCAAGCAGAGCGTCGTGGCGGGATCTACGTGTGAAGTGGAGTACATGGCAGCCTCGGAGGCAGCACATGAAGCGATTTGGGTGAAGGAGTTCATCACCGACCTAGGAGTCATACCCAATGCGTCGGGGCCGATCAAACTCTTCTGTGACAACACTGGAGCTATTGCCCTCGCAAAGGAGCCCAGGTTTCACAAGAAGACCAGGCACATCAAGCGTCGTTTCAACTCCATCCGTGAAAATGTTCAAGATGGAGACATAGAGATTTGCAAAGTGCACACGGATCTGAATGTCGCAGATCCGCTGACTAAACCTCTCTCGCGTGCAAAACATGATCAATACCAGAACTCTATGGGTGTTCGATTCATCACAATGTAACTAGATTAGTGACTCTAGTGCAAGTGGGAGACTGTTGGAAATATGCCCTAGAGGCAATAATAAAAGTATTATTATATTTCATTGTTCATGATAATTGTCTTTTATTCATGCTATAACTGTATTATCCGGAAATCGTAATACACGTGTGAATACTTAGACCACACAATGTCCCTGGTAAGCCTCTAGTTGACCAGCTCGTTGTGATCAACAGATAGTCATGGTTTCCTGACTATGGACATTGGATGTCGTTGATAACGGGATCACATCATTAGGAGAATGATGTGATGGACAAGACCCAATCCGAAGCATAGCATAAAAGATCGTGTAGTTCGTTTTGCTAGAGCTTTGCAAGTGTCAAGTATCTCTTCCTTCGACCATGAGATCGTGTAACTCCCGGATACCGTAAGAGTGCCTTGGGTGTACCAAACGTCACAACGTAACTGGGTGACTATAAAGGTGCATTACATGTATCTCCGAAAGTAGCTGTTGGGTTGACACGGATCGAGACTAGGATTTGTCACTCCGTATGACGGAGAGGTATCTCTGGGCCCACTCGGTAATGCATCATCATAATGAGCTCAATGTGACCAAGGTGTTGGACACGGGATCATGCATTACGGTACGAGTAAAGTGACTTGCCGGTAACGAGACTGAACAAGGTATTGGGATACCGACGATCGAGTCTCGGGCAAGTAACGTACCGATTGACAAAGGGAATTGCATACAGGGTTTGATCAAATCCTCGACATAGTGGTTCATCCGATGACAACATCGAGGAGCATGTGGGAGCCATCATGGGTATCCAGATCCCGCTGATGGTTATTGACTGAGAGAGTCTCGGTCATGTCTGCATGTCTCCCGAACCCGTAGGGTCTACACACTTAAGGTTCAGTTACGCTAGGGTTATAGGGATATGTATATGCAGTAACCCGAATGTTGTTCGGAGTCCCGGATGAGATCCCGGACGTCACGAGGAGTTCCGGAATGGTCCGGAGGTAAAGATTTATATATGGGAAGTCCTGTTTCGGGCATCGGGACAAGTTTCGGGGTTATCGGTATTGTACCGGGACCACCGGAAGGGTCCCGGGGGTCCACCGGGTGGGTCCACCTGTCCCGGGGGGCCACATGGGCTGTAGGGGGGTGCGCCTTGGCCTAATGGGCCAAGGGCACCAGCCCCACATAGGCCCATGCGCCTAGGGTTTAAGGGGGCAAGAGTCCTAGGAGGGTAAGGCACCTCCTAGGTGCCTTGGGGGGAGGGAAAACCCCCCTTGGCCGCCGCACCCCCTAGGAGATTGGATCTCCTAGGGCCGGCCACCCCCCCCCTTGGCACCCCTATATATAGTGGGGGAGAGGAGGGACTTCATACCTGAACGCCCTGGCCTTTGGTTGCCTCCTTCTCCCTCCCCAACACCTCCTCCACCTCCATAGTGCTTAGCGAAGCTCTGCCGGAGTACTGCAGCTCCATCAACACCACGCCGTCGTGCTGCTGCTGGTGCCATCTCCCTCAACCTCTCCTCCCTTCCTTGCTGGATCAAGAAGGAGGAGACGTGGCTGTTCCATACGTGTGTTGAACGCGGAGGTGCCTTCCGTTCGGCGCTGGTCATCGGTGATTTGGATCACGTCGAGTACGACTACATCATCACCTTGCAAGCTTCCGCACGCGATCTACAAGTGGTATGTAGATGCAAACTCTCTCCCTAGACTCGTTGCTTAGATGAACTCATAGATGGATCTTGGTGAAACCGTAGGAAAAATTTTAATTTTCTGCAACGTTCCCCAACAAGTTCTTCATGGTGGTTCTTCATGATTTAATCCATTCTTCAAGAGTTCATCAAGATTCTTGTTGGTGGAGTTCAAGTATCTTTTCTTCTTGCGTCTCGAAGTGCAATTAATTCTCCGTTTTCTCCTGAAGTGAAGTTTTGCATTTCTTCATTCTTCTCAGCTATTCAAACTTTTGGCTGTGGTATAATTTCACCTTAAGTTTTGAGTTGTTTTTGATAAGTCCACAACAAGCTTATTCTTTCGTTGTTGATTTTCTCAACAACCTCGTTCAATCCATGCAATCCTTCTAAGTTCTTTTCATTCAATTCTTTCCATTCTTCCAGAGGCATTGCATTGTTCATCTCACCAAGTGCCATCTCATTGGGTGAAGTTCATGTTCTAATCCTTCCATTTTCAGTCGGAGTGTTGCCGAAATTCTTTTATTCATTCCTTTTCTATCTTGTTCTAACCGGAGTGGTTTCAGAGTCTATCTTGTTTCCATGAGCAGTTGATTCTCATCATATTCGCCGTTCATCTTTTCTAACCGAGTGCTCTCGACTTTGTTCATCTTCTCTCTTGCGTTCTTACTTCACCTCTTCCTCTTTCTCTTCCGTCTCGTTCCTAAGATCTCAGGACGAGATCTCTTGTTAGTGGAGGAGAGTTGTAATGCCCCGGATCCGATGCGCTAGGTGTCTTCCAGTCATTCGTCATTGTTGCCATGTCATTTGCTTATGTGTTGCATTTTGCCATGTCATCATCTGCATTTCATCTGCATGTTTGTTAAAACTTGCATCTGTTTGGGTTCCCCCGGTTCTCTCCGTTGTCCGTTCGGAGTCCAGACCTCTCGTGCGCGCCCGTCACCCCTCTCAGACCTTGTTTCGTGAGCGGGAGAAAAACGTTCTCGGAATGGACCGAGATTTGCTGGGTGGCCTTGGTATAGCACCGGTAGACCGCCCGTCAAATTTCGTTCCATTTGGAGGTCGTTTGATGCCCCAATGGTTAATCGCGTAGCCGAAACCCCTCTCTATTCGCAGCCCAGCCCCTCTTCACCACATCCTATGAGCCCATCCAAACCCCCTCCATGCTCTCGCTCGTTCGATCACGATCGTGTGGGCGAAAACCGCACCTCATTTGGACTCCCCTAGCTCCCTCTACCTATAAATAGGCCTTCCCCCGTCCAAATCTCGGATGAAATAGACCCCAAACCCTAGCTCCTTCCACCTCGCGCCACCGGATAGAATTCCCCGCCGCCGAACTTCCTCGCGCTGCCGTCCCGGGCCAATCCCACCTCGCCACATGTTCCCTGCCGCCTCTCTCCTCCACGCCCCGCCGCCAGGCCCGCTGGGCCCGGGATGGGCCCTCCCGAGCCCATTTGGCCGCGCCCCACTCTGCGTCTCCCCGCCGCCCGAGCGCTCGCGCCACCACGCGCCTTGCCTCCGTCGCCCGACTCGCCTTCTCACCGACGTCGCGCCGCCCATCGCCGCCCGGTGGCCGCGGATCCCACGCCCGCCGCCGGATCCCGTGCCCCGCCGCCGGTCGCCGCTCTCCGCGCTGGCGCCCCGTCCCCGCCGCCTTCCGGCCACGCTGCCGCCGGATCCGGCCTCCCCGGCCCCGTCCCCGACATCTCCGTCTGCCGGCGCCTCAGATCCGGCGAGATCCGCCGCCGCCTCGGAATCCGCGCCCGGGTCAACCCTAGATCCGGAGGTGTTTTTTCTCTTCCAAGTCCCTGAAAACTTATTTCATGTTGCATTCTTCACCATGCCATAGCTTCATGTGTGCTGCTCCGTTTTGTGCGTGTAATATGCCAAAATGGTCACTGAGAGATTCTCTTCATTTCATTCCATTGTGCCAGGCTTGTTTGAGTCCATATTGAGGCCAATATCATTGTTGCAAGAGTGCTATATGATGTTAATCTGCTGTCTGTTAATAGAACTTGCTGTTTTGTCTTTTTCATTGCATTTTGTGTGTGCATCCTATGAGCTTGATGTCTACATGAGTTTTGAGATACAACATGCCATCTTCACAGTGGTGCAATCCATGTATTTTTGTGAGTCTTGTAGTGAGTGCATCGAGCTCGTAAAGTAGGGTACTTGCTGTTACTGTTTTCCTAGGCTGAAACTGTTATACCATGATGCTACAGGTCATTTTATGCATAATCTGGAGATGTTCACTAAGGATGTTTTGTTATACATGTCATTTTATATCAATCCATGCCCATGGTTGCATTTATAGCCTGGTGTAGCTTATTGTAATCTTGCTCTCAATTTGCTAAATAATGTTTCTGTCAGCCTGTTAACATTAAGTTCATTTTCTGCCATGTGTTTTGCTAGTGATCCATATACACTATGAACTTTCTCTTGCCATTATTAGCTTCATAAACATGTCTTATTACTGTTGGTTACCTTTTCATGCCATGTATTTCTCTGTGGTGAGTTGTACAATCTCACCAACATGCCTACTTATTGTTGTTCCTGCCATGTCTGAATCTGTCATATCACTTGCCATGTTTGCATGGATGCTACAATGTTTTATGTTGATCTTTGGAATTAGTTTAGTAAGGGAGTTTTGTTCTTTGTCTTAACTAGTATCATGCCATGCATTTGTTTGCCATGTTAAGTTCCTGTAACATATTGTTTGATAGCTCTAAACATTGCAACCTGATGTTATTTCTGCTAAGTTTGTAAACTGTTATTATTTGCAACATTGCCATGTCCTTTTGAGCATGTTATAATGTTTTCTGGAGATAGCTCAGTGTTCATGTTTTGTTATGCTTTACCTGTACTTCATGACCATGCCTTTTGTTTTCACGTTGAGATGTTGTAGCATATTGTTTTGATGCTTGCTAAATGCCTAGTTGCTGTTTTGGACAGCTTGTCCTTTAAACTTGTTTCATGTGTATGTGTTGAACCGTTGCTCCGTTTTGAGTGTGCTCTATATGAAACTTGCTTGATTCTGCATGAAGTTTCATATTATCATGTTGCATCCACGTTTTGAGAGTGTTTGCTTGATGTTTGTATGCATTTTGCATCAATGCCATGTTTAAATTGTTTTGCTCATATCTTCTAGGCCGTAGCTCCGAATTAAATGAACTTTATATGTAACTTGACTAGAATCTCGTGTAGATCATCTTGGTGCATCTTAACTTGCTGTTTAACAACTTGAACATAAGGTTTATTCAGTTCTGGACCAATTTCTAAATTTGCATATGAGGACTTACCGGAATTGTTATATGTTGTTTCCGGCCTCATTTAACCTTGCTTTGATGTGTTGTTCTTGTATGCATCATCTCTTGCCATGAGTAGCTTCATGTAGTCTTGTCTTGCATCATACTTGGTTGAGCATCATGTCATGTATATGTGTGGTGTGTTTACCATGTTGTGTGCTTCTTCTCGATAGTTCCTGTTTCATTGCGATCGTGAGGATTCGTTCGTCTACGCTTGGTTCGGCTTCATCCGTTCGTCTTCTTCATGGACTCGTTCTTCTTCCTAGCGGGATTTCAGGCAAGATGACCGTCACCTGGATCTCATTACTATCATTGCTATGCTAGTTGCTTTGTTCTATCGCTATGTTGCGCTACCTATCACTTGCTCATCAAGCCTCCCAAATTGCCATGTCAGCCTCTAACCTTTTCACCCTTCCTAGCAAACCATTGCTTGGCTATGTTACCGCTTTGCTCAGCCCCTCTTATAGCATTATTAGTTGCAGGTGAAGTTGAAGATTGCTCCATGGTGGACAGGATTATGTTGGGATATCACAATATCTCTTATTTAATTAATGCATCTATATACTTGGTAAAGGGTGGAAGGCTCAGCCTTATGCCTGGTGTTTTGTTCCACTCTTGCCGCCCTAGTTTCCGTCATACCAGTGTTATGTTCCTGTATTTTGCGTTCCTTATGCGGTTGGGTGATTATGGGACCCCCTTGACAGTTCGCTTTGAATAAAACTCCTCCAGCAAGGCCCAACCTTGGTTTTACCATTTGCCTCACCACCACCTATACTTTTCCCTTAGGAGTCGTGCTCCCGAGGGTCATCTTTATTTTAGACCCCCCCGGGCCAGTGCTTCTCTAAGTGTTGGTCCGAACTGAGCAGCCTGCGGGGCCACCTCGGGGAAACTTGAGGGCTGGTTTTACTTGTAGCTTGACTTATCCAGTGTTGCCCTGAGAACGAGATATGTGCAGGTCCTATCGGGATTGTAGGCACATCGGGCAGCTTTGCTGGTCTTGTTTTACCATTATTGAAATGTCTTGTAAACCAGGATTCCGAGACTGATCGGGTCTTCCTGGGAGAAGGAATATCCTTCGTTGACCGTGAGAGCTTGTGATGGGCTAAGTAGGGACACCCCAGCATGGTATAAACTTTCGAGAGCCGTGCTCGCGGTTATGTGGCAGATGGGAATTTGTTAATGTTCGGTTGTAGAGAACTTGACACCAGATTCGAATTAAAACGCATCAACCGCGTGTGTAGCCGTGATGGTCTCTTTTCGGTGGAGTCCGGGAAGTGAACATGGTTTTTGGGTTATGTTTGAACGTAAGTAGTTTCAGGATCACTTCTTGATCACTTCTAGCTTCTCGACCGTTCCGTTGTTTCTCTTCTCGCTCTTATTTGCGTATGTTAGCCACCATATATGCTTAGTCGCTGCTGCAACCTCACCACTTTACCCCTTCCTTTCCCATTAAGCTTTGCTAGTCTTGATACCCATGGTAATGGGATTGCTGAGTCCTCGTGGCTCACAGATTACTACAACAACAGTTGCAGGTACAGGTTATGCGATGATCATGACGTGAGAGTGATGTTTGCTTGTTTTGGAGTTCTTCTTCTGCTTCTTCTTCGATCAGGGGATAGGTTCCAGGTCGGCATCCTGGGCTAGCAGGGTGGATGTCGTTTGAGTTTATGTTTGTGTTTTATCTGTAGTCGGATGGTGCTCTTATGTAAGTGATGTTGTATTCGTGTGGCATTCTATGCCTCTTGTATGTATCCCCATCTATTAGGTAATGTTGATGTAATGATATCCACCTTGCAAAAGCGTCTCCAATATGCGCTTCTATCCTTGGTGGGACCTTCGAGTTCCTTTAGGATAGAGTCGCATATTGGGCGTGATAGGGTCGTGCTGCTGTAGCCATTGGGCTAGAGTGAACAATGAGGTTTTCGCCTTTTCTCTTTCTCCTTTTCTGATTTGTAAAAATGTTAGGCCACAAAAAGACTTTTCTAAAATATGAAATTGTACCACATAATTACTTTGCAATATTTGGCACTGCCATAAAAAGGTTTTGCGGCAAGATAATTTCATTTAAATTTTATATAAATGAAAATAGATTGATGGGGCTGTTTTGGGCACTATTTTAAATCCTAAGGGCATTTTGGGAATATAGGTGATGTTGTTTCCCTCAACATAATTACTTCGGAATTATTTGCAAAATTATGAACTATTTTGTTTGCATTTTTGAAGCTACAAATTTTGACTTAAAATTTAACTTGTATCTGAGTTTGGTTTGAAACAAAGTGAGGATTAGACTCTTAATTGTGATGACATGGCATCATTAGGCATGAGCATACTATAGCATGATTCTCGGGGTGTTACAAATCTCATCCACTACAAGAAATCTCGTCTCGATATTTAAGAGGTGCAGTAAGGGAAAAGAGTTGGTTGCGAAATTCTAACAAGTCTTCTTGTTCTTGGCTGCTCTTCTAAAAGAAGGTGGTCAATTTCATTGATGTCTTCATTTCTCTGATTCACGGCATCGTGATGAAGTCGTCATCCTTTCTTCAGAAACTCCATCGTACTTACAAAAATGATAAGGGGAAACTTTGGAAGAACGGATCTCTACAAGGTTGATTAACTGATAGATAACTGAGGGAATGTGGTAGAAAGTAACTCTCGAATTGATCTTAAGAAAACATCGAGAGCAAAATAAGAAGGTACCATAAGAAGTTTCGAGCAGGCAGGCAATTGCTTGATGCCTAATCAGAAGGTGAAAGGTGTTCAGAGCAATGAAAAGAAATATTGTGCTACGAAGCCAAGTGCAAAGGATACTTCAGAATCAAGGTTGTAAAGGAGAGTCAGGTTTCGATATTGTGGAACTGTGGGTTATGGGCCCACCATGTGGGTTAAAAGTAGAAAGGGCACTGACATCTTGCATGGTCATGATAGGAAGGCATGTCAGAGGATAGCCTGTCAGTTATGTTGGCAAGAACATTGGTACCAAGGGCGAGGGACGAAGAGAACCATTTTCCTGCTCGTTGAAACAAGGCGGACCAATAGGCAAATTTCACGTCCATCGGTGGTTACCGAAATGTCATCAATAATAGTAACATGGTCTTACTGACAGAGTTGTACACCGAGGTGTTTACATAAACAGGGAATTATCGTTGCTCATATAAGTTAGATTACAAGAAAGGTTAAACAAAACAATGAAAAGGAAAATATGATTAGTATATTAACCATACCTACAGAAAGGAAGATGTATTTATACCTGAGTATCAATAGTATAACTTTTGCAAGGAAAGGCAGAGCATGATATACATGACAAGGCTCCAAGTATGAAACCATTAAGACAAAGGGGCAAGGAATTTATGAGGTTTACCCATACAACGGTGTTTGGATAATTGATGAAGAAACATTTAGCATTGCACCTCCAATGTTCTTAAAGATGTTAGGAGTACCACAGCCATTCTTCGGGATAGCATGGACATGGTCATCACCTTGGGAACATAATGGATCCATCGAGAATTTCTAGAACATCTCATGCAATTTTATCAGGGAAAAGATGATGAGGTGGCCGATGGGTTCAGCAGCAATCCATCAACATGTCAAAAAGGATGTATTTCCAAAATTTATATTAACAAGTTTGTGTTGGGCGGGAGACAAGAATGTTGTCGATGATAACACAAATCATCGAGGGGAAAGGATGGTATTTCTCATCATGATTTTGATTGATATCCTGGATCAGCTCAGAATGTTGATCATGATCACGACATATTTGTCGACAGATTTCATGAAGATGTAATCGATCGGCGATGACATCAAGTCAAAGGAATTTTGAAGCGAAGGGTTATTGAAACCATGGATATGACACAAACTCAGAATCAAGCTTGTTGTTCCAAGAAAAACAATACGACAAGGAAGATGAACATAAGCTTAGCTAATCACCGAAAATGGTGCTCTGAAAAAAAGGACAAGGTAGCACAGTTTAAATTTTAGTACGATAATGATATAGCTGATCAGGCTAGGAATGACTTGAAGGATTATTAAACTCGTAAGAAACGAAAATTACTTAGAGTTATTGAATCAGAGTGTGTAATTGATTCACTTATTGGTGTCCTCGAGTGACTAACAACTCTGAACCCGGGGAAAATCTGAAATTGGTGAGAAGCGATACTAGATGAAGAATCATAGTAAGCAACACAATTCTTTGTTATTCTCGAGATACCGGAGGGTCATACTCGAAGGAAGATCAAAATAGGGGTTGCAGAGATGTATTGATCTGCAGAAGACAAGTGCTTTAACTTGTCTGAGAAATGGAATCAACGAGAAAATATGGTCGGAACCACAATTGCGAAGGATCGATTCGCAGATACCAGATGATATTATATCAAGGAAAAGTTATTATTACAAGAAGCTTCCATGCTAGGATCTACATCGTGTCCATGGGCATGAACACAAAGTTCAAGGTCGACTCCCACTTTTCTAATGCATAACCTTTCATTCACCTATCATTTTCAAAGGAGTTGTAATGTTGAAATTTTATCTAGCAAAACACCAGAAGAGTATGACTCGTGATAACTCTTGGTTTCACACATATTAGGGGAAGCATAGGTTCAACTCATCGGGGCGTCTTAGGAACATATACCACAAACTTTAGGAGTAAATAAATCAAGCTCGAAAGCAGAGCATGGTTGACAAAAGCAGGGGATACAATTTATCAAAGGCATTATGTATCAAGGAAAGAATTCACAAGGTGATTAAATATGAAGGACACTATTGGATAATAATCCAACAATGGATCTGGCGATCCACAACGGAGTTGGTGTGAGTATCGGTACTCAATCAGAGGAGAAGGAATGCAAAGGCATCGGATTATAGAAACATCTGAATAATTCGATGCTTAAATGCAAAGAAATTATGATTTCCAGATCGATGTATCAGAATCAGATGCTCTGATTAAAGATGAGTAAGTTTAATAGACTTAGAGGCACAACCGATCATAACTCGATTGGCCAAGAACCAACTCATATTCGGAATGGCATCTGAGCCGGAAGAAAAAATTCTAGGTTCAACTGTTGATTGAGTGTGTCCGCGCACCTGATGAATCAATAGGGTCAGAATGACAATGACAAAGGATGTCAACGAAGATTACCAGTCATATGATTAACCATAACGCGGGAAGGCAAGAACTTCGGTAGCAAGAGGCTGCTGAGGGTTTTTTGAAGATCGATTAGCCTTTCAAAGAATTTGTGAAACATACGAACAACTGGGGATGAAAGGATACTCGGTAAGTGCGAGGAATTATCCGTATGGGTATTCATGTGGCAAGGAACTGCAAGGCGGTGGCACAAAGGATTCTTGGAATAATAAAGAGAATTTCAAGGTATCTTGTAGTAACTAGTGTGGGGGAACGTAGCAATAATTCAAAATTTTCTACGCATCACCAAGATCAATCTATGGAGAGACTAGCAACGAGAGAGAGGGGAGTGCATCTTCATACCCTTGAAGATGGCGATGCGGAAGCGTTACAAGAACGCGGATGAGGGAGTCGTACTCGCGGCGATTCAAATCGCGGAAGATCCAATCTAACACCGAATGGACGGCGCCTCCGCGTTCAACACACGTATAGCCCGGGGACGTCTCCTCCTTCTTAATCCAGCAAGGGGAGAGGAGAAGTTGAGGGAGAGCTCCGGCAGCACGATGGTGTGGTGGTGGAGCTTGCCGTTCTCCGGTAGGGCTTCGCCAAGCACTACGGAGGAGGAGGAGGTGTTGGGGAGGGAGAGGGTTGCGCCAGGGGAAGAGGTGAAGCTCCCATGCGCCTCCCCACTATATATAGGGGTGGAGGGGGCTGGTTTCTTGCCCTCCAAGTCCATTGGGGCATTGGCAAAGGTGGGAGGAAAGAAATCCCATCATTTCCTTCCCCACTGATTGTTATCCCCCCTTTTTAGGGATCTTGATCTTATCCCTTCGGGATATGATCTTATTCCTTCTAAGGGGGGATCTTGGTGCGCCTTGACCAGGGATGCGGGGCCTTGCCCCCACTACCCACGTTCATGTGGGTCCCCCCAAGCAGGTGGGCCCCACTTCGGAACCTTCTAGAACCTTCCCGGTACAATACCGAAAAATCCCGAACATTTTCGGGTGGCCAAAATAGGACTTCCCATATATAAATCTTTACCTCCAGACCATTCCGGAACTCCTCGTGACGTCCGGGATCTCATCCGGGACTCCGAACAACATTCAGTAACTGCACACTAATTCCCATAACAACTCTAGCGTCACCGAACCTTAAGTGTGTAGACCCTACGGGTTCGGGAATCATGCAGACATGACCGAGACAGCTCTCTGGCCAATAACCAACAGCAGGATCTGGATACCCATGTTGGCTCCCACATGTTCCACGATGATCTCATCAGATGAACCATGATGTCGGGGATTCAGTCAATCCCGTATACAATTCTCTTTGTCAATCAGTACGTTACTTGCCCGAGATTCGATCGTTGGTATCCCAATACCTCATTCAATCTCGTTACCGGCAAGTCACTTTACTCATTCCGTAATGCATGATCCCGTGACTAACTACTTAGTCACATTGAGCTCATTATGATGATGCATTATCGAGTGGGCCCAGAGATACCTCTCTGTCATACGGAGTGACAAATCCTAGTCTCGATTCGTGCCAAACCAACAAACACTTTCGGAGATACCCATAGTGCACCTTTATAGCCACCCAGTTACGTTGTGACGTTTGGCACACCCAAAGCATTCCTACGGTATCCGGGAGTTGCACAATCTCATGGTCTAAGGAAATGATACTTGACATTAGAAAAGCTTTTAGCAAACGAACTACACGATCTTGTGCTATGCTTAGGATTAGGTCTTGTCCATCACATCATTCTCCTAATGATGTGATCCCGTTATCAATAACATCCAATGTCCATGGTCAGGAAACCATAACCATCTATTGATCAACGAGCTAGTCAACTAGAGGCTCACTAGGGACATGTTGTGGTCTATGTATTCACACATGTATTACGGTTTCCAGTTAATACAATTATAGCATGAACAATAGACAATTATCATGAACAAGGAAATATAATAATAACCATTTTATTATTGCCTCTAGGGCATATTTCCAACAGTCTCCCACTTGCACTAGAGTCAGTAATCTAGTTCACATCACTATGTGATTGCAATAAATCCAACACCCATTGGGTTTGATCATATCTCGCTTGTGAGAAAGGTTATTAGTCAACGGGTCTGAATCTTTCAGATCCGTGTGTGCATTACAAATCTCTATGTTATCTCCTAGATGCAGCTACCACGCGCTATTTGGAACTATTCCAAATAACTGCTCTACTATACGAATCCGGTCTACTACTCAAAGTCATCCAGATTAGTGTCAAAGTTTGCATCGGCGTAACCCTTTACGACGAACTCTTTTACCACCTCCATAATCGAGAAAATTCCTTAGTCCACTAGTTACTAAGGATAAGTTTGACCGATGTCATGTGATCCATTCCTGGAGCACTCTTGTACCCCTTGATTGACTTCATGGCAAGGCACACTTCAGGTGCGGTACACAGCATAGCATACTGTAGAGCCTACGTCTAAAGCATAGGGGATGACCTTCGTCATCTCTCTATTCTGCCGTGGTCAGGTCTTGAGTCTTACTCAATACTCACACCTTATAACACAGCCAAGAACTCCTTCTTCGCCAATCTATTTTGAACTCCTTCAAAATCTTGTCATGGTATGTGTTCGTTTGAAAGTACTATCAAGCGATCTTGATCTATTCTTATAGATCTTGATGCTCAATTTCAAGCAGCTTAATCTAGGTTTTCCATTGAAAAACACTTTTCAAATAACCATATATGCTTTCCAGAAACTCTACATCATTTCTGATCAAAAATATGTCAACAACATATACTCATCAGAAATTCTATAGTGCTCCCACTTACTTCTTTGGAAATACAAGTTTCTCATAAACTTTGTATAAACCCAAATCTTTGATCATCTCATCAAAGTGTATGTTCCAACGAGATGCTTACTCCAGTCCCTAGAAGGATTGCTGGAGCTTTGCATACTTGTTAGCATCTTATAGGATTGACAAAACCTTCCGGTTGTATCATATACAACCTTTCCTCAAGAAAATCGTCAAGGAAACAATGTTTTGACATCCTATCTGCAAGATTTCATAAATAATGCAGTAACTGCTAATATAATTCCAACAGACTCTTAGCATCGCTACGAGTGAGAAAGTCTCATCGTAGTCAACTCCTTGAACTTGTCGGAAAACATCTTAGCGACAAGTCGAGCTTTCTTAATGGTGACACTTAACATCATTGTCCGTCTTCCTTTTAAAATCCATCTGTACTCAACAGCCTTAGGACCATCAAGTAGTTCTTCCAAAGTCTATACTTTGTTTTCATACATGGATCCTCTCTTAGATTTTGTGGCCTCAAGCCAATCGTCGGAATCCGGGCCCACCATCGCTTCTCCATAGCTCGTAGGTTCATTGTTATCTAGCAATATGACCTCTAAGACAGGATTACGTACCACTCTGAAATAGTACGCATCCTTGTCGACCTACGAGGTTTGGTAGTGACTTGATCTGAAGTTTCATGATCACTATCATTAGCTTCCACTTCAATTGGTGTAGGCGCCAAAGGAATAACTTCCTTTGCCCTGCTACACACTAGTTGAAGTGATGGTTCAATAACCTCATCAAGTCTCCACCATCCTCCCACTCAATTCTTTCAAGAGAAACTTTTCCTTGAGAAAGGACCCGATTCTAGAAACAATCCCTTTTGCTTCCAGATCTGAGATAGGAGGTATACCCAACTGTTTTTGGGTGTCCTATGAACATGCATTTATCCGCTTTGGGTTCGCGCTTATCAGCCTAAAACTTTTTCACATAAGCGTCGCAGCCCCAAACTTTTAAGAAACGACAAATTAGGTTTCTCCAAACCATAGTTCGTACGGTGTCGTCTCAACGGAATTGCGTGGTACCCTATTTAAAGTGAATGCGGTTGTCTCTAATTCCTAGCCCATAAACGATAGTGGTAATTCGATAAGAGACATCATGGTATGCACCATATCCAATAGGGTGCAGTTATGATGTTCGGACACACCATCACACTATGGTGTTCCAGGCGGTATTAATTGTGAAACAATTTCCACAATGTCTTAATTGTGTGCCAAACTCGTAACTCGGATATTCATCTCTATGATAATATCATAGACATTTTATCCTCTTGTCACGACGATCTTCAACTTCACTCTGAAATTACTTGAACCTTTCAATAATTTAGACTTGTGTTTCATCAAGTAAATATACTTAGTATCTACTCAAATCATCTGTGAAGTAAGAACATAACGATATCCACTGCGTGCCTCAGCACTCATTAGACTCCACACATCAAAATGTATTACTTCCAACAAGTTACTTTCTTATTCCATCTCACTGAAAACGAGGCCTTTCAGTCATCTTGCCCATGTGGTATGATTTGCATGTCTCAAGTGATTCAAAATCAAGTGAGTCCAAACGATCCATCTGCATGGAGTTTCTTCATGCGTATATACCAATAGACGTGGTTCGCATGTCTCAATCTTTTCAAAAATGAGTGAGTCCAAAGATCCATCAACATGGAGCTTCTTCATGCGTTTTATACCAATATGACTCAAATGGCAGTGCCACAAGCAGGTGGTACTATCATTACTATCTTTTATCTTTTGGCATGAACATGTGTATCATTACGATCGAGATTCAATAAACCATTCATTTTAGGTGCAAGACCATTGAAGGTATTATTCAAATAAACAGAGTAACCATTATTCTCCTTAAATGAACAACCATATTGCGATAAACATAATCCAATCATGTCTATGCTCAACACAAACACCAAATAACAATTATTTAGGTTTAGCACCACTATCGATGGTAGAGGGAGCAGGCGATGCTTGATCGCATCAACCTTGGAAACACTTCCAACACACATTGTCATCTCACCTTTAGCTAGTCTCCGTTTATTCCGTAGCTCTTTTATTTCGAGTTACTAACACTTAGCAACCGAACCGGTATCTAATATCCTGATGCTACTAGGAGTACTAGTGAAGTACACATTAATATAATGTATATCCAATATACTTCTGTTGACCTTGCCAGCCTTCTCATCTACCAAGTATCTAGGGTAGTTCTGCTTCAGTGACCGTTCCCCTCATTTCAGAAGCACTTAGTCTCGGGTTTGGGTTCAACCTTGGGTTTGTTCACTAGAGCAGCAACCGATTTGCCGTTTCATGAAGTATCCCTTCTTGCCCTTGCCCTTCTTGAGACTAGTGGTTTTAGTAACCATCAACAATTGATGCTCCTACTTGATTTCTACTTTTGCGGTGTCAAATGTCGCGAATAGTTCAAGGATCATCATATCTATCCCTGACATGTTATAGTTCATCATGAAGCTCTAGTAGCTTGGTGGCAGTGTGTCACGCCCAATATGCGATACTATCCTAAAGAGACTCGAAGGTCCCACCAAGGATAGAACCGCATATTGAAACGCTTTTCCAAGGTGGATATCATTACATCAACATTACATGATAGATGGGGATACATACATAAGGCATACAATGCCACACGAATACAATATCACAATACATAAAAGTATCATCCGACTATGGATGAAACACAAACAGAAACTCGAACGACATCCACCCTGCTATCCCAGGCTGCCGACCTGGAACCTATCCCCTGATCGAAGAAGCAGAAGAAGAACTCAACGCAAGCAAGCATCGCTCTCGCGTCATGATCATCGCATAACCTGTACCTGAAACTGTTGTTGTAGTAATCTGTGAGCCACGAGGACTCAGCAATCCCATTACCATGGGTATCAAGACTAGCAAAGCTTAAAGGGGAAGGAAGGGGTAAAGTGGTGAGGTTGCAGCAGCGACTAAGCATATATGGTGGCTAACATACGCAAATAAGAGCGAGAAGAGAGCAAAAGGAACGGTCATCAACTAGTAATGATCAAGAAGTGATCCTGAACTCCTACTTACGTCAAACATAACACAGAAACCGTGTTCACTTCCCGGACTCCGCCAAAAAGAGACCATCACGGCTACACACGCGGTTGATGTGTTTTAGTTCGTATCTGGTGTCAAGTTATCTACAACCGGACATTAACAAATTCCCATCTGCCTATAACCGCAGGCACGACTTTCGAAAGATTATACCCTGCAGGGGTGTCCCAACTTAGCCCATGATAAGCTCTCGCGATCAACGAAGGATATACCTTCTCCCAGGAAGACCCAATCAGACTTGGAATCCCGGTTTACAAGACCTTTCGACAATGGTAAAACAAGACCAGCAAGACCGCCCGCTGTGCCGACAAATCCCGATAGGAGCTGCACATATCTCGTCCTCAGGGCACACCGGATGAGCAAGACGACGGGTTGGCATAAACCCTGGTTGCCCAGGGGGCGCCAGACATCGCTCGGTTTGGACCAACACTTAGACAAGCACTGGCCCGGGGGGGTAAAATAAAGATGACCCTTGAGAGCGCGACTCCCAAGGGAAAAAGGGCTAGGTGAGGCAAATGGTAAAACCAAGGTTGGGCCTTGCTGGAGGAGTTTTATTCAAAGTGAACTGTCAAGGGGGTCCCATAAATCACCCAACCGCGTAAGGAACGCAAAATCCGGGAACATAACACTGGTATGACGGAAACTAGGGCGGCAAGAGTGGAACAAAACACCAGGCATAAGGCCGAGTCTTCCACCCTTTACCAAGTATATAGATGCATTAATAATATAAGAGATATTGTGATATCCCAACATAATCCTGTCCATCATGGGGCAATCTTCAACTTCACCTGCAACTAACAACGCTATAAGAGGGGTTGAGCAAAGCGGTAACATAGCCAATCAATGGTTTGCTAGGAAGGGTGTCAAAGGTTAGAGGTTCATGGCAATTTGGAATACTTGAAGAGCAAAAGATAGGTAACGCAGCATAGCGATAGAACGAAGCAACTAGCATAGCAATGATAGTAGTGAGATCCAGGGTAGCGGTCATCTTGCCTGAAATCCCACAAGGAAGAATAACTAGTCCATGAAGAAGATGAAGCCACGAAGACGAACCAAGCGTAGACGAACGAATCCTCACGATCGCAACGAAACGGGAACTATCGAGAAGAAGCACACAACATTGTAAACACACCACCCATATACAAGGCATGATGCACAACAAGCATGATGCATGACAAAGCTACATGAAGCTATTCATGGCAAGGGATGATGCATACAAGAGCAACACATCAAGGCAAGTTTAAATGAGGCCGGGAAC
Organism: Triticum aestivum; assembly: GCF_018294505.1. Taxonomy (NCBI): domain Eukaryota; kingdom Viridiplantae; phylum Streptophyta; class Magnoliopsida; order Poales; family Poaceae; genus Triticum; species Triticum aestivum. The sequence goes on along the minus strand of NC_057798.1, from coordinate 295,059,724 downwards.
AACATATAAGAATTCCGGTAAGTCCTCATATGCATATTTCGAAATTGGTCCAGATCTGAATAAACCTTATGTTCAAGTTGTTAAACAGCAAGTTAAGATGCACCAAGATGATCTACACGAGATTCTAGTCAAGTTACATGTAAGGTTCATTTAATTCGGAGCTACGGCCTAGAAGATATGAGCAAAACAAGTTAAACATGGCATTGATGCAAAATGCATACAAACATCAAGCAAACACCTCAAAACATGGATGCAACATGATAATATGAAACTACATGCAAATCTAAGCAAGTTTCATATAGAGCACACTCAAAACGGAGCAACGGTTCCACACATACACTCTATACAAGACATCACAACAATCTGCCCAAAACAGCAACTAGGCATATTGCAAGCACCAAAACAACATGCTACAGGACCTCAACAAGAGAACAAAAGGCATGGGCATGATGTACAGGTAAAGCATAACAAAACATGAACACTGAGCTATCTCCAAAAATCACTAGAACATGCTCAAACACACATGGCAAGATTGCAAATAATATCAGTTTCAGACTTTGCAGAAATAACATCAGGTTGCAATGTTTAGAGCTATCAAACAACATGTTATAGGAACTTATCATGGCAAACAAAGACATGGCATGATACTACTAAATGCATAGAACAAAAGTCCCTTACTGACCATGAGCCAAAAGGGATCAGAAGAAATGATGGCACCCATGTAAACATAGCAAGTTATATGACAGATTTAAACATGTCAGGAACAACGATAAGAAGGCATGTTTGTGAAGCTAAGCATGGCAATAGCAAGCTCATAGGGTGCATGGATCACTAGCAAAACACATGGCAACAACTGAACTTAATGTTAACAGGCTGGCAGCAACATTATTTAGCAACTTGAGAGCAAGATTACAACAAGCTACAGCAAGCTATAAATGCAACCAGGGGCATTAATGGATAGAGCATGACATGTAGAACAAAACATATTTAGTGAACATCTCCAGATTATGCATAGAATGATTTGTAGCAGCAGGTTTCCATAGCATCACCAAATAACAGATTCAGCCTAGCAAAACAGCAACAGCAAGTACCCTACTTAACAAGCTCGATTCACTCACCACAAGTCATTGCATGACAAGATAAGCATAGCATCAGCAAGAAGACATGTTTGTGAAACAAACCAAGGCAAGAACAAGTTCATAGCATGCAAGGATCAACTATAACAACCTTGGCAAAATTGAATAACATGTAAACAATCTGCCAGGAAACATTTTGTAGCAAAAGTAGAGCACAAAAATGACATGCTAGACTACTCCATAATTGCAAACAGGGGCATGAATGGATAGATGAAAACCATATGTTCAAACACCCTTACTGAAGCATCTCAAAATATGCATGGATCTCTCTGTAGCATCAAGTTTATATGGCATCAAAATAACAGCAGAACAGAGACTAAAAACAGCAACATTACGAAGCCCAGTTTACATGCTTGTGCTAGTCACCACATTGATCACAAAAATACATGGTAAGCACCTCTGTAAAGAAGACATGGCATAGTTCAAAACACATGTAGACATCAATCTCATAGGATGCACACATCAATCATGGCAAAAATGACAAATGAGCATGTTCTGTTAATAGACAGCAGACAACGTCATGAAGCACTCTTGCAACGATGATTCAGGCATCAAGATGAGCTCAAATAAACATGGTGCAATGGAATGAAATGAAGTACTCCTTGAGATGAACAATTTGACATATTACACGCACGAAACGAAGCAGTATGCATGGAGATATGATGCGATGAACATGGCATAATAATGTAAGTAAATTCGGGACTTAGTGGAATTTAGACCTCTGAAAACTGGACGTGGTCGTGCGGGACGGAGAGATCCGGGATCGGGGGAGCCGTTTGGTTTGACGCGTGGGTGGATCTGATCCACCCCGAGTGGATCCGGCCGGAGAGAGCTCCGGCGAGCTCCGCGAGCTCCGGCGAGGGGGTTTCTGGCGACGGGGAAGCCGGTGGCAGGCGGCACGGCGGCGGGGCGATGAACAGGCGGCGAGGGACCTCGGGAGGCGTGCCAACGGGGCGGCGGTGGCGCACGCCAGCGAGGAGGCGTGGAGGCGAGCGAGGCGGCGGACGGGCGCGGCGTCGGGCGGCGAGGCGACGGCCGCGGCGGCGGTGATCCGGCGACGGGGTCGTGCGGGCGGCGGGCGGCGGCGGCCCCGGCCAGCGCGGCCGGATCGGGCCAGGCGGGCCCCGCCTGGGCCCCGGCGGGCCACGGGAGGCGCTGCCGACACGCGGCGGCGACGGATAGGGCGAGGGGCGGCGCGGAGGCGACGTGTCGCCCCGGGATTGGCCGGGTGACGTGGCTGAGGGCGGTGGACACATCCGGCGGCGCACGGACATGTCCGGCGGGCGAGAGGGAGGCTAGTCTAGGGTTTCATCCGCGAAAATTCGGGGGGAGGACCTATTTATAGATAGAGGGAGCTAGGAGAGTCCAAATGAGGAGCGGTTTTCGCCCACACGATCGTGATCGAATGACCGAGAGCATGGAGGGGAGTTTGCTGTGTTTTGGGCCACTTTGGAAGGGGTGTTGGGCTGCAAAGAGAAGGGGGTTGGGCTATGCGGTTAACCGTTGGAGTATCAAACGACCTCCAAATGGCACGAAACTTGACAGGCGGTCTACCGGTGCTATACTAAGGCCGCTTGGCAAACCTCGGGCCATTCCGAGAAAGTTTAACACCCGCTCACAACAGGAGACAAAAGGGGAACGCCGAAGGGCATAGGAGTGCCGAATTGCGAAACGGACAACGGGGAAAATGCTCGGATGCATAAGACAAACACGTATGCAAAATGAGATGCACATGATGACATGATGAAATGCAACACGCAAGCAAATGACATGGCAATTACGGCAAATAACTGGCAGACACCCGGCGCATTAGAACCGGGGCGTTACACAGTGCCTTTGAAGAACCATCACTATCTCATCTGAAAGATTAACTCCCACTCGATTCAAGTGATTGTAGTACTTAGACAATCTGAGCACATGCTCAACGATTGAGATTTTCTCCCTTAGTTTGCAGGCTAAGAAACTTTTCGGAGGTCTTACACCTCTTGACGTGGGCATGAGCCTGAAATCCCAATTTCAGCTGTTGGAACATCTCATATGTTTCGCGGCGTTTCAAAAATGTCTTCGGTGCCTCAATTCTAAACCGTTTAACATTACGCACTGAACTATCACGTAGTCATCAAAACGTGTATGTCAGATGTTCGCAACATCCACAAACGACGCTCGAGGTTCAGCACACCGAGCGGTGCATTAAGAACATAAGCCTTCTGTGTAGCAATGAGGACAATCCTCAGAATACGGACCCAGTCCGCACAATTGCTGCTGTCAACTTTCAACTAAATTTTCTCTAGGAACATATCTTAAACAGTAGAACTAAACCGTAAGCTACGACATAATTTGCAAAGATCTTTTGATTATGTTCATGATAATTAAGTTCATCTGATTATTTAATGAACTCCCACTTAGATAGACATCCCTCTAGTCATCTAAGTGATACATGATCCGAGTCAACTAGGCCGTGTCCGATCATCACGTGAGACGGACTAGTCATCATCGATGAACATCTTTATGTTGATCGTATCTACTATACGACTCATGTTCGACCTTTCAGTCTCTTGTGTTCCGAGGCCATGTCTGTACATGCTAGGCTCGTCAAGTCAACCTAAGTGTTTTGCGTGTGTAAATCTGGCTTACACCCGTTGTATGCGAATGTTAGAATCTATCACACCCGATCATCACGTGGTGCTTCGAAACAACGAACCTTCGCAACGGTGCACAGTTAGGGGGAACACTTTCTTGAAATTTTATGAGGGATCATCGTATTTATGCTACCGTCGTTCTAAGCAAATAAGATGCAAAAACATGATAAACATCTCATGCAATCAAATAGTGACATGATATGGCCAATATCATTTTGCTCCTTTTGATCTCCATCTTCGGGGCGCCATGATCATCATCGTCACCAGCATGACACCATGATCTCCATCATCGTGTCTTCATGAAGTTGTCTCGCCAACTATTACTTCTACTACTATGGCTAACTGTTTAGCAATAAAGTAAAGTAATTAAATGGCGTTATTCAATGACAAGCAGGTCATACAATAAATTATGACAACTCCTATGGCTCCTGCCGGTTGTCATACTCATCGACATGCAAGTTGTGATTCCTATTACAAGAACATGATCAATCTCATACATCACATATATTTCATTCATCACATCCTTTGTCCATATCACATCACACGGCATATGCTGCAAAAACAAGTTAGACGTCCTCTAATTGTTGTTGCAAGTTTTTACGTGGCTGCTATGGGTTTCTAGCAAGAACGTTTCTTACCTACGCAAAAGCCAGAACGGTGATATGCCAATTGCTATTTACCCTTCATAAGGACCCTTTTCATCGAATCTGATCCGACTAAAGTGGGAGAGACTGTCACCCACTAGCCACCTTATGCAACAAGTGCATGTCAGTCAGTGGAACCTGTCTCACGTAAGCATACGTGTAAGGTCGGTCCGGGCCGCTTCATCCCACAATACCGCCAAATCAAGATAAGACTAGTAACGGTAAGCATATTGAACAAACCAACGCCCACAACTACTTGTGTTCTACTCGTGCATAGAATCTACGCAATAGACCTAGCTCATGATGCCATTGTTGGGGAACGTAGCAATAATTCAAAATTTTCTACGCATCACCAAGATCAATCTATGGAGAGACTAGCAACGAGAGAGAGGGGAGTGCATCTTCATACCCTTGAAGATCGCGATGCAGAAGCGTTACAAGAACGCGGATGAGGGAGTCGTACTCGCGGCGATTCAAATCATGGAAGATCCGATCTAACGCCGAACGGACGGCGCCTCCGTGTTCAACACACGTACATCCCGAGGACGTATCCTCCTTCTTGATCCAGCAAGGGGAGAGGAGAAGTTGAGGGAGAGCTCCAGCAGCACGACGGCATGGTGGTGGAGCTTGCAGTTCTCCGGCAGGGCTTCGCCAAGCACTACTACGGAGGAGGAGGTGTTGGGGAGGGAGAGGGCTGCGCCAGGGGAAGAGGTGAAGCTCCCATGCGCCTCCCCACTATATATAGGGGTGGAGGGGGCTGGTTTCTTGCCCTCCAAGTCCATTGGGGCATTGGCAAAGGTGGGAGGAAAGAAATCCCATCATTTCCTTCCCCACCGATTGTTATCCCCCCTTTTTAGGGATCTTGATCTTATCCCTTCGGGATATGATCTTATTCCTTCTAAGGGGGGATCTTGGTGCGCCTTGACCAGGGGTGTGGGGCCTTGCCCCCACTACCCACGTTCATGTGGGTCCCCCCATGCAGGTGGGCCCCACTCCGGAACCTTCTAGAACCTTCCCGGTACAATACCAAAAAATCCCGAACATTTTCGGGTGGCCAAAATAGGACTTCCCATATATAAATCTTTACCTCCGGACCATTTCGGAACTCCTTGTGACGTCCGGGATCTCATCCGAGACTCCGAACAACATTCGGTAACTGCACACTAATTCCCATAACAACTCTAGCGTCACCAAACCTTAAGTGTGTAGACCCTACGGGTTCGGGAATCATGCAGACATGACCGAGACAGCTCTCTGGCTAATAACCAACAGCGGGATCTGGATACCCATGTTGGCTCCCACATGTTCCACGATGATCTCATCGGATGAACCACGATGTCGGGGATTCAATCAATCTCGTATACAATTCCCTTTGTCAATCGGTACGTTACTTGCCCGAGATTCGATCGTCGGTATCCCAATACCTCATTCAATCTCGTTACCGGCAAGTCACTTTACTCGTTCTGTAATGCATGATCCCATGACTAACTACTTAGTCACATTGAGCTCATTATGATGATGCATTACCGAGTGGGCCCAGAGATACCTCTCCGTCACACGGAGTGACAAATCCCAGTCTCGATTCGTGCCAACCCAACAAACACTTTCGGAGATACCTGTAGTGCACCTTTATAGCCACCCAGTTATGTTGTGACGTTTGGCACACCCAAAGCATTCCTACGGTATCCGGGAGTTGCACAATCTCATGGTCTAAGGAAATGATACTTGACATTAGAAAAGCTTTTAGCAAACGAACTACACGATCTTGTGCTATGCTTAGGATTGGGTCTTGTCCATCACATCATTCTCCTAATGATGTGATCCCGTTATCAATGACATCCAATGGTCATGGTCAGGAAACCATAACCATCTATTGATCAACGAGCTAGTCAACTAGAGGATCACTAGGTACATGTTGTGGTCTATGTATTCACACATGTATTACGGTTTCCAGTTAATACAATTATAGCATGAACAGTAGAAAATTATCATGAACAAGGAAATATAATAATAACCATTTTATTATTGCCTCTAGGGCATATTTCCAACAACAAGATCAATGGGGAATGATAGTATGAATGGAAAGTGTATGTAGTTAATCATAGGGACTTATCGATGGTAGGGAATTGCAAAGGCGATGAGCAGAAAGGTCTCGGGAAAACATCGAAGAGTATCTTCGGAATCTTCTAGTGAAGCAGGCGATCATCCGGAATGAAGGGGCTCTCTAGTAGGAAGTAGTTACGAGAACCTAGAATTAGAGTTAGCAAAATCATTTAACCTGAATAGAAGGGAGATCAGAATCCTAGGGTAAGGACGGGGAATAAAAGATCCTAATACCACCCATTTGTGATGTGGGCCCGTAAGCCACATAACAATGTTAGTAAAAGTTTTCCAAGGACTAGACTCAATTTTGGCCAAGGAATTGGAAGGGGGATTCCTACGGGCAGTCTGCTCCGATACCAACTTGTGACGCCCCCGATTCAATTGTACACTAATCATACACGCAAATGTGTACGATCAAGATCAGGGACTCACGAGAAGATATCACAACACAACTCTAGACACAAATTAAAATAATACAAGCTTTATATTACAAGCCAGGGGCCTCGAGGGCTCGAATACATAAGCTCGAATATAACGAGTCAGCAGAAGCAAGAATATCTGAGTATAGACACAAGTTAAACAAGTTTTCCTTAAGAAGGCTAGCACAAAAATATCAATGATCGAAAAGGCAAGGCCTCCTGCATGGGAGCCTCCTAACTACTCCTGGTCATCGGCGTCCGTCATGTAGTAGTAGGCACCCTCGGGGTAGTAGTAGTCGTCAGCGGTGGTGTCTGGATCCTGGGCTCCACCATCTGGTTGCATCATCCAAGAAGAAAGGAAAGAGGTGGAAAAAGGGGAGCAAAGCAACCATGAGTACTCATCCAAAGTACTCGCAAGCAAGGATCTAAACTGCATATGTATCAGTATCAATGAAATGGGTAGTATCTGTGGACTAAACTGCAGAATGCCAGAATAGAGGAGAAAGCCTAACCTATCGAAGACTAGCATCTTCTTGAAGCCACCATCTTGCAGCATTTAGAAGAGTACAAAATAGCATATTATATTTCACAAGTATGTTGTAACATTAGCACCCAAAGATCCTTTCTCGACTCCCTGCGAGAAAGCAATCCCGGAGCCACATATCCATAACATGCCTCAGCATTCAGTATCCAGTTCTAGTTGTATTGATTGGGATACAACTCTGAGCATCCGTTACCGGGGATACGGCTATTCTAATAGATCAATCTTCCTTGCAGGGGTGCACAAACTTACCCAACACGCTCAATCAACTCCCGCCGGACGGCCTCGGCCGATCAACACGTCGTAGTCCTACCTAGGCTCATCAGAGAGGTCACACGCTGGCCTACATCCTAAATGCGAAGGGTTCATGGGCCAATCGTCCTTTGCAATCCTGCGCGTTGCGAGGATGGCCGGGATCAGTCCTGGCTACCTCCTTATAAAAGGCATGTGCTTACGCGGACCACCCGGGCGCGTGCCGCTCAACTGTGGCGTCTAATGAGCTTTCGGGAGGAACGTACGACGTAGAGTGCCCATACTTATTCCCGCGTGGTGGTCAGTGCAAAAAAGGCCAGAGGCCTACTTGGATCAAATATCTAAATCATTAGTGTCTTGGTAGTGTGCAGTAACGATCAATGATCCATGATATGTGGTCCCGTCGCCCCATCTCACGGACTTGCGACAAGGGCTAAGAATGCTCGGCCGTGTCGTGTTGAAAACTTGCGGGTATCCTCTAGATCAACCCGACTTCACATCACTCCGGGTACCCCTCAGGGCCGACCCGACGTCGTCATGGTTCTGTGGTAAGTCAAAGTAATCGTGTGTCCGAAACAGCAAGGGGGATGTAACCGTCAAGGTGGACTTGGAGGAATCACCCTCGATGATCCACACTTGAGGGGTTGCACGATAGAGTCGTTATCGGGAGTGGTGAAGGAGGAATCACCCTCGATGACCATAACCAAATAGCTACACTGCAGGGTTAACATCAGAAGTGCTGACGAGGTATCACCCTCGACACTAGATAATAACTCTATAGAGTCGTACAACTAAGGGGGGTGATGTGTGGTGTCGGGGGCCTGGATGTTGATCACGTTGATCGAGTCATCGAACATAAAGCAGGACATCTGGGACAAGGTAGGGGGTCACTGATGGATCTCAAACCAACCTATACTAAGCAGTTTAGAATAAGCATGTAAGGTATGAAAGAAGGTAACAAAAATAGGCTATGCATCAGAGTAGGATCATACAAAAAGCAGTAGCATTTCTAATGCAAGCATAAGAGAGAAGGGAATGGGCGATATCGGAATGATCAATGGGGGTTTGCTTGCCTAGAAGCTCTGCGACATAGGAACGATCGTCGGTGACGTAGTCGATCACAGGGGCAACATCGGTCTCGGGGTCTACCGGAGAGAAGAAGGGGAAAAAATAAATATAAAGCAAACAAAGCATCACAATGAAAGACTTAGCAGTACGTCGTGCTAGGGGCGACATATCGCTGTGCTACATGTTGCAGACAGAAAGGGAAAACATTCGGAGAGGTTTTCCCGGCGTTTGGTATTTTCCGGCCAAACAAAAGAGAGGGGACGGTTCCATGTTCAGCATGCTAGGGGCATGTGACAGATGAACAGACCGCGTGTTCGGATTCGTTGAATTTTTCTGGGCAACTGTCATATATAAAACTTTTTCGTCCGAGTTACGGTTTAATCTTTCCCTAATCTTTCCCTAATAATAAAGTACGGATTGACTTTGTCGGATTCACCGTTATAATACGCTTCTTCCCGTGAATTTACACTTTCAGTTTTTTTTCAACACGTCTATATTTTTTCCAAAATCCAAATCCAAGGTGTTACTAATCTATCTATATATATCATAATTCTTTCTGCAAGTTACTATAGTCACGTATGCCCGTCCTTTCACGTTCTTTCGGACTATTACACCGGGCCATATATGTTTCCAGCCAACTAGCCCACGTTTTCTTAGTTGGTTGATCCATTAAGAGGACGTAGTGTGTACGGCACCACAGTCGCTGTCGCCGTGTACGTTTTGGATATAATCATCATGCGATAACTATTCGAATACGAAGTCATGAGTGCCCCGACCCGGATTTCACACAGAATTTCATTGTTAAAAGATGAAAGGCTCGACCGGAAATCCAGCTAAATTGCGCCTCTCGCCGGCACCGCTGTCCCACGCACAGTCGTAAGCACTCCCTCCACGTGTTCCACGAGCCACGCACCAAGCGCCATCGTGGACGACTCGAGCGACCGGCCACCGACCACCACGTTCAATCTGCAGCCCAACCCACCACCAAACACACGCCGTCGTCCCGATCTCCTCCATGGCCTCTCTTCCCCGACGCCACGAGCTCGACTCGCAAATGCCATGGCGCCCGCTGCCTACCTTCGCTTGCCCGCGCGTCGCGGAAGAAGACCATGCATGGCAGGCACCATGAACCGAGTCGGCCTGCCGCCGGGACCAAGCCCGCGAAGGGAGCCAGCATGTTTGTTGCGGAGCACGATGGCGCCGCGCCGGGGAACGACGGAGCTCGGGTTGGAGATCCGGGTGGTAAAAGTCGGAGAGGACCAGCCATGGCCGCCAGTGACAAGGAGCTTTCCGCGTCGGCGAAGGGGCGTGATCGGGGAAGCCCACCGCCCAGATCACTAGGGCATGTCGTCGCCGCCAGCTATCTCCACAACGAAACCACCCCGCCTCGATTCCCAGCTTGCAGGCATGTGCGGATGTGCCCAGCCACGGGCAGAACAATCACGCGACAGCACAATGAACTTCCCATGTAGCAGAGCCATCCACACCGCGTCATCTTCCTTGGCGCCGATTATACTGGCTTCTCGGTTTCTTTTGTACGTGCCCGTCATAACCGTGTGCAGTTTTGTATGTGGCTCATGTACATGCGTGCGCGTGCTAAGTTGCTAATATGCTCGGCGGCATTCTGCAGAGACCACAGGCCATCTACACGGCGGCCGTCATCTCGCCAGAGCAACGGCGGCTGCTCTCCTTGTCGTTCATCTATGATGGTGATGCTGTCTCTACCTTCTCCAGTCTTGCAGTACGAGGAAGCATCCAGGTACCGTGGTACGTGTGTGACTGTGCTAATAGCTATATCTATACCAAATTCATGTATTACACAGGAGAACTCCAGTTCCTTTGTCTCTTTTCTTTAATTTTTCTGTAGTTTATTTTGTATTTCTGGAAATCAATGAAAAAAATTTCAATGACTCCATCTATAAACTCCTCACAAACCGACCCTTTAATTTAATTTTTCTCAGTTAATTTTGTTTTTCATCAACTTAGCAATGGTTCCACCCAAATCCTTCTAAGAAAGCAGTCCGTTTAATTTCATTCTAATATTTTTATTGTTCTTTAGGTCAACAAAGGAGACTCCTGCAAAAATGAAAAAAAAAACAAGGAGTCCACACAAAAAAAATCAAGGAAAAAAATGGTGTCCACACAATTTTCACTTGGAAACCATGTAAGCTTCCTTTAATTAGTTCATAGCTCAGTTTTCCTCAGTTTGTTATGAACTTTTATTTATGGCATATAGATGAACAAAATGACTAGATTCTAGTGGGTAGGGATAGGATAAAGGCCACAGTGCAGAAGTTGCACCATGATCGATATGCTCAGTTCCACTTCCAGGCTTAAATTTAGCTTTTATGTCAGGGGCGAATCCACGTACAAGGTAGTGGGGGCAAACGCCCCCACTCGATTTTTCAGCCTGCTTGTACTAGGCCCAAGATTAAAACAGTTGCCCCCACTCAGCCCAAGTTATTTGCCCCTGCTCGTTTAAAGCCCGTCTATGAGAAATAGATATGTTTTTTTAGGAATAGATATGCTATCAGCCCATCAGTCCATCTAGGGAGAATACGATAAGGCCTCGTGCATACGATCAGGTGGTTCTCGATTCGCTAGAAACGTACTCAGGTCTTTCAGAGTTTCAGATGCGTTCCTCGTGTGTGCTCGCGTGATGCCTTGACCAGCCGAAGCCGCCGTGCCGCCGCCTGCGGCTATAAGCTGCACATACATCCAGCGATCAGCCTCGATCTACACTGCGCACGCTGGCCGGCCGGCCGGTTCGGCATCCCCAAAGGAAGAAGTTGTACTGATCAATCATTCAATCAAGGTAAGCCCTAGGTTTAGTTCTCTTTTTCTTCTTCTAATTTCTACATTATTACTCTACTCTGATTTCCATGTTAAAAAATAGTAAATTGTATCAAATATTCATGTGTAAAATTATAATGCACAAATTGGTAATTAGGTCAATTGAATCTAGGTTCTCATAATAATTCGATATGAACAAGTTTGAGCACGTGGGAGTAGAATAAAATCTATAGTAATATTCTGCCTCCATTGTATCTTAATTTATTTAACCTTCAACTATTCGACATGGACAGGAAAGCTAAATGAAGTTATATATTGTGGCTTAAGAGGTTAGCTTACTTTTACTCTGGCAATGTATGTGATACGATTATCTTATAAGGAAATATGTGATTTTGCTTCTTACACAATATATCTATGCTTGTGTGATTTAAATGATAATTAGTGCGTATACATGTTTCTCAAAAAAAAAACATATACATCTTTGCCCCCTCTCGTTTTTCATTCTGGCTCCGCCCCTGTTTTATGTAGCATGGTAAATTATGGCCACTATATATATGTCTATATCCTCAAAATTATGATATTTCTTCTGGTTTTCAAAATTGCATGGACTAGGATTATATTCTGGTACTGTTGGAAGTGGAAAGATATAAACCAAGTATAAGAAATCTGAAGTAAAGAGAGATCCAATGAATTGAAAGATATTGGAGTTAATGGCGATTATTGTATATTGGTACATAATGATCTATTTAGATAATCTTCGACCCAGTAACCGAATCCTTGGTACCACAGCTCTCCATGCAAATGGATACGTCAGGTAATTCTTTCCAATAACATTCTTCTATTAAAGGGAGGTGTCGTGGATTTATCACGGCAGATGTCCTAGCGAAAGGACTTAGTCGTGGAGCCATCGCTACGAGTTTACTTGAAGGGGTTAAAGCGGACACAAAGACACGAGGGTTTTATACTAGTTCGGCCCCTTCGATGAAGGTAAAAGCCTACGTCTAGTTGCGATGGAATTGATGTGGTCTTGATGGCTAGGGAGCAAACAAGCTTCGCCTAGACTTGAGTTGTCGTTCTCCCCCTGAACCGCCGCCGGGTCGTCCCCTTATATACACGGGTGACGCCCGTCGGTCCATAGAGTCCCAACCGGTCCATACTCGTATCCCGGTTGGTATCTCTCTGTTCCTAACTTACAATACAAGTTGCACATCAGGCCGGTTTACGGCTACAGGTTCTAAACCGGCTACAGGCCTTGGGCCTTCATCTGTTCATACCACTAATGAAGTTATCCCGGCCCAAGCAGGCCGGTTCACGCCTAGTGGTAATATCCCCAACATTAGGCCCCAGATTGATTTGAACTGGTTCATGTCAATCCCTCACAAAATCTGGTGTCTTGGACATCTTCGGGTAATTGGTAAACCGCCGTGTCGTCATCATTTCTGGTTGCTGTAAGCCGGCATGACGTCATCATGAAATTTTATCATTTATAACGCCCTCTTTTAACAATAGCTCCTGGATCCGCGCGCTTGACCTAGCTCTGTTGCCTTATAAATAAGACCGAAGGGTCATTTCTTTCCCTTTCCCTTCGTCCCTTCTTCTTCGTCTTCCTCGCGTCGCCAGCCTTGGAGCTCCGCCACCGCCGTCGACCTCTGCCTCGTCTTGGGCCGCTGCATCAACCTGAACGTACCAGAGCATTGCGGCATCTTTCCGCATCTTCTCCGTTCCCGGTAAGCTTTCTCCTCTTCTTGACCTAGATCTGTTCTTAGGGTTCCATGTTCGTGCTGTGTTCGTCGCATGCTCATACCTGTTTTCTGACCTTGAATGAATCTGTGAATCCCTGCTGCGTTTAGTAGTAGTCTTTAAGCATCCACCTGTAGTTTCTCATCTAAGTCCATATATCTCTCGCACATACCCGCTCAATGGTTCACTTCTGTTTCTGCCTTACTCTTCGGAATATTTTCTGTTTTTGTGAGCTCGCGGTAGATCCGCGGCTGTGATAAGATCATGTGAAACTTGTTTCTGCATACCTAGTTATCCATAGCTTCAATTTCTTCCGATGCTTAGGTCAGGCGGTTTAACTTATCATAGAAAAAAGTTACTAAACCGGTATATACCATTAGTCCCCTGGTTGAACCGCCAGAATCCACATGATGCCGCATTGTGGAAGACCGGTTTATAGGTACTGTCCCCGGTTTATCGTAGTTTAGATCAACACCTTCTTTTACCCAGCGTGTTCTTGAACCGGATCACCTATTTCTTGTAGATCTCGCCATGGCCAAACAAGTGTATGAGTGCAATTGGGTTCCTTCTCGCGTCACGGAATCACAGTTGGACGATCTAGTCTTGATCGGCGCTTTAGACAGTAAAGATACGATCCACTGGAGGGTTCCTGGAAATGAATGTCCTCCCACCCCCCAGGAAGGAGAGGTTGTGGTCTTCGCAGATCACTTGGCCCGGGGCTTCAAACCGCCCGGCTCTAAATTTTACCGGGATGTGTTAGCCAATTTTCAGCTCCGTCCACAGGATATTGGCCCCAACTCTGTTACCAATCTATGCCACTTTCAAGTGCTCTCTGAGGTATACTTTCAAGAGGAGCCTTCAGTTGAGTTGTTTAGAGACCTCTTCCATTTAAACCGTCGCACTGAATTCACCGATGGCCCCAACACTGAATTGGGCGGTATGGCCATTCAGAAGAGGAAGGAGATCACTTATCCCCACGTCAAACTCCATACTCACCCCAAGGAGTGGAATGCAACTTGGTTTTATTGCAAGGATACCTCCCCTGACAATGAAAATCCCTTGCCTGGCTTCCGTCCGGAACGGCTCAGCAACACGCACCCTTTTCCACAAAGACTAAGCGCCAAGGAAAGAATTAAATACGCTCCGCAACTGTCCAAGCTCCGAGCTTTTATGGCCAACGGCTTAACGGGAATAGATCTTGCACGCTGTTGGATATCATGGAGCATACTGCCTCTGAGCCGGCGCTCCAGTTTGATGTGCAAGTATACTGATAGTGTCGATGACCCACTCCGACACACTAAAATCCAACTCCCCGATGATGAAGTCACAGAATCTGTAAAAAAGATGCTGAATGAACCGGAGCACCTCTGTGCTCAAACCGGTCTGCCTCCTTACTGCACCACCAACAAACCGCCAGCGGTAAGATTTTAATTGCTCTATTGTTGAACCGGTTACTGCTTTATCTGTTTGACATTTAATTACTGCTGATCCAGGGCGATAATCCGTTTTGGAGCAAGAAGCTTTCTCAAGACAAAACGGAGAAAGCAGGGCGGCCAATCCGTCCCAAGACCAAGGTTATCAAGAAGCCAGCTCACAAGAGAAAAACCACCGCTTCATCTGATCCAGCTATTGATGACGATGTGGGTAACCCGGACCTTGAGGTAGAACTTGACTCGCTTGGCTTATTTTTTACACGCCTTATTGATGATGATGCTTGTCAGGACGACGCTGAAGCCAGCAATGCGGAATTCGTTGAGGTAACTATTCTCTCTTCCGATTCAGAAATCTTGCCTTTGCCAAAATTTCGACAGGCAAACCGGAAAGTTAAATTTTCTCATCCTCTTGCTTATTTGGATCCTAAATTTCTTATGAAGACTCAGCAACATGAAGCTCGCCGCACAACCCGGCACAGTGGCCAGGTAGTTACCTCCACCGGTTTACCAAACAGTCCGGTTCGAAAACGCCGCTCCGAGGTCTCTGACCTTTTTGTTGATTTACATCCTAAAGCGGGTTTCTTCCGTCAACCTCTTAACCCATCCGACTCCGATTATCAGGTTACTTCTCATTCATCTTCTGGTGAATCGTCGGCCACTCAGCTGCCACCGTTAAAAACGGTTCTTGGGTAAGCTAAGCTGAACATATGCTTCCAGTACACTATGTAATGGCTTATGCTTTTCCTTGACTCTTTGATTTTCTTTCAGGGCCAAACCTAAACCGAGCAAGAAAGCCCGCCTGGATAAAGCGGCTGAAGAAGATGTAGCCCCAGAACATGACAAAACGCCAGATCTTGAAGCATTTGCTCCTGAGGATATTCCCAATGATCCTCCTTTACAAGACGATGCTATTCCCGAAGAGAGGCCTATTAATACTTCAGTCTCTGCTGACCCGCCTGTCAGCTCCGTCCGGATTGAGAAATCCCACAGTCCTGCTGACAAACCGATCACACTAACACAAACCGGCGAGTCCAAAGATGATGATGTTGTGATTACCGGTGTAGGCCGCTTTGAACCCGGGAATCCTGTCACCTTAACCAAGCATACCATAAAAGAGGATTTTTCCGCTCTGAATAAAGAAAAATGGGATGTTGAACTGGAGACATATGCTGCTCTGAGTGCCCAAGATCTTCATTCCGGCTATCTAAACCGGCTTTATACTAGCCGTGACTGTGAAGCTGGTCTGGTAAAAATGATGAGGGATAAATTTGAGGTAACTTACTTCTTTACTGACTGCCTTTGCATCAATCCTCCTAGCCCCCAAGGGTCGGTTTGTAGCCTTCGTCAAACCGGGACTTGAATATGATCCTCAACACTTTTGAAATCCATTAATATAGCCCCCAAGGGCCGGTTTAACTTAGCAGAATTAGACCGGGGCTCCAACAGAAAACTACCCTTAGAACATAATTTGAGCAAATAGCCATTAGCCCCCAAGTGCCAAGTTGAATACCTGTATTGAGCTTGGGACTTTGCAATCTAGTAACTTTTGAAAACTGAAGGTTCATTAGCCCCCAAGTATCAGGCGTATAACTTTGTTATGTGGTTGATACTTCAATTTCTTGGACCGCTTGTTTAAAGCTAAATGCTGTCTGTATGCAGGCTGAGGTGAGAATCAAGGAGGACCGGATTGCTGATTTGCAGGAGGCCTTGAAAACTCAACAAGCTGAAACAGACAAGGCAAAGGAAGAATTAACCAGCGCCTTGAGCACCGCTGAACAGCTGAAGGAAGGCTTCAAGAAAGAGCGGGCTGATTGGGCCACTGAGAAGGCCGCTTTAACCAAAAGAGCGGAAAATGCTGAAGCTGCCCTTAAACCGGTGGCGGATGAACTGACGTCCGTAAAGCGGCAAATACACTCCATGACCGCTGCGATCTTTGGTAAGCTCCTTTTAACTTTTGTGATAATTTGAACCTGCTGCAGCGTAAATCCGGTTTGAAACCGTCCCTATATTGTTGTAGGCACACGCATCGGGCACTTGGGAAACGATGTGCGGAAGAAACTGAAGGCTGCCTACACCTTAGTGGAACAATTATATACCGGAGCCCAGCGGATCATCACCACAGCCTCTCATAACAACCCGGCACCTTCTTTAATCCAGGACACTCTTAACATGTTGTCGATGCTTCCGGCCCGGATGGAGGAGCTGAAGAAATCTGCTGCTCGAACCGGAGCTATTAACGCCTTGATCCGGGCAAAGGCATGGGTGCCAGATTTCGACCCTGTGGAAGCATCTCAAGGCTATCCCAGCCTGAAGGAAGATGGCTCTGAATTCAACGAAGAGGATTTAAGGGCAATAAACCGTGCAGTGCGCCCTCTGGCTTGTCAGCTAGCTGAAGAGGCAGACTTGACGCATTATCAAGCACAATACAATGACCAGAACAAGCGAGTGCCTGCCCCAACTCTTGAAGCGGAGAATCTGATCCCTCCAATCCGTAAGCACACTTACGCTCCTGATATTGAACCGTCTTCCCTGATACATGAAGAGGCTGTTTTCCAAGCTTTAATGGGAATCGACTGGACCACTGTTGATTTCCAGCCAATGGGTAGGGACGAAGAAGCTGAAGCGGATGATGACGAGGAGCAGGCCTAAACCGGGAGCCGGTTTGTATAGCTGTCCTTGGAATCTTTCCAAAATAACAAATGATCTTTATTCGGGCACCGTGATGCCTTGTAACAGGATAGTTAATACTTCTATCTTCAATATGCCTTCGTGCATAAGTACTGAAGCTTTTGTTCGAAAAAACCTCCATTCATATTTCCTGCCATGTCTTGGCATGAAGCTGGTTTAGCCAAGCTTTGAAGCGGAGGTTTTATAAACCATTACCGTCAACAAGGGGGGAGAAAACAGCTCCCGTATAGACCGTACTGGGTCAATATAAACCCCCTTGTTACTCCATGATGTTAACAGGAAAAAATAAAAATAAACCGGGCATACTTCTCCGGATTAAAGGGGAATCAAATCCATAGGCTGAACCGGAAAAAAAAAGGTGTTTGTTGACATAAAAGGAATCCAACAAAAAACTAAGAACAAACAAGCCATGAAAATACCATGGAAACCAAGGCAATGATAAAAACTGTTTGCAAAAATATGCTATACTGAGCTGATCAGATGGTATTACGATGGTCGGACAGGACCAAGCCCCCAATAGGAGTGACAATGATTCAAGTCAGCCAGGTCCCCAAATGATTCGTGGCATATATGCCAGATCAAGAGGCGTGGCAATGGTTCGGGTTCGACCAAGCCCCCAAGTGATTTTGTGGCCTTAGGCCGACCAAGAGGCGTGACTGGTTCAGACTTGACCATGTCCCCAAGTGATCTGGTGGCTGTCGCCTATCAAAAGGTGTCGCGTTGGTTCGGACACGACCAAGGCCCCCAGTGATGTATAAAAAGCAAATGTCAAGGGTAAACCGGAGTCCGCTTTAAAAACAGAGCCACTCCATGTAACCACGCATGATAAGAAAGACAGAGACCCCGCTTTAGCTGAGGCTCCGGTTTTATTATATCAAAGATAATATATACACTGTCATGATATGTACATAGATAGAGCCGATGGCTCAAGTGTAGTAAGGCCGAAGATGAGCTATATTCCACGGCCTGTTAGTCTCCTCCTCTGATGTACGTGAGTCTTTATGCTCTCGAATATCAATCAGATAGTACGACCCGTTGTGCAGATTCTTGCTGACCACGAAAGGTCCCTCCCAAGGTGGGGATAACTTGTGTATATCTGTTTGGTCTTGGATGAGCCGAAGCACCAAATCTCCTTCTTGAAAAGTTCTGGTTCTAACCCGGCGACTGTGATAGCGACGAAGATCTTGTTGGTAAATCGCCGAACGGGCAGCTGCTATATCACGCTCCTCGTCCAATAGGTCCAAAGCGTCTTGCCGTGCTGTCTCATTGTCCGCTTCGACATAAGCTGCCACCCGAGGCGAATCATGCCGGATATCACTAGGGAGAACTGCCTCTGCTCCGTAGACCATGAAAAATGGCGTGTATCCTGTGGATCGGTTTGGCGTAGTATTGATACTCCATAGCACAGATGGTAGCTCTTCAACCCAACATCCTGGTGTTCTTTGCAATGGGACCATAAGCCGGGGTTTGATGCCTCGCAAGATCTCTTGATTAGCTCGTTCTGCCTGTCCATTGGACTGGGGGTGTGCCACTGACGACACGTCAAGCCGGATATGCTCTCGTTCACAGAACTCCTTCATAGCGCCCTTAGATAAATTGGTACCATTGTCAGTAATGATACTGTGTGGAAAGCCAAACCGGAAAATCACCTTTTTGATGAACTGCACCGCTGTTGCTGCATCACACTTGCTGACAGGCTCCGCTTCAACCCACTTGGTAAATTTGTCAACTGCCACCAAAAGGTGGGTTTTCTTATCCTTGGATCTTTTAAAAGGTCCGACCATATCCAGCCCCCAAGTTGCAAACGGCCACGTTATTGGGATCATCCTCAATTCTTGAGCCGGCACATGAGCACGCCTTGAAAATTTCTGACATCCATCACACCGTTTAACCAAGTCCTCCGCGTCAGCATGCGCTGTCAACCAGTAGAACCCGTGACGAAACGCCTTTGCCACCAGAGACTTTGAACCGGCGTGGTGTCCACAATCCCCTTCATGGATTTCTCTTAAGATTTCACAGCCTTCCTCAGGAGAAACACAACGTTGAAACGGCCCTGATACACTGCGACGATGCAATTCACCATTGACAATCGTCATAGACTTGGATCGCCGGACTATTTGCCTGGCTAGAATCTCATCCTCTGGTAACTCCCCCCGGTTCATGTACATAAGATAAGGAACTGTCCAATCCGGAATAGCATGCAATGCTGCCACCAATTGAGCCTCCGGATCAGGAATAGCCAAATCCGCTTCACCTGGGAGCTTGACTGACGGGTTGTGCAGCACGTCCAGAAAGATATTAGGCGGGACCGGTTTGCGCTGAGAGCCCAAACGGCTTAAAGCGTCCGCCGCTTCATTCTTCCGACGGTCCACATGATCCACTTGATAACCCTGGAAGCAACCCGCAATATTATCCACTTCCCGACGATATGCAGTCATGAGCGGGTCCCTAGAATCCCAAGTGCCAGACACCTGTTGAACCACGAGATCCGAGTCACCGAAGCACTTAACCCGGCTTAAGTTCATCTCTTTAGCCATCCGGAGACCATGGAGCAAGGCTTCATACTCAGCTGCATTATTAGTGCAAGGGAACATTAAGCGGAGAACATAACAAAACTTATCGCCTCGTGGGGAAGTTAACACGACTCCAGCCCCCGAGCCTTCCAGTTGCCTGGATCCATCAAAATGAATAGTCCAATATGTGTGATCCGGCTTCTCCTCTGGTGCTTGTAGCTCCGTCCAGTCATTGATGAAATCAACAAGTGCTTGAGACTTCACCGCCGTCCGAGGCACATACTTCAGTCCGTGTGGCCCAAGCTCTATAGCCCACTTGGCAATCCGGCCAGTCGCCTCCCGGTTCTGTATGATATCACCCAAGGGAGCTGAACTGACCACTGTGATGGGGTGCCCTTGAAAATACTGCTTCAACTTCCGACTGGCCATGAAAACACCATAGACCAGCTTCTGCCAATGCGGATACCTTTGCTTGGATTCAATAAGCACCTCGCTGATATAATAAACCGGCCGCTGAACCGGATATTCCTTGCCTGCCTCCTTGCGTTCCACCACAATAGCCACGCTAACTGCCCGAGCATTGGCTGCTACGTATAATAATAGTGGCTCCTTGTCGACCGGAGCTGCAAGAACAGGCGGATTGGCTAACTGCCGCTTCAAGTCCTCAAATGCTTCATCAGCAGCCGGACTCCAAATGAAATGGTCTGTCTTCCTCAGCATTTGGTACAAAGGAATGGCCTTCTCTCCGAGGCGGCTGATAAACCGGCTTAGTGCGGCGATTCGGCCCGCCAAACGCTGAACATCATTGATGCACTTCGGTTTAGCCAGGGAGGTGATAGCTGTAATCTTCTCCGGATTAGCCTCAATTCCTCTATTAGACACCAGGAAACCCAGTAACTTGCCTGCCGGAACACCAAAGACACACTTGGCCGGATTAAGCATCATCTTGTAAACCCGCAAGTTGTCAAAGGTTTCCTTCAAGTCATCCACCAGCGTCTCCTTCTGCCTTGACTTTACTACAATATCATCCACATAGGCGTGCACATTGCGGCCGATCTGTTTATGCAGGCAATTCTGTACACACCGTTGATAGGTGGCTTGGGCACTCTTGAGTCCGAAGGGCATAGATACATAGCAGAAGGCTCCAAAGGGAGTAATAAACGCTGTTTTCTCCTGGTCCTTAACCGCCATTTTGATCTGATGATATCCAGAGTATGCATCCAAAAAACTCAAACGCTCACAACCCGCCGTGGCATCAATGATCTGGTCAATGCGGGGGAGGGCAAAAGGATCCGCTGGACAGGCCCTGTTAAGATCTGTGTAATCCACACACATACGCCAAGTGCCATTTTTCTTAAGAACCAGCACCGGATTAGCAAGCCACTCTGGATGGAACACCTCAATGATAAAGCCAGCTGCCAAAAGCCTGGCCACTTCCTCTCCAATGGCCTTTCGCCTTTCTTCGTTAAACCGGCGGAGGAATTGTTTCACCGGTTTATACCTAGGATCCACATTAAGAGTGTGCTCAGCGAGTTCCCTCGGTACACCTGGCATGTCGGATGGTTTCCATGCGAAGATGTCCCGATTCTCACGGATGAACTCGACGAGCGCGCTTTCCTATTTGGGATCCAAATTGGCACTGACAGTGAACTGCTTAGATGAATCGCCGGGCACGAAGTCAACAAGCTTGGTCTCAGCTGCCGATTTGAACTTCAGATCTGAATCATGCTCTGTAGTCGGCTTCTTCAAAGGAGTCATATCCGCCGGATCAACATTGTCCTTATAGTACTTCAACTCCTCCGTGGCACAGACCGACTCTGCATAAGCCGCATCACCTTCCTCACATTCCAAAGCGACCCTACGGCTCCCATGAACCGTTATTGTCCCCTTGTAACCCGGCATCTTGAGCTGCAAGTAGATATAACAAGGCCGCGCCATGAACTTGGCGTAAGCCGGCCGGCCAAACAAGGCATGATATGGGCTCCGGATCTTCACCACCTCAAATGTTAGTTTTTCCGACCGGGAGTCGTGCTCGTCCCCAAAAGCCACGTCCAGGGCTATCTTACCAACAGGATATGCAGATTTGCCAGGCACCACACCATGGAACACCGTATTAGACGGTCTGAGATCTTTGTCTGTTAAACCCATGCGGCGGAATGTCTCATAGTACAGTATGTTAATACTGCTTCCTCCATCCATGAGTACCTTGGTGAATTTATAACCCCCCACCTGAGGGTCTACCACTAATGCTAGCTGGCCCGGATTATCAACCCGGGGCGGGTGATCCTCTCTGCTCCACACGATAGGCTGCTCCGACCAGCGCAAGTAACGTGGTAAGGCCGGTTCAACAGAATTCACCGCTCGCTTGTGGAGTTTTCGGTCGCGTTTATCCAAGCTAGTTGTGAAAACATGATATTGCCCATTGTTCAACTGTTTTGGCTGGCTCTGATAACCCGACTGCTGCTGCTGCTGCTGCTGGCCGTTCTGATTATTCTGGTGATTGTGACCGCCCTGATTGCGACCTGAACCGGAAGCTCCATCGTGATCCGGCCCATGAAAACCGGATCCTGAACCGCCACCTGACCCGTGATCATACCGGAAGGCATTAGAGTTTTTAAACTCCTGCATGATATAACAATCCTTCCAAAGATGGTTAGCCGGCGCCTCCTTCGTCCCGTGCTTCGGGCAAGGCTGATTCAGCAAATAACTCAAGCGGCTTGCGTTAGGATTGGGAGCCCCATTACGATTTGCCGCTTTACCTCTGCGCCGCTGCCCCCTGTCCTGTGCATTAGTGTTGGCCACAAAGTCCATGCTGCCATCCGCCTTGCGCTTGCCTCCATTTCCATGACCCGCCGGTTTGTACTGCTGCTGTTTGGAGTTGCTATTCTTCCTTCCCTTCCCTGCTTCATCATCATCAGTCTCGGGATCCTTGGTACTGTCCGAATCAGCATACTTTACTAGAGCGGCCATGAGGGTTCCCATGTCATTACAGAACCGCTTCATGCGTCCCAATTTCAATTTTAAAGGCTCAAACCGGCAGTTGCCTTCCAGGGTTAAGATCGCAGAGTCAGCATTAATCCTGTCGGACGAGTGCAAAATTTCCGAAATGCGGCGCACCCAATGGGTCGTTGATTCTCCTTCCCCCTGGACACAAGCCGCCAGGTCTACTATGGACTTGGGCTGCTTACATGTATCCTTGAAATTCTGGATAAACCGGGCCCGCAACTGGGCCCATGAGCCGACAAAATTGGGCGGTAGGCTCTTCAACCAGGTACGAGCCGTGCCTTCAAGCATCATGGTGAAATATTTTGCACACGCGGTCTCATCCACGTCTAACATCTCCATGGCCATCTCATAACTCTCTATCCACCCTTCAGGGGATAAATCAGCAGTGTAATTCGGCACCTTGCGTGGACCCTTGAAATCTTTGGGCAGGCGCACATTGCGTAAAGCGGGGATTAAACAAGGCACTCCCAAAGCGGATGCGACTCCTGGTCCGGCAAAGGTGGTAGGGCGAACCGGTGTAAGTTGACCCGCATCATCCTGTGCTGCTAACTCGGCCTCCCTCCGTGCCTGGGCCCGGTCCACCACATCCTGAGCATCGCGAACACCACCTGCCAAGTTATTGCCACGGGCCGCTTCACGGCCTCGCGCATTGCTCGATATGGCCGGTTCATCCAAGCGCCTGCTATAGCCCCGGCTTGGACGGGGCGTAGAATGAATCCGATCACGGCTGTATGAATATGCTTCCTGCTGAATCAGCGCGGTCCGGAGAAGCTCCTTAACCCGGCGTGTCTCTATCGCTTGTGGAGAGTCCCCTTCAACTGGGATAGCCTCTGCTGAATCAGCGCAGTCCGGAGAAGCTCCTTAACCCAGCGTGTCTCTATCGCTTGCGGAGAGTCCCCTTCAACTGGGATAGCCTCTAATCGCGCGGCAGCTGCAACAAGGTTGTCCATAGGATTAGAATAATGACCTGGGGGCGTCTGGACCGGCGGAAGAATCACAATGTTCTGCTGAGGAGGTTCCATCAGGCGAGGTTGGACCGTCCCCCCTGGTCCTGGTGCCTCAATCCGGTTTGTCTCCAGGTGCTGCGGCGGATTACTGGGTCCAGCTCCTGGAGTGTGAAAGAGATTCCGGGGATCAAACCCTAATGGCAGGCGTGATCTGTGCTTCCGCTTTAAGACCTCCTATGATGCGTTCTGGTCAAGCATGAGCTTATAAGCCTGGGCGTCCAAAGCGGCCCGCTCCGCGGCCATCCTGTCTTTTTCTGCGGCCAGATCCGCTTTGGCTTGCACGATCTGCTCTCTCACCTTTGCAATTTCTGCATTATGGGCCTCCTGACTGCCGGATTGTCCTCTGCCATAAGCGCGGCTAGTGCTCAAACAGATCAGATAGAACTTGAACCGGCGGGCGCACAAGGCCTCCTGCCCCTGCTGCTGCTGCCACTGCTGATCCGGAGAGCATCGCTGCGGCGGTCGAAGAGTGATTCGCCGCCTGTGTGCCGGCCATGAATATTCCAACCCGGTTGACCTGGCCTGGGGGGTCCGGAATACTGTCGCCATCGGAACAGCCCCTAACCTGGTCGTCTTGTAACTGGTATAGTGATTCGGTCTCTCCGGTCGAGGACTCGTCGCTGGAATAGACGACGGTCTCGCCACCGTGTTCTGACTCGTCCTCACGCCCTCCTCCATGGATGACTCCAACGAAGGCACGCTTCACGGCCGGTTTAGCCTGGGTAGATCTCGCACGCTGAGCCGTCTCGACGAGGTCGATGTAGATGTCCGGCTCAGGCCCCGGCTCACCGATCTTGCCGATGAAAACGTGTATGCCACCAAAGGGGACCCGGTACCCGTACTCAATCGAATCGGCCTCGGGACCCCATCCTGCGTCGTCGATGTAGATCTTGCCACGACGACTCTTGGTCATCTGGCCCACAACATAGCCTTCGAGTCCTTTGAGCTTGCCCTCCAAGATCGTCAAACCATCGTGCGATACCCCCGCGGTGGGCGCCAACTGTCGTGGATTTGTCACGGCAGATGTCCTAGCGAAAGGACTTAGTCGTGGAGCCATCGCTACGAGTTTACTTGAAGGGGTTAAAGCGGACACAAAGACACGAGGGTTTTATACTAGTTCGGCCCCTTCGATGAAGGTAAAAGCCTACGTCTAGTTGCGATGGAATTGATGTGGTCTCGATGGCTAGGGAGCAAACAAGCTTCGCCTAGACTCGAGTTGTCGTTCTCCCCCTGAACCGCCGCCGGGTCGTCCCCTTATATACACGGGTGACGCCCGTCGGTCCATAGAGTCCCAACCGGTCCATACTCGTATCCCGGTTGGTATCTCTCTGTTCCTAACTTACAATACAAGTTGCACATCAGGCCGGTTTACGGCTACAGGTTCTAAACCGGCTACAGGACTTGGGCCTTCATCTGTTCATACCACTAATGAAGTTATCCCGGCCCAAGCAGGCCGGTTCACGCCTAGTGGTAATATCCCCAACAGGAGGGATGCCTTTTCTCAATAGTGATTGAAACAGTCCCTGAAGTTAAAGGAAATTGCTCACCATACAATCGATAAGTAGGAAAAAAACATCGATCCTCCCATACTCCATTTGGCATGCCGCTGCCCGAGGTAGCTTACTGTTTTTATACTTACAAAAAGTTTTTCGAGTCATAAATAATTTTATATCTGTTGCAATGCACGGGCCCTTTTGCTAGTCTTTCCCTAATAATAAAGCACGTATTGACTCCGTGGGTTCACCGTCACAATACGCCTCCCTACCTCGACGACGTCCGATCCGGCACCGGCGAAGGGCCTGTGAGAGTTTGTGTCCCCATATCGGTTGGTTCCCTTCAGATCTTGGCAGTTGGTGTGTCTTTCAAGGAGTACTTTTGGCTGGCGTTTGGTGTGGCGACCACGACATCTTCTGCTGTGTTGTTCTGTGGCTTATCCCGGTTTCTCCAACCCTCTGATCTGGTGGTGGTGGATTGCAAGCTTGTTCTGCTTGGGGTGATGCTCCAGCCGATGCTGCTTCAACGACTTTTAGATCTCGTCTCAAGGGGCGAGTGGCTATTGCGGTCTTCAAAGCCTTGTGTATGGTGATTATATGGTAATAAATTTAAATTACCCCAAAGGCTATCAATCCAGGTATGGTAAGGCCATAACTCGGGAAATATCAAATATGGTAATAAATTTAAATTACCACCAGGTATGGTAAGGCTATCCACGTATAGTAATAAATCATATAGTAATAAATCATAATTAATCCATGTATAGTAATAAATCAATCCAGGTATGGTAAGGTCATAACTCAGGAAATTTTGAATATGGTAATTATATGGTAATAAATTTAAATTACCCCAAAGGCTATCAATCCAGGTATGGTAAGGTCATAACTCGGGAAATATCGAATATGGTAATAAATTTAAATTACCACCAGGTATGGTAAGGCTATCCACGTATAGTAATAAATCATATAGTAATAAATCATAATTAATCCACGTATAGTAATAAATCAATCCAGGTATGGTAAGGTCATAACTCAGGATATTTTGAATATGGTAATTATATGGTAATAAATTTAAATTACCCCAAAGGCTATCAATCCAAGTATGGTAAGGCCATAACTCGGGAAATATCGAATATGGTAATAAATTTAAATTACCACCAGGTATGGTAAGGCTATCGATCCAGGTATGGCACGCCCTCACCTGATCACCTATCACAATCTCCAGCCCCACGCACGCACCAAAGAACCCACCCGGCACCAAATGCAGCTCCTCTCGATCCCCTCGAGTAAACGTCGCCGCCGTCGTGCGATCTTCCTAACACAGACGCCGTCGCCGCCTCCTTCCCACCTACGGCGTCCCACGTCCATCGTGACGGCGCTCGCGTCCTACACTGACCCTCCGCCTCATATAGGTTGGTCGTTGATGGAGTGGGATGTGCCGCTGCGGTTTGGGGAGGCGAATCACGATCTGGTTGGGATCTCAGTGTGGACTCGTTCTCTGCGATGAAGGATGGCGCTGCCTCTCTGGCAAATGGGATCGGAGGAAGGGGCTCTACGTCGTGAATGTCGGCGAGGCAGCGGCCGAAGGCGAGCCCGACGGTGAGCACGGGTGTTCGTCCCATGAAATAGGCGGCCACCAAGGGCGGATCTGAGGCCACCCCAATCGCCGGTGGCCCTTCCTCCCATCGCTCATCGCCTCCATTCTCTCTCTCCTCTAAATCTTTGTCGCCCCTGCCTGATTCTGGCCGACGCCATCCGGCTCTCGCATCGACCACCACCAGCACGGCTGCGGACGAGGCGCAACCGCAGACGCCGCCGCCGCCATCCTCATCCACCTCCTCCACCATCCTTCCTAGTCGTCGTCGGGGGCACCCGCCATCTGCGCTCTAGCCCACCCGCTCCCTCTTATCCCCTCCCCCTGCCTGCCAGCCCCGTGATCCATCGCACAGATGGCAGGTACTACAGCGACCCCCTCTACTCCTAATGGACGAATTGGTTGAATAGTCCCCCCCCACTTTCAACCGGTTTATTTTCAACCGGTTTATTTTCAACCGGTTTTTCTTCCTCCCACCTCCCACCCACCCCTCCCACCGGTTTTTCTCTTTTCTCGTCTGACGGGCAATACCCAACGTATTTATGGTAATCAATCATAATTAATCCATGTATAGTAATAAATCAATCCAGGTATGGTAAGGTCATAACTCAGGAAATTTTGAATATGGTGATTATATGGTAATAAATTTAAATTACCCCAAAGGCTATCAATCCAGGTATGGTAAGGCCATAACTCGGGAAATATCAAATATGGTAATAAATTTAAATTACCACCAGGTATGGTAAGGCTATCCACGTATAGTAATAAATCATATGGTAATCAATCATAATTAATCCACGTATAGTAATAAATCAATCCAGGTATGGTAAGGTCATAACTCAGGAAATTTTGAATATGGTAATTATATGGTAATAAATTTAAATTACCCCAAAGGCTATCAATCCAGGTATGGTAAGGCCATAACTCGGGAAATATCGAATATGGTAATAAATTTAAATTACCACCAGGTATGGTAAGGCTATCCACGTATAGTAATAAATCATATAGTAATAAATCATAATTAATCCACGTATAGTAATAAATCAATCCAGGTATGGTAAGGTCATAACTCAGGATATTTTGAATATGGTAATTATATGGTAATAAATTTAAATTACCCCAAAGGCTATCAATCCAAGTATGGTAAGGCCATAACTCGGGAAATATCGAATATGGTAATAAATTTAAATTACCACCAGGTATGGTAAGGCTATCGATCCAGGTATGGCACGCCCTCACCTGATCACCTATCACAATCTCCAGCCCCACGCACGCACCAAAGAACCCACCCGGCACCAAATGCAGCTCCTCTCGATCCCCTCGAGTAAACGTCGCCGCCGTCGTGCGATCTTCCTAACACAGACGCCGTCGCCGCCTCCTTCCCACCTACGGCGTCCCACGTCCATGGTGACGGCGCTCGCGTCCTACACTGACCCTCCGCCTCATATAGGTTGGTCGTTGATGGAGTGGGATGTGCCGCTGCGGTTTGGGGAGGCGAATCACGATCTGGTTGGGATCTTAGTGTGGACTCGTTCTCTGCGATGAAGGATGGCGCTGCCTCTCTGGCAAATGGGATCGGAGGAAGGGGCTCTACGTCGTGAATGTCGGCGAGGCAGCGGCCGAAGGCGAGCCCGACGGTGAGCACGGGTGTTCGTCCCATGAAATAGGCGGCCACGGAGGGCGGATCTGAGGCCACCCCAATCGCCGGTGGCCCTTCCTCCCATCGCTCATCGCCTCCATTCTCTCTCTCCTCTAAATCTTTGTCGCCCCTGCCTGATTCTGGCCGACGCCATTCGGCTCTCGCATCGACCACCACCAGCACGGCTGTGGACGAGGCGCAACCGCAGACGCCGCCGCCGCCATCCTCATCCACCTCCTGCACCATTCTTCCCAGCCGTCGTCGGGGGCACCCGCCATCTGCGCTCTAGCCCACCCGCTCCCTCCTATCCCCTCCCCCTGCCTGCCAGCCCCGTGATCCATCGCACAGATGGCAGGTACTACAGCGACCTCCTCCCCAGCGGATCCGGCCTCCTCCGATGGAGATCCATCCTGGGCACCACCTTATTCTCATGCGTGCACGTCTATATCAACGTCTCATTCCACCTCACCTGAGCCTTTACCTTCCCACCTCTGCTTCAGATCCACATCACTTTGCAAGGTATGTGCTTGATTGTTCCGAACTGGATCAATGGATTATGCAAGGTACTTTGGGTGTTGTCATTGATGGCAATTGTCACGCCATGCTACCATCGGAGGGGTCCCTCATCGATGATTAGGGTCTTCCGAACTGCATGAGCTCCATTGAGAAGGATGTTTTTAATTCTGGTTTTGCCTACATGCTTTCTTTGCCTGTATCTACTTAGCTAATGTCTTCTTATAGATAGTAGCTGCTGAAGTGGTGATCAAAGTTGTTCACTATAAGGAAACAACCATGATAACAAAAGTATATATTCCTTGACCTTTGACCTGAAGTACTTTTTCATTAGAAACTTGCAACAGCCAGGCATTGAAATTAGCAACAGCTTCGTACGTACTGAACTAATTTGCAGCAACACGTACTGAACTAAGTTAGGTTATGCTCATCGTTCCAACATGCTTAGTGATAACCACCTAGCAAGCTAATCAAACATGAAAAAATTGAAGTGCTACTGCTAATCGTACTATTCTGAATGTGAAAATCTATTTAATTGGCTCTTCTCTAATTGTACACTTGCATAAATCTCAGATCTTGCAAATTACAGTATAACCATAAAAGTCATGCTTTGACTCCTATAGGGCCTTTTGCACTTGAATATGACTAATAATTTGCCTTAATATCACAGATTGGATTACTACCTTTCT
Source organism: Triticum aestivum (assembly GCF_018294505.1). Lineage (NCBI taxonomy): Eukaryota > Viridiplantae > Streptophyta > Magnoliopsida > Poales > Poaceae > Triticum > Triticum aestivum. Next base: position 295,029,814 of record NC_057798.1, on the reverse strand, counting down.
AAGTGAATGACATTCAAGAAGGTCATTAAATAAAACCAAGAAATCCTTTTAGTATTGGAGTGTAGGAAAGCTGAGACTATAAAACCAAAAGGTTATATTTACGTTTATTAGAGATGGTTCTTTACTTTTTATAGGAAAATACAAAATGTTGTGATGTAGAGTCTAGGTGGTGGGCCTCCTTGATCCACTTGGTGGATGAGGGCGACTCCGGTCCTGGCACCCATAGTGCCAGTGATCCAAAAATCATAGGGCCTGGATATAGCTCTAGCAGACATATGCGGCTTGCGCATCGAGCTTGGTCGTCTCGAGCATGGAGATAGGCGAGTTGTAGACCAAGAGCTGGTACAGAGATAGGCGAGTTGTAGACAAGAGCTGGTGGGCAGCAAGAAACGCATGCACACCAAAGAACAAATCTGAGTCACATGCCTACTTCTATTGGTTTCTACAAAGAGCGGCTAGCTTAGATCTTAGACCAGTCGGTCACTGTCGAGGTCGCCAAGGTGATCTTACAGCACCGCCGTGGGGATTTCTCATGATTTTATGTAGGCAAGCCGCAAGCGGTGGTGGTGATTGGCTGGGTGGTGTTGCTGCCTTGGGAAGAGACGAAGTGATGGTAAAAGTAAGCAGGATCCGATGATTCTTCCGTGGGGATAGCCAAAGTCAAGATGTCGACTACAGACTCGTCGCAGACTTGCAGTGAACCTGGATGCGGCGAGCCTGATTTGTGGATCGATGGCGGGTCTTGACTTTGTTAGGCTGGGATTGGATGGTTGCAGAGGGTGGTGTGCTTGGTTGGGTTCCCATGGAAGAATGTGGCCTCCTCATGGATCTGGTCATGCCCATCCTAGAGAACATTGTGTCCCTAGCTCCCTCGAGGAGCAAGGACAGTGCAAGCGGCAGCAAGGGGTAGGGGTAGATGTGGGGAGGGATGTCGGCGGCTGCTCGAGGTCATCATGATGAAACCCTTGACGTCCCATCTTTATCAATGGAAGTGGAAGAGCACGAAGTCGAGATTGGATAGGAGTTTGAGTTCTTTTTGGCACCGATCGGTTCCCCACTTTAGAGATGTATTTTTTTTGCGTGCGAGCAAACAGTGGGTTGATTCTAAAAGGGATAGGCACTTTTCAACAGAAGTGCATGACGGACCAAAAATATGACCTCATTTTATTCGTTTGATAGATATCGTATTATTCGTTGTTGTTCGTTCGGTGAAATTTCCTAATATTTGATTGTTGTGTTTCTAATTAGAGCACCCCATAATCACCCAATATGAGGGGATGATAAATGAAAGATACTGATTATAAATTTTGAAGAGCCCGTGGCAACGCACGGGCGTTATACTAGTTCGGCCCCTTCGATGAAGGTAAAAGCCTACGTCTAGTTGCGATGGAATTGATGTGGTCTCGATGGCTAGGGAGCAAACAAGCTTCGCCTAGACTCGAGTTGTCGCTCTCCCCCTGAACCGCCGCCGGGTCGTCCCCTTATATACACGGGTGACGCCCGTCGGTCCATAGAGTCCCAACCGGTCCATACTCGTATCCCGGTTGGTATCTCTCTGTTCCTAACTTACAATACAAGTTGCACATCAGGCCGATTTACGGCTACAGGTTCTAAACCGGCTACATGACTTGGGCCTTCATCTGTTCATACCACTAATGAAGTTATCCCGGCCCAAGCAGGCCGGTTCACGCCTAGTGGTAATATCCCCAACAGGAGGGATGCCTTTTCTCAATAGTGATTGAAACAGTCCCTGAAGTTAAAGGAAATTGCTCACCATACAATCGATAAGTAGGAAAAAAACATCGATCCTCCCATACTCCATTTGGCATGCCGCTGCCCGAGGTAGCTTACTGTTTTTATACTTACAAAAAGTTTTTCGAGTCATAAATAATTTTATATCTGTTGCAATGCACGGGCCCTTTTGCTAGTCTTTCCCTAATAATAAAGCACGTGTTGACTCCGTGGGTTCACCGTCACAATACGCCTCCCTACCTCGACGACGTCCGATCCGGCGCCGGCGAAGGGCCTGTGAGAGTTTGTGTCCCCATATCGGTTGGTTCCCTTCAGATCTTGGCAGTTGGTGTGTCTTTCAAGGAGTACTTTTGGCTGGCGTTTGGTGTGGCGACCACGACATCTTCTTCTGTGTTGTTCTGTGGCTTATCCCGGTTTCTCCAACCCTCTGATCTGGTGGTGGTGGATTGCAAGCTTGTTCTGCTTGGGGTGATGCTCCAGCCGATGCTGCTTCAACGACTTTTAGATCTCGTCTCAAGGGGCGAGTGGCTATTGCGGTCTTCAAAGCCTTGTGTGGCGAGGGCATTTGCAGGTTTTGCTTTTCTTTGCTGTTGGTTCAGTGCAATTTTCAATCACCGGCGGGCAGCGTACAATCAGAGGAAGAAGAAGACTAGTATGCTTTTTATTGTAATTTTATTTTTTACTGGTCGTTCTACGTCCAGTTGTCTATCCTTTGTACCGGTCTTTGTTTTCCTCGATGATAATCAGATTTAAGATGCCCTTTGGTGTCTTTATTCAAAAAAAAAGGACACCACGTTGCTGATATTTTTTTACGTCTGCGTCACCAGTATATACACAGGACACCAGAAAAAACAACAACCCGTGTAATTAACCACGCTGTCCGTCCCTGACTTCCAATCTACAAATACCCGTCTAAACCGTCTAAACCTCCCCGGAAATCCAAAGTAAAGTCCCAGTACGACGCGATTATTTCCAATCTACAAATCCTCGCTTCTACCTGACCACGGTCTCAGCGTACGGGCTCGTGCGAGCTTCCATCGTTCGTCCAGATGGGCCGGCCGGCGAGGGGAATACGATCCGGTTAGCTTCAATTGGTACGGCAAAGCACGGGTGGCGGCGTCGCTGCTCTCCTGGATCCCAGTCCACATACACAGCCACCTCAGGATTCTTCGTCTCCGGCCACAAATTTCTTTCCGCCGGGATCTGCTCGTAAGAGTGGCCGTCGTCGAGACTGGACTTGAGGAATACAGAGAGCAGAGGGGATGAAGGTCGGCTGCAATGTCGAGCTCTAGATTGGCAATTATGGATAGATTAATTAGCAATTATGGATGTTAATCAGCTGGTGTTGATTCCTATCGTGGTTCCGGGATTCCTTCAGGATTTCCGTTTTGCAGACAAGGATGGCCATAGCGCTATACAGATGCGGGATCAAATTGTGTGTCCTGAATCCTGATGCACCTTACAGCACATGCGTTGCGGTGTTTGTATGTACTTTGCCCAGCGCCATGCATGCTTTAGGTGGTGGCGTGTGACGCGTGCATCGGCGTGCCGGCGCTCGGTGCCGACGGCAAGGATAGACGTGGCTGTTGGCGTGCGTCCAGGTGATGACTCCGTGATTAGTGCTACAACCCTAACGACTTGTGTATATTTGTGTGTGTGCACTGATTCTCTATATCTCAAGTTCACAACCCAGGCATGTAGCAGAGTATTTAAACGAACCTCCTGATGTATTCTCCAGACTATTGGATGAATGATCCCTAGCTTCTGAACAAGAAAAATTTAGTGCCCACCCTCTAATTTAGGCCTTCCATATCAAGCAGCTGTCCTTTCTATCACAGACACATTCTCTTTGACACCCTCTAATTTAGTATCCACCCCTTCTCTCAGGCGTATGGTGCTAGAGTTGCTTGCTTGCAATACACAGAAAGCCACCACCATTCTCAGGCGTATGTACCCTGCATCTCCATCTCCATCTCCACTACTATTAAACAATCAAACAAGAATTTTCTTAAGTGCACCCCGCAATTAAACACACAACACCACACAGATCAATCAGCACCGGACGATTAGGCCCATATATCTCAATCTAACGGTCATCATTAATCTAATAGCCCAATGGTGTGGACCTAGCAATTTTCAATGGCTGACCATACTCCACCAACGAGGAATATTCCAACTACCAGTTTCGCATCCCCTAGGATTACACAATTCTGATCGCTAATGAAGGAAACTCAGATTACGCAATTCTGATCACTAATGAAGGAAACTCAACGAAATCGGCTCCCCTCGCCCTTAACCTCGAAGTTGTCTGCCTTGAGTCGCCACAGCGCTAGACGCCGCCCACCAACACCGTCTCCTGCCTGGCTTGTAGCTTATAACATAGCTCCGCCACTGCCTGCCTGCACGGCGACCTCGCGGCACTGCACCACTCTGTCGCCTCCGGCCTCCCTGCACGATCGCCATCGCCGATTGTTGCCGCTCGCAGCGTGGAATCCGTCAGCGACATAGCGGGCGTCCAGGAGCCTGCCCTTGCAGCGTGGCATCCGTCTGCGAGATCGCCAGTGCCCAGGAGCCTGCCCCGGCACCCGCGGGGCCGTGCCCGCGAGATCACCAGTGCCCAGGAGCCTGCCCCGGCACCCGTGCGGCCGCGCCCGCCCTGCACGTCCCCTGAACCAGCCGACCACACGTAGCTGAAATTCTTCCCTGCACTTCTTCAGGTTCGACTTCTTCCTTTGACCTGTTGCAGCATTACTCAGATTATAATTTTGAGAATAGAGTTCTAAAAAATAAAAGGTTCCACAGCATAATGCTATAAGCCGTTCGTTTTACATCTCTAATTAATGGTTTTTTATGTGGAAAATGGTTAGTGTTTTGGCTACTGCAATTTTGTAACTAACTGAATCATTCACCCTATCTCCTTGGCCTGGTGTCAACAAAGTTGGCTTTCAGAATTTAGAAAGGTTACTTGAGTGGTCGCAGAACACCTGAAATATTGGATTTAGCTTAGAGAATTTACAAAATTGCCAATGGTATTACTGTAAGCGCACATCACAGAACAGGCAAATTAATCATAATTAGTTTCAGCTCTGGCCTATGGCGAGTACACATGCACATACATAGACACTCATATGCATGCACCCTGTGAAGAGCCTATGGAAGCCATATGCCAAATTATAGAGTGCTGCTTTGAAACACCATGTAGCTATACAAGCACACACAAGGCTGTGGTGGTGCTTTCTATTAAATCACGTATGACCCACCAAACCATGTAATATGCTACTTGAGATGTCTAAAATTCTTTGATTTAGGGACATGCATGGAATGAACTACAAACTGCACTAATATACCAACAGATACATACATACATACCTGATGCGTGCTCAAGGACATACCAAGGCCCCAGGCAGATACATAAAATCTGAACATACATGAGGAGAAAGAAGAGAAGTTCATTTTCCCATCTGAAGATACATGAGTAAGAAGCAAGATAACGGTCGGTCATTACATATCCAGAATTAAATATTACTTTTATATTACCAGATCTATGAAATACCATAAGAACACTAAATCACAAAGTCCTATTGAGAAATTAATTCTCTAGCTACAAAGCAACAGTTCTATGAAATCAAAGCATTACCCTTGCCAAGATCATCATCAGCGCCACCATGGACGTCAACAGCAGGGCCAACAACTGAATGTGGTAAACAAATATGCCTATCACATCAAGGAAATGTTCCATAGACAACTTCATGAATTTCTTAGAACAATAAAAATACTGGGCAATGCAACTCAGAATCAAAACATACTCTTCGAGTCAGACTTTTTGCTCCCATCCCCTTTAGGCACCTCCTTATCCCTCTCGAAATCTGAACCATTAAGGGTCTTATCATCAACACAACCACCAACTAAGCGGACGATTTCTCATATTAAATTCTTGAAAGCGGACACTCATTCATGGTAACCACCATGACGAGCTTAATAGTATTACAAAAAGAATTGCCAGTTTTTATATTCAAATGTCATATCTGAATGTAGTTTTTGCATATGCTACCTGATTAGTTTTTTCTTTATATTCAAATGTCATATCTGAATGTAGTATGCTTAAACATTTGCAAATGCTACCTGATTAGTTAGTGTAGGAATGAGAGGCTTGCACTTGTTGTTCCATTTTATCTCTTGAGAACTACATGACACTGAATTTCTCTTCAATAGTAACTTCTCCAACTTCCTTTCTTTCATGTTAACTCTTGGATCCACTCACAACCAGAAGGTGCAGCAATCTAGAGCAGGATAATACTCAGTTAAATCAGCTTTTCTAACAAAACCCTATAACAGAACAAATTATACACAGTCTTGGGAACATTCATGGTGATTTCTCAAGAGGCGATGCACCTGGGGACGAACCGAATTGACGGGGTGGAGCCGGCGGCGGGGTTGGAGAGAGAGACTTACCTGGACCCAGACAACCGCGCGAGACAGGGTGGAGAGGCTCATGGCGGCGACGGCGATGGCGACGGCATCAGGAGGAGCGAGAAGCCCGGCGTCGCACGCGAGCATGCCGAGCTCGAGCGGCTCCTCGAGCACTTCGGCAACCGGATTCGGAGAAGGAGCGGGGTAGAGAAGGCGCGTGCGAGTGCCACGCCTCCGTGTATGCCTCCGCTGGCGCCTAGCGCTGGCGCGAGCATGCCGAGCTCGAGGGCCTCCTCGGCCACTTCCGCGACCGATTCGACATGAAGGGGAGGAAGAGCAGCGGCTGGGAAGGGGAGCCTCGGCCTGACAGGGAGCACCCGCGGTGGTGACGGAGGGGAGCGGCGGCTGGACCAGGGAGCGCCGGCGTTCGTGACGAAGGGCGCCGGCTGTGGGGTGAGGGATTTGGCCACCATGGGAGAATGGGGAACGGGAAGAGATATGTGAGGGACCTGAAGGAAATATGCCCTAGAGGCAATAATAAAGTTATTATTTATTTCCTTATAATCATGATAAATGTTTATTATTCATGCTAGAATTGTATTTACCGGAAACATAATACATGTGTGAATACATAGACAAACAAAGTGTCACTAGTATGCCTCTACTTGACTAGCTCGTTAATCAAAGATGGTTATGTTTCCTAACCATGAACAATGAGTTGTTATTTGATTAACGAGGTCACATCATTAGTAGAATGATCTGATTGACATGACCCATTCCATTAGCTTAGCACCCGATCGTTTAGTATGTTGCTATTGCTTTCTTCATGACTTATACATGTTCCTATGACTATGAGATTATGCAACTCCCGTTTACCGGAGGAACACTTTGGGTACTACCAAATGTCACAACGTAACTGGGTGATTATAAAGGAGTACTACAGGTGTCTCCAATGGTCGATGTTGGGTTGGCGTATTTCGAGATTAGGATTTGTCACTCCGATTGTCGGAGAGGTATCTCTGGGCCCTCTCGGTAATACACATCACATAAGCCTTGCAAGCATTACAACTAATATGTTAGTTGTGAGATGATATATTACGGAACGAGTAAAGAGACTTGCCGGTAACGAGATTGAACTAGGTATTGGATACCGACGATCGAATCTCGGGCAAGTAACATACCGATGACAAAGGGAACAACGTATGTTGTTATGCGGTCTGACCGATAAAGATCTTCGTAGAATATGTAGGAGCCAATATGGGCATCCAGGTCCCGCTATTGGTTATTGACCGGAGACGTGTCTCGGTCATGTCTACATTGTTCTCGAACCCGTAGGGTCCGCACGCTTAAGGTTACGATGACAGTTATATTATGAGTTTACATGTTTTGATGTACCGAAGGAGTTCGGAGTCCCGGATGAGATCGGGGACATGACGAGGAGTCTCGAAATGGTCGAGACGTAAAGATTCATATATTGGATGATATGGTTAGGCCAAGGGGTCAAGCCCATGAGGCTTTAGGTCGGTGCAAAAGGAGTTTTGCGGAGGCCAGGGGGCCAAACGCTGGAGACCCTAGCATCTGGCCCTGGGCCAGACGCCGAGGCCCATGGCGTCTGGGCCAGACGCCAAGGATTGTGGCGTTTGGTCCTGGAGTCCGAGTGGGACTCTTGCCTTTCGGGCAAAACCGACTTTGAGGAGGCTTTTGCTCCAAGTTTCGACCCCGGGGCTCAACATATAAATAGAGGGGCAGGGCTAGCACCAAAGGTACAACAAGTTGATCCACGTGATCTATTCCTTAGCCGTGTGCGGCGCCCCCAGCCACCATATTCCTCGATAATATTGTAGCGGAGTTTAGGCGAAGCCCTGCTGCTGTAGTTCATCAAGATCGTCACCACGCCGTCGTGCTGACGGAACTCTTCCCCGACACTTTGCTGGATCGGAGTCCGGGGATCGTCATCGAGCTGAATGTGTGCTCGAACTCGGAGGTGCCGTAGTTTCGGTGCTTGATCGGTTGGATCGGGAAGACGTACGACTACTTCCTCTATGTTGCATCAACGCTTCCGCAGTCGGTCTGCGTGGGTACGTAGACAACACTCTCTCCTCTCGTTGCTATGCATCACATGATCTTGCGTGTGCGTAGGAAATTTTTTGAAATTACTACGAAACCCAACAGTGGCATCCGAGCCAGGTTATTTATGTTGATGTTATATGCACGAGTAGAACACAAGTGAGTTGTGGATGATACAAGTCATACTGCCTACCAGCATGTCATACTTTGGTTCGGCGGTATTGTTGGACGAGACGACCCGGACCAACCTTACGCGTACGCTTACGCGAGACCGGTTCCCTCGACGTGCTTTGCACAGAGATGGCTTGCGGGCGACTGCCTCTCCAACTTTAGTTGAACCAAGTATGGCTACGCCCGGTCCTTGCGAAGGTTAAAACGGAGTCTATTTGACAAACTATCGTTGTGGTTTTAATGCGTAGGTGAGATTGGTTCTTACTTAAGCCCGTAGCAGCCACGTAAAACATGCAACAACAAAGTAGAGGACGTCTAACTTGTTTTTGCAGGGCATGTTGTGATGTGATATGGTCAAGGCATGATGCTGAATTTTATTATATGAGATGATCATGTTTTGTAACCGAGTTATCGGCAACTGGCAGGAGCCATATGGTTGTCGCTTTATTGTATGCAATGCAATCGCGATGTAATGCTTTACTTTATTACTAAACGGTAGTGATAGTCGTGAAAGCATAAGATTGGCGAGACGACAACGATGCTACGATGGAGATCAAGGTGTCGCGCCGGTGACGATGGTGATCATGACGGTGCTTCGGAGATGGAGATCACAAGCACAAGATGATGATGGCCATATCATATCACTTATATTGATTGCATGTGATGTTTATTTTTTTATGCATCTTATCTTGCTTTGATTGACGGTAGCATTATAAGATGATCTCTCACTAAATTATCAAGAAGTGTTCTCCCTGAGTATGCACCGTTGCGAAAGTTCTTCGTGCTGAGACACCACGTGATGATCGGGTGTGATAGGCTCTACGTTCAAATACAACGGGTGCAAAACAGTTGCACACGCGGAATACTCAGGTTATACTTGACGAGCCTAGCATATACAGATATGGCCTCGGAACACGGAGACCGAAAGGTCGAGCGTGAATCATATAGTAGATATGATCAACATAGTGATGTTCACCATTGAAACTACTCCATCTCACGTGATGATCGGACATGGTTTAGTTGATTTGGATCACGTGATCACTTAGAGGATTAGAGGGATGTCTGTCTAAGTGGGAGTTTTTAAGTAATATGATTAATTGAACTTAAATTTATCATGAACTTAGTCCTGGTAGTATTTTGCAAATTATAGATCAATAGCTCGCGTTGTTGCTTCCCTGTGTTTATTTTGATATGTTCCTAGAGAAAATTGTGTTGAAAGATGTTACTAGCAATGATGCGGATTGGATCCGTGATCTGAGGATTATCCTCATTGCTGCACAGAAGAATTATGTCCTTGATGCACCGCTAGGTGACAGACCTATTGCAGGAGCAGATGCAAACGTTATGAACATTTAGTTAGCTCAATATGATGACTACTTGATAGTTTAAGTGCACCATGCTTAACGGCTTAGAATCGGGACTTCAAAGACGTTTTGAACGTCATGGACCATATGAGATGTTCCAGGAGTTGAAGTTAATATTTCAAGCAAATACCCGAGTTGTGAGATATAAAGTCTCCAACAAGTTCTATAGCTAAAAGATGGAGGAGAATCGCTCAACTAGTGAGCATGTGCTCAGATTGTCTGGGTACTACAATCGCTTGAATCAAGTGGGAGTTAATCTTCCAGATAAGATAGTGATTGACAGAATTCTCTAGTCACCATCACCAAGTTAGTAGAACTTCGTGATGAACTATAATATGCAAGGGATAACGGAAACAACTCCCAAGCTCTTCGTGATGATGAAATCAATGAAGGTAGAAATCAAGAAAAACATCAAGTGTTGATGGTTGATAAGACCACTAGTTTCAAGAAAAGGGCAAAGGGAAGAAGGGGAACTTCAAGAAGAACGGCAAGCAAGTTGCTGCTCAAGTGAAGAAGCCCAAGTCTGGTCCTAAGCCTGAAACTGAGTGCTTCTACTGCAAGCAGACTGGTCACTGGAAGCGGAACTGCCCCAAGTATTTGGCGGATAAGAAGGATGGCAAGTTGAACAAAGGTATATGTGATATACATGTTATTGATGTGTACCTTACTAATGCTCGCAGTAGCACCTGGGTATTTGATACTGGTTCTGTTGCTAATATTTGCAACTCGAAACAGGGGCTACGGATTAAGCGAAGATTGGCTAAGGACGAGGTGACGATGCGCGTGGGAAACGGTTCCAAAGTCGATGTGATCGCAGTCGGCACGCTACCTCTACATCTACCTTCGGGATTAATATTAGACCTAAGTAATTGTTATTTGGTGCCAGCGTTGAGCATGAACATTATATCTGGATCTTGTTTAATGCGAGACGGTTATTCATTTAAATCAGAGAATAATGGTTGTTCTATTTATATGAGTAATATCTTTTATGGTCATGCACCCTTGAAAAGTGGTCTATTCTTATTAAATCTCGATAGTAGTAATACACATATTCATAATGTTGAAACCAAAAGATGCAGAGTTGATAATGAAAGTGCAACTTATTTGTGGCACTGTCGTTTAGGTCATATCGGTATAAAGCGCATGAAGAAACTCCATACTGATGGACTTTTGGAACCACTTGATTATGAATCACTTGGTACTTGCGAACCGTGCCTCATGGGCAAGATGACTAAAACACCGTTCTCCGGTACTATGGAGAGAGCAACAGATTTGTTGGAAATCATACATACCGATGTATGTGGTCCGATGAATATTGAGGCTCGAGGCGGATATCGTTATTTTCTCACCTTCACAGATGATTTGAGCAGATATGGATATATCTACTTAATGAAGCATAAGTCTGAAACATTTGAAAAGTTTAAAGAATTTCAGAGTGAAGTTGAAAATCATCGTAACAAGAAAATAAAGTTTCTACGATCTGATCGTGGAGGAGAATATTTGAGTTACGAGTTTGGTGTACATTTGAAAAACTGTGGAATAGTTTCACAACTCACGCCACCCGGAACACCACAGCGCAATGGTGTGTCCGAACGTCGTAATCGTACTTTACTAGATATGGTGCGATCTATGATGTCTCTTACAGATTTACCGCTATCATTTTGGGGTTATGCTTTAGAGACGGCCGTATTCACGTTAAATAGGGCACCATCAAAATCCGTTGAGACGACGCCTTATGAACTGTGGTTTGGCAAGAAACCAAAGTTGTCGTTTCTTAAAGTTTGGGGCTGCGATGCTTATGTGAAAAAGCTTCAACCTGATAAGCTCGAACCCAAATCGGAGAAATGTGTCTTCATAGGATACCCAAAGGAAACTGTTGGATACACCTTCTATCACAGATCCGAAGGCAAGACATTCGTTGCTAAGAATGGATCATTTCTAGAGAAGGAGTTTCTCTCGAAAGAAGTGAGTGGGAGGAAAGTGGAACTTGACGAGGTAACTGTACCTGCTCCCTTACTGGAAAGTAGTTCATCACAGAAAACTGTTTCAGTGACACCTACACCAGTTAGTGAGGAAGCCAATGATAATGATCATGAAACTTCAGATCAAGATACTACTGAACTTCGTAGATCAACCAGAGTAAGATCCGCGCCAGAGTGGTACGGTAATCCTGTTCTGGAAGTCATGCTATTAGATCATGATGAACCTACGAACTATGAAGAAGCGATGGTGAGCCCAGATTCCGCAAAGTGGCTTGAAGCCATGAAATCTGAGATGGGATCCATGTATGAGAACAAAGTATGGACTTTGGTTGACTTGCCCGATGATCGGCAAGCAATTGAGAATAAATGGATCTTTAAGAAGAAGACTGACGCTGATGGTAATATTACTGTCTACAAAGCTCGACTTGTCGCAAAAGGTTTTCGGCAAGTTCAAGGGATTGACTACGATGAGACCTTCTCACCCGTAGCGATGCTTAAGTCCGTCCGAATCATGTTAGCGATTGCCGCATTTTATGATTATGAAATTTGGCAGATGGATGTCAAAACTGCATTCCTGAATGGATTTCTGGAAGAAGAGTTGTATATGATGCAACCGGAAGGTTTTGTCGATCCAAAGGGAGCTAACAAAGTGTGCAAGCTCCAGCGATCCATTTATGGACTGGTGCAAGCCTCTCGGAGTTGGAATAAACGTTTTGATAGTGTGATCAAAGCATTTGGTTTTATACAGACTTTCGAAGAAGCCTGTATTTACAAGAAAGTGAGTGGGAGCTCTGTAGCATTTCTGATATTATATGTGGATGACATATTACTGATTGGAAATGATATAGAATTTCTGGATAGCATAAAGGGATACTTGAATAAAAGTTTTTCAATGAAAGACCTCGGTGAAGCTGCTTACATATTAGGCATTAAGATCTATAGAGATAGATCAAAATGCTTAATTGAACTTTCACAAAGCACGTACCTTGACAAAATTTTGAAGAAGTTCAAAATGGATCAAGCGAAGAAAGGGTTCTTGCCTGTGTTACAAGGTGTGAAATTGAGTAAGACTCAAATCCCGACCACAGCAGAAAATAGAAAGAGAATGAAAAGTCATTCCCTATGCCTCAGTCATAGGTTCTATAAAGTATACTATGCTTTGTACCAGACCTATTGTATACCTTGCTCTGTATTTGGCAAGGGAGTACAATAGTGATCTAGGAGTAGATCACTGGACATTGATCAAGAATATCCTTAGTAAGGACTAAGGAGATGTTTCTCGATTATGGAGGTGATAAAAGAGTTTGTTGTAAAAGTTACATCAGTGCAAACTTTTACACTAATCCAGATGACTCTAAGACTCAATCTGGATATATATTGAAAGTGGGAGCGATTAGCTAGAGTAGCTCCATACAGAGCATTGTAGACATAGAATATTTGCAAAATACATACGGCTCTGAATGTGACAGACCCGTTGACTAAGCTTCTCTCACGAGCAAAACATGATCACACCTTAGTACTCTTTGGATGTTAATCACATAGCGATGTGAACTAGATTATTGACTCTAGTAAACCCTTTGGGTGTTGGTCACATGATGATGTGAACTATGGGTGTTAATCATATACAGATATGAATATTGGTGTTAAATCACATGACGATGTGAACTAGATTATTGACTCTAGTGCAAGTGGGAGACTGAAGGAAATATGCCCTAGAGGCAATAATAAAGTTATTATTTATTTCCTTATAATCATGATAAATGTTTATTATTCATGCTAGAATTGTATTTACCGGAAACATAATACATGTGTGAATACATAGACAAACAGAGTGTCACTAGTATGCCTCTACTTGACTAGCTCGTTAATCAAAGATGGTTATGTTTCCTAACCATGAACAATGAGTTGTTATTTGATTAACGAGGTCACATCATTAGTAGAATGATCTGATTGACATGACCCATTCCATTAGCTTAGCACCCGATCGTTTAGTATGTTGCTATTGCTTTCTTCATGACTTATACATGTTCCTATGACTATGAGATTATGCAACTCCCGTTTACCGGAGGAACACTTTGGGTACTACCAAACGTCACAACGTAACTGGGTGATTATAAAGGAGTACTACAGGTGTCTCCAATGGTCGATGTTGGGTTGGCGTATTTCGAGATTAGGATTTGTCACTCCGATTGTCGGAGAGGTATCTCTGGGCCCTCTCGGTAATACACATCACATAAGCCTTGCAAGCATTACAACTAATATGTTAGTTGTGAGATGATATATTACGGAACGAGTAAAGAGACTTGCCGGTAACGAGATTGAACTAGGTATTGGATACCGACGATCGAATCTCGAGCAAGTAACATACCGATGACAAAGGGAACAACGTGTGTTGTTATGCGGTCTGACCGATAAAGATCTTCGTAGAATATGTAGGAGCCAATATGGGCATCCAGGTCCCGCTATTGGTTATTGACCGGAGACGTGTCTCGGTCATGTCTACATTGTTCTCGAACCCGTAGGGTCCGCACGCTTAAGGTTACGATGACAGTTATATTATGAGTTTACATGTTTTGATGTACCGAAGGAGTTCGGAGTCCCGGATGAGATCGGGGACATGACGAGGAGTCTCGAAATGGTCGAGACGTAAAGATTCATATATTGGATAATATGGTTAGGCCAAGGGGTCAAGCCCATGAGGCTTTAGGTCGGTGCAAAAGGAGTTTTGCGGAGGCCAGGGGGCCAAACGCCGGAGACCCTGGCATCTGGCCCTGGGCCAGACGCCGAGGCCCATGGCGTCTGGGCCAGACGCCAAGGATTGTGGCGTTTGGTCCTGGAGTCCGAGTGGGACTCTTGCCTTTCGGGCAAAACCGACTTTGAGGAGGCTTTTGCTCCAAGTTTCGACCCCGGGGCTCAACATATAAATAGAGGGGCAGGGCTAGCACCAAAGGTACAACAAGTTGATCCACGTGATCTATTCCTTAGCCGTGTGCGGCGCCCCCAGCCACCATATTCCTCGATAATACTGTAGCGGAGTTTAGGCGAAGCCCTGCTGCTGTAGTTCATCAAGATCGTCACCACGCCGTCGTGCTGACGGAACTCTTCCCCGACACTTTGCTGGATCGGAGTCCGGGGATCGTCATCGAGCTGAACGTGTGCTCGAACTCGGAGGTGCCGTAGTTTCGGTACTTGATCGGTTGGATCGGGAAGACGTACGACTACTTCCTCTACGTTGCGTCAACGCTTCCGCAGTCGGTCTGCGTGGGTACGTAGACAACACTCTCTCCTCTCGTTGCTATGCATCACATGATTTTGCGTGTGCGTAGGAAATTTTTTGAAATTAGTACGAAACCCAACAGGACCGAGGGGGCGGTGGGGAGGATAACTAACGTTTTTTTAATAATCATTTAGTACTCCTACTAACTAACGTATTAGGCAGTGACCGGAGAGATATTGTGAGTTTATTTCAAAAAAAAAGATTGTGAGTGACTGCGACTTTGTTCAAATCAATTTTTTTTATCTTCTAAAAAGATCCATTCTTTTTTATCCGATTTGCCTGCATGCGTGCGATATTGTTTTATCATCCGGCCTTGTTACAATAATTTTTATTTGATGATTTTAAAAGTTCATTATATGAATCTCTATAAAAATTTGTTTCTATTAAATAATCTATATAAAAGTTGATACAACAATTTGTTGAATATATTTAAGTTCCATAATCATAAAGGTCATCTTGTGGTCTATGGATGTTAAATTTTATGGAGCACTTCAGTGGAGATATTTTTTCTAACACTCCTGCATCCGTATATTTTTGTATCATTATACTTATTCTATGTTGTATCATTGTTTTGAAACTAACCATGGTTACTACTTTCTAGGTTCATATGATAGATTTTAGAACAAAACTAGCTGTCACTTTTGTGGACTCGGGATTGAGTGATGATAATAAGAAAATGAGATTTGGAAAATGATGGAAACAATACAAATCTCACGGATTGTATGTTACACGCACGATCACAACGCGCGATCATATCGTTGAGTATAAGACACATTTAAATACCTCGGTGAAAATAACTCGTTAAAAGAGAAATTACATTTAAAATAGATGTTTTCTATAAATTATAATACGTGCGTTGCACGTGCACACTTACTAGTTTTAGAAATAAAATCTTTCTTTTTTCTCCCACCAACTCAAAAGAGTACTTTATTTTCTTGATTTTATAGCACACTATGCTGCCGTTGACAAACGGATGAAAGAGGATGGCTTTACAGTATCTCATTACCCTGCAGGTGAAATATCGATGGTATCCCCTTGTTAGAGTCCGAAGCAAAATTGAGCTCTCCCGTGCGTTTGGATTCTGGACCGTCGGATAGAAATCTCCTCGCGACACAGGTCGTCGGATCTCGATCCAAATCGTTATGGGTCGTTGGATATTTACCCGATCTACCTCGGTCGTCGGATAAAATTCCAATTGCAACAGATTGTAATATCCATGCCCCCACCAGGGCATTTTTGTCATTTCACCACATAAGCATATAAAAGCAGCAGCTCCCGTGCTAGAACCCTAGCCGCCGCCTCCCTCCCGCACTCGCCCCTCCCCCGCGGCCAGCTCCTCCCGCCTCGCCTCTCTCTCTCCCTCCAAACCCTAGAACCTCATCCGCGCCTCCCAGCCCCGCCGCCGTCCAGGTCCAGCCCCATGCCGCCGTCGTCTTCTCGCCCAGCCGGCCGCCGCCGCACCGCACGATCGTGCGCAAGGGTGAGAAGGGAACTACTGCCCGCTCCTGGAGCACGAGGAGGACGTGGTGATGCGGCGCCCAGATCCACGGTGACATCGACGCGCCGTCATCGACCTGAGCCGCCACCGTCCTCGAGGTCGGCCATGGAGGGGGGTCCGACCCAGCTGCAGCCGTTGACGGAGACACCCCAAACCCTAGCACGGGGACCGAGCCGCCATGGTGAGGCACTGCACCAGATCCCTCTCCTCTTCCCCCTTCTTTCACGGGTTTCTCCTCTCTCTTTATGTCCCTCTCTCACCATGGTCTCGTCTCTGTAGGAAGGAGGCCAGCGGCGAGGACGACGCCATGGTCCCTGCTGTGCTCCCGGATCCGTCGCCCATCTGCCCCGACCTGGCCCTTCTCCTTCCCGCCGGCCAAGCGGAGCCGCTCGTGTCGCTGCTCTACCTGACGAGGGCATCGTGCTGAGGTGAGCCTCCTTCTGCTAGTGCCATAAGATACTGGAATGTTGGTATGCATGCTAACTTCTGTATGTTTTGTATCAGCCATGTTGCATTGTATCAGCTATGTAAACAATTCATGAGGAATGCCAATGGGGCTGTCATATGTATTTTATATTATTTTAATCTTCACCAATTTACTTCGTTAGCTGCAAAAGGTATCATGAGATTTAATTGATGATACTCATCATAAGACTAAAGAGTAGATGTGATACATAGTTGTAGTACATGTGTAGTCAGACTGCATATTTACACAAGTTTTTTTTGGTTACTTGCAAAATACTCTCTATAAGCAATTTGTTTAATGTGGCCCTGTTTGGCAATTGTAGCATGTTATGTGTAGGCATATGGGTAATACTGATAATATTACATATAAACTCATTTACTATAAACTAACCATCAGGGGTGCTTTACATGTCACGACACATAGGCATCTTACAAGCATAATTTGTCCAAACAATTGTAGTAGCTCGGCATTTGGGTTTTGCACAGTAGCTTTGCAAGCATATTACTACTCACGAAAGAATCTACGGAAGCTGCTGAAGTACGTACGAGTAGATCGGTGCAACTTTGCCCGTATCCTTTTTTCTTGATAAGGCATGGTCGAGGTGGTGGTGAGATCTGGAGCTCCTGCCACGTGCTCGCTTGCTTCAGAATAATCCTGCCAGGGGCACCATTTTTCTTCCTCCCAAGAAACATATCTGATCCTGGAGAATTCTTCCAGAAGCAGCAATGTTCCACAGGGATATGATATCTCTGTCCACCACCTGTGCTCTGCAGCAGCAGCTGCTATGTTTATCCTCATTGTTTACTTCAAGTCTGCAATGCCTGTTGTTAACTCTTATAATTAGATTCATTTGCTGCTCTTGGAACGAAAGGAGAAGAGAAGGACAGCCTGAGATTCCAATCCGAATTAATTTGACTTTAGAACGAGAGTAAGCACTAGAGGATTGGAAATGGGTGATTGTTTATATGTGTTTGCTTTTTTGCTTTGAACTGTATGCCTGACGGCTTATTAGATTGGCTTATACTACATGTTTGACTCTCTACTTTGAACTGTACAACTGCTTGTTTATTAGCCCTGGAAAATGAATGGCTTCAATGGTGGGTGCATGTATGGTCAGGGGATTGTTTGGTCCATGCATGGAAGTGGACTGATTAGTTTAACTTTTTTTTACTTGGTTATGTTTGCTAATCTTGAGAATCTTCTCATAATCTTGAAAAGCCACTCTTGCTAATCTTGATTTCTTCCTTGTGTGCAGCCCCATTATGAGACGGCTGTGAGACTTTTCAATGATCCAGATGCTGCACATCCTGGGAGAATATTGATGGCTAGGGTTGATTGTGCATCAGAGGTATTGTACTTCTCATGAAGGGTCATAATCTTCATCAGTTTGTTGAAGCTAAACAACTAAGCACTTTAAAAGGAGATATTCTTGCAATTCTATTGCTTTATGGTGAGATAACCTAGAGAAGTATTGATGTGTATCTTCGGTTCATAGTTGTCCTATTTGTTACTTCATACCTGAAAGCTATAAATACAGGGGGTTTTTCTCACGTGAAAGATTAGTCTCTCTTTTGATTTATTTTAATTCCCATTTCTGTCAGAAACCACAAAATATACTGAATTGTAGTATTGTACTGCTAATATGTTAGTTTATCAAGCAGTGGTGTTCATTGGCATGCAGTGATGTTTTATTTCTTTTAAATGTTTGACACAGGTGAACATAAGTCCACTCCAGTTTTATGATGCCACAAATATTGTTTTTATTTTCCATAATTGCAACACTAGCTTTTCCAGGCATGAGTTTACATCTTGAATAATGTCTCTGCTTACTTGTGTCTTTCTATTGTTTTATGTTGGTCAAATACCAAGGATATGATTAGCCACATATGTCACTTTTTTTCTTAACCATGTATGAACGAAAAAAAACCTGTATGAACAAAACCAGTCAGTATTTTTAGCCGAACAGTATATAGCAAAACCTTTGTATGAATACATATGGATTATTCAAGCCGAGCGAGCCAATTGGATGGTACGGAAGTACTGCCTAACCTAAGATCCCGGCTGCGACAAATAAAAAGAACTTGAGATCCTGACTGCTGGAGAAATGACTTCTCCAGTTTTCCTCTTTTTAGTATATATAACGGATAAAGCACGAAAAATAATTAAAATGAATCATCCAGAATTGGATGTGTGTGTGGGGGAAAGCCTGAAAAAGAAGAACAATATTTTCAGGTTAACTATCTGATAGGAGTCTTGACTAAACTCTAGCGGCAATACCGATGGTAGTCAGTGTTATTCACTATGCATCATATATGAATCTAATTATAGCGATATACAGTATGCACATGAATTAACTGGATTCCTGAATCTAATATTTAATGGTGACTAAGCCTTTGAGTTTTTATTTCAACTGCTTATGCAGGACAGGTTGTGTGCTTAGGGAGGCGGCAAGGTTAGACACCATACTTTGGTCCTTATGTATACCTGTAATGCCTGAATCAATTTTCTGATTTAAGTTTTGCATTTTTAGGCCCAAGGAATCTTGCGCATAAAACAAGATAATGACCGAGAAGAGCATGTGAGGGACCAACAGGTGTTTATCCTGAGTGATTTCAGTGTTTGTCAAGTCTGATTAAGGTACTAAATTATTCTCTTGCACATAACTCCTAAGGCTGGTCATAGTGCGAGTAACATAGGTAGTAACATAGATGTCACATAAGCAAAAATATTGATGTGGCAAGTAGTTAATGAGAGAGGCAAATAGAGTAACCTAATATGTTACCATCACATGGCGCTTTCCAATGCAAATGAGTCTACAAGACAATAAATGAACATGTTATGTTACTACACATATGACACTTCCCACTATAAGGGTAGTAACATAGAGTAGTAACGTATGCATGTTACTATTCTAAGTTACTCCCCACTATGACCAGCCTAAGGCACATGAATCTGCCATTTATTCTTTCAATATTACACGATGACCGGGTTTATTGTTAACCTGAATGCTTTAATGAAGCTTGCCACCTTGCTTTTTCTCGAGCACATAGCAACTGAAGAAGAGATGAAGGCAACTGAACAACGTGCTCGCAAAGTGAAGGGTTCTTGCAAGAAGAAAGAATGTATGGTATCCTACATTCTTTGTATTCTACTGACTCATTTATAGCTTTCCTGTATTCTTGCTGATGTACTGTAACGCTTCAAGACCGGCGCTCCAGATGCCTTTCATGTTTTGCGTGACCGTCGTGTGTTTATTGATGTTGTTGTTGCATTTCATCCTGGCATCATGCGCTTTGCATTTGCTTTCTTTTCTTAAAACTTGCATCCGCTCGTAGTTGCCGCTTCTCGCTTCTCTCCGTTGCGTCCGTTGACCTTTCTTAAACCAACCATTCTTTTGTTGCCCGACTGTTTGACCCCTCTTTGCACAGTGCAGACCCCCTCTCGCGCGTCCGAAAACTACCCCGAACCCGACCTGCTCAGTCACCACCGTTGGATCCGGTTCATCCCCAAACGTCCCTAAAATATCTTTGTTTATTTGTTTGGACTCCCGAAGCATTTTATTCTCGACCGTCCGATTTTAATCGGATGTCCAAAATTCCCCTCATTTCACTATATATAGTCCACCCCTAGTCCAACCCTAAAATCTAGCTCCCTTGTCCCATCACCCGCCGCCACCTTCCAAATCCCCCTTGGGATCCATCCCTCCTCAACCATCGCTCGCCACCTACAGCCTCTAGATCCCATCGCCCACCTTCTCCTCTCGATCCATGGTCGCCTCCTCCCTGCCTTCTTCGCCAGCCAGCAGGACCAGCCCCGTCGCCCGCTCCTCCCGTCTGCCTGAGCGCCGCCGCCTCGTGACCCCGCATCCCTCGCTGCCGGCCTCTGCTTCCCCTGCATCCTCTGCTTTGATGCAGGAGGACGACGGCCTCGCTCATGCGCACCTTCAGCGCCAGTGGGCCGCGCCGATCCGCCGTCCCAAGGCCAAGCAGTCGGCTTGCCTTGCTCCTGCCTCCCCTAGATCAACGTTGCGCCGGCGCCCTTCGGTTCCCGCACCGCCGGCGAGCATCATCAGGCCCCAGGTCGCGTGGCCATCGCCCTCGCCTTCCCTCTTCTTTCTTCTTTTTCGTTCTGCTCCATCCTCTCTGAAAAATCCCTCTCCCTCTCTTTCTTCAAGTGCACAGGAGGTGCTCCGCCCGTCGCTGCTGTTCGTAGGAGCACCGATGCCCCGGATCCGCCGTGGCGCTGCAGTCCTGCCACCTCCATCGCCCCGCCAAGTCCGCCGCCGTCGCCCAAGGCCCTCGGCTCCGCCGCCTCGCCAAGCCCGCGCCGCCATGCCCAGCCTCGCCTCTGCTTCGTCCGGTTCGAGCGACCGCTGCCGCACCTTGCTTCGTCTGAAGCCGCTGCGCCAAGCCCCTGCCTGCTTCGCTCCGGTCTTCGAGCGCGTTGACCAGTCCTCGTGGCTCACAGATTACTACAACAACAGTTGCTGGTACAGGTTATGCGATGATCATGACGCGAGAGCGATGTTTGTTTGTTTTGGAGTTCTTATGCTCCTTCTTTGATCAGGGGATAGGTTCCAGGTCGGCAGCCTGGGCTAGCAGGGTGGATGTCGTTTGAGTTTCTGTTTGTGTTTCATCCATAGTCGGATGATGCTCTTATGTATTGTGATGTTGTATTCGTGTGGCGTTATATGCCTTTTGTATGTATTCCTATCTATTATGTAATGTTGATGTAATGATATTCACCTTGCAAAAGCGTTTTAATATGCGGGTCTATCCTTGGTGGGACCTTCGAGTTCCTTTTGGATAGGGTCACATATTGGGCGTGACAAGTTGGTATCAGAGCCTCGACCGACAATAGTTGTCCCCTTGATTGTTGGCCGTTGTTGAGTCTAGAAGAAAACTATTTTTGAGTCTTAGGATTATATATATCGGAGAGTAGGATTCTTTTTACTTCTCAGTCCCTTCGTCGCTCTGGTGAGGTCTCCTGACGTAGATGTTTTGACTTTCCTCTCCTCAAATTTCACTAAAAAAAATTTAGGGATCACGCGGGTATCTTGAAATCGTTCTGATGGTTTTGTGACGAGAACATTGTTCTTGGTGCCTCTTGTCTTTTATGTGGCAGTGACCCGGGGAGTTGAGCTCCGAGGTGTTGTCGTCATAATTTTATCGTTGCAGTTCTGGAATACCTGAGTTTTGCCGACATCGAAAATCTTTTTTATGCAGTTGTTGGTGAGATAACCTCGACGCCACCTAGTACTGGGGCGGGAGTTCGGGAGTATTGCCATAGCTCGTATAAGGGATGCTTTTCGAAGGTTGAGGTACACGATTTCCGAAGGTTTATTGGTTATGTGTTGACGGATGGATACAGCTTGGATGTAGGGATTGTTAGTTTTGGGTGAGATATATATTGCTTCTCCTGTATCCCCAACACCAGATTGCATAACCAGAAAGTTTCAGGAGTTTATAGGTGGGAATTCAAGTAGCCCCTAGAATATCTTTTCGATAGATGCATGATATGGGATTGGGTAAATCTCTATCATATGTATTTGTTCCGGCTTATTTCTGCAAGCCAATCATTTGTTTTGTTTTGAGTTGCGGTATTTGAGTTGCTTCAATGTCAAGTGTTGATTTCATACCTTTCAAGCGGTGTTCTCATATTTCTATGGGTGTGCTAATCCTTTTGATCATCGAGATTGTCATGTCAATTCTTTCCAACCGGTGTGCTTTTCTTCAAGTGGATCCGTTCATTTTCAACATCCG
Organism: Triticum aestivum; assembly: GCF_018294505.1. NCBI lineage: Eukaryota > Viridiplantae > Streptophyta > Magnoliopsida > Poales > Poaceae > Triticum > Triticum aestivum. Next base: position 295,007,065 of record NC_057798.1, on the reverse strand, counting down.
CAAGATCAATTCTAAGTTTTTTTTCAACGGTGTTTGTTCCATCTTCCCCAAGTTGCCTTTGTTTTCCCGTCCTCCCACCCTTTTTCTTCAAGGACTCAAATATCTTAATCAAGTATCCATCTTATGGATGGGAAGATTCTCCATTCTTTTCCCGTCAATGTTCTTATCCGGTGATTCTCAGAAAGATACTAACGGAGCTTCAAGTTTATTATTCTTCGTTCTCTTTTCTTCTCCGATGGATTAATTTCAAGCTTCGGTGTTGATCATATCTCTTCCTTTTGTTTCACATATCTTCCCATGTGAATTTCTTATCCAAGGCTCCCTTATTTATTCACCTCTCCCAGTTCATATCCGGAGTGTTGAAGATATCTCGGAAGACTTGTGTTTCCATTCTTAATCTGTTCAAGCTATTTGGAGATTGTTATCTCATTCAAGTCATTTAATTCAACCGGTGCAATCACCCGTATCAATCAATCGTTCAATGGTGTATCTTTTGAGTGGGCCCTAACCCACAGGTCTTTTTCCAGGATCTTACCTGACTCTTCTAATTCTTCCGGAGTTATTCTCAAATTATTTTCAAGTGTGACGTAAGAATGAATTTCATTAGTCACATGCCTTCTCCAAGATCGCTTTCAAATCATTTCATTGTTGGCTCAACCTCTTTCCTTTCCATTCTACCGGAGTATCTCAGTAATTTTCGTGGTGTTTTCCTTCGTCATTTAAAGACCGAAGAAGAGTTTTTCCTCTAAATCTTGGTCCATTCTCTTGAATATTCGTAGTTCAAGCTTGATGCTATCCTCATAATTGTTTTGGTTGTGACAATTCTTTTCACCCATCCGAAGCATTACGTGAGTTCTTTCCATTTTATTCCTACGAAGGCCATCATGTCATAATTCTTCATTCTCAGCGTGTAGCTACCGTTCTTCAAATCTTACCAGTGAATCGTTCAAATATCCTCTAATCAGTTCATGTTCTCTTTGTTCCCATGTATCTAAATCCCTCAAGTATCTTAATTCGTTTTCCAATTCTTTCCGTTGAATTATGCCTTTGCTACTTTCATTTTCAATTCTTACGGTGGTTCGTTCGAGATTCCTCTTCCTTGCTATCAATTCATTCATTGTTTTCAAATCCCACCGGTGGTTCCACCAATACCTTCTCAAGTTTGCGCTATCTCTATCCTTAATCCCTCAAGAAGAACAAGTAGTATGACAAATCTGTTGCTTGTCATCAATTTAAATTGGTGAAGGATACGCATAACGTAATTCTTATTATTGTTTCATCCAAGTGATCTTGTTTCTTCTTTCCAGAGTTATTCATCATGTCACATTTCTCGGTTCGAGATGCTTCATCTTTTCTTTTCCGGAGTTCCAAATTTTCCGCATTATCGTCGCGAAGCTCCATCTAAATCATTGCAAGGCTTCACCTTGTGTTTTCAACTTCCCTTTCTTTCTATCATCCTTTTTATTACCGGAGTTCTTCATGGAGGCTCTACATGGTGGTTTGTCAAGGATTCTCTTCATTCTTCAATTGTTCTTCAAGATTTCTCTCGAAGTTATGACCCGCCAAGCTGTACTCTAAAATAAACATGGTGTTCAACACACTTTTTGTTTTGAGGAGCTCAAGTATTCTTCTTCTTGCATTCCCAAGTGCAATTCTTTCTACCTTATCTCTTGAGATGGTGTTATGTCACTCTTGGCAATTTCTCCTCGTGTTTCATGATTCACAGGTTGTCCGGAATGAGATATTTAAATCCATCATTTTCTCTTTGTTCAAGAGATCTTTTTGACCAATCAACTTCTTCGTTGGAGTTATCTTGTGTCAGACTTCACCTAAAGCCTTTCCTTAAGGGTTGTTGCTATTTGTGGTGATTATGCATGACCCAAGCTTGCTCTTTATCCTCTTGGTGGAAGAAGTTTTCATCTCTTCGTTGATCTCAAAGCAAGCAATTGTTTTCGTTAGTGGCAGAATGTCACCTCATAGTCTTGAGATGTTTTTCATAAGCCCACTACAAGCCTATTCGTTTCGTTGTGGATTTTCCAACAACCCCGTTGTAACCTTCTTGGAAGGGTGTTTTCCAAGCTCATTTGTGGCAGAAGTTGGCATTTTCTTCTCCGTTCTTTTATCCCAATGATCTATCTTCTTTTCGTTCTTCCGGAGGCATGGTGACGTTGCTCCCTTCACTCATCATCTTGGATTGTGAGGATCGTGTTCTTTTATTGCTTATCCATTTAACCGGAGTGTTGTGTCGATCATTCCTCTTTTAACCGGAGTCTCATCCAAGTGCTTTCATTTTGCCAAGTTCATATTCTATCCTTCCAATTTTAACTGGAGTGCTGTCCGAATTTGATATTTCTTGTTCCTTGTTTATCTCGTTTCAACCAGAGTGGTCTCAATTCTTTCTTGTCCATTGTACTCTTCATTCATAGCTTTGCAACCTCCAAGGTACACATGGTGTTCCTTGTTTCTATTTTCTACCGCAGTGCTATCGATTGTGTTCAACTCCGTTGTGTTCTTTCTCTCCACTTTTCAACCTCTCAAAGTTCTTTGGTTTCACTCATTTGTCGAAGAAGCAACATAGTTTACCTCTTCTCTTCCTCTTTCGTTTCTCTCCGGTGCCATCCTAGATCTCGGGACGAGATCCTCTCGTAGTGGTGGAGTGTTGTAACGCCCCAAGACCGGCGCTCCAGATGCCTTCCATGTTTTGCGTGACTGCCGTGTGTTTTATTGGTGTTGTTGTTGCATTTCATCTTGGCATCATGCGCTTTGCATCTGCTTTGTTTTCTTAAAACTTGCATCCGCTCGTAGTTGCCGCTTCTCGCTTCTCTCCGTTGCGTCCGCTGACCTTTCTTAGACCAACCATTCTTTTGTTGCCCGACCGTTTGACCCCTCTTTGCACAGTAAAGACCCCCTCTCGCGCGTCCGAAAACTACCCTTCCTAGCAAACCGTTGCTTGGCTATGTTACCGCTTTACTCAGCCCCTTTTATAGCGTTGTTAGTTGCAGGTGAAGTTGAAGATTGCTCCATGGTGGACACGATTATGTTGGGATATCACAATATTTCTTATATTATTAATGCATCTATATACTTGGTAAAGGGTGGAAGACTCGGCCTTATGCCTGGTGTTTTGTTCCACTCTTGCCGCCCTAGTTTCCGTCATACCGGTGTTATGTTCCCGGATTTTGCGTTCCTTACGCGGTTGGGTGATTTACGGGACCCCCTTGACAGTTCGCTTTGAATAAAACTCCTCCAGCAAGGCTCAACCTTGGTTTTACCATTTGCCTCACCTAGCCCTTTTTCCCTTGGATTTCCAAAGCCCGAGGGTCATCTTTATTTTACCCCACCGGGCCAGTGCTCCTCCGAGTGTTGGTCCAAACTAGAGCATCGTGCGGGACCATTCCTTGGCAACTTGGATTACGTCGGTACCTGTACGCTTAGCTTATCCGGTGTGCCCTGAGAACGAGATATGTGCAGCTCCTATCGGGATTTGTCGGCACAGCGGGAGGTCTTGCTGGTCTTGTTTTACCATTGTCAAAATGTCTTGTAACCGAGATTCCGAGTCTGATCGGGTCTTCCTGGGAGAAGGTATATCCTTCGTTGATCGCGAGAGCTTATCATGGGCTAAGTTGGGATACCCCCTGCAGGGTATAAACTTTCGAAAGCCGTGCCCATGGTTATGTGACAGATGGGAATTTGTTAATGTCCGGTTGTAGATAACTTGAAACCAGATCCGAATTAAAACGCATCAACCGCGTGTGTAGCCGTGATGGTCTCTTCTCGGCGGAGTCCGGGAAGTGAACACGGTTTTTGGGTTATGTTTGACGTAAGTAGGTGTTCAGGATCACCTCTTGATCATTGCTAGTTTCACGAACGTTCCGCTTGCTCTCTTCTCGCTCTTATTTGCGTATGTTAGCCACCACATATGCTTAGTCGGTGCTGCAACCTCACCACTTTACCCCTTCCTTTCCCGTTAAGCTTTGCTAGTCTTGATATCCATGGTAATGGGATTGCTGAGTCCTCGTGGCTCACAGATTAGTACAACAACAGTTGCAGGTACAGGTTATGCGATGATCATGACGCGAGAGCGATGTTTGCTTGTTTTGGAGTTCTTCTTCTGCTCCTTCTTCGATCAGGGGATAGGTTCCAGGTCGGCAGCCTGGGCTAGCAGGGTGGATGTCGTTTGAGTTTCTGTTTGTGTTTCATCCGTAGTCGGATGATGCTCTTATGTATTGTGATGCTGTATTCGTGTGGCATTGTATGCCTTTTGTATGTATCCCTATCTATTATGTAATGTTGATGTAATGATATCCACTTTGCAAAAGCGTTTCAATATGCGGGTCTATCCTTGGTGGGACCTTCGAGTTCCTTTTGGATAGGGTCGCATATTGGGCGTGACATGTACTGTGTTGGTAGTTGGCTCCTTTCTTTTCTCTTCTTTCGCCATCGTACCCATCTTGCTGATCTGATGTGTATCTATCAATTTGATGCAGCGTTGTCATCTTATTTTCATGACGGCATGGTCTCTCGACGTGTGATGGATTCACTCACACGGAGGAAGCTTTTCTCCGCTACTCCGGCGACAAGCGCACAAGCTTTTGGGTCCATGGCGCCACCGGTAAACAAGGTATGTCCTGTTCCGTTGATTGATCAGTTCATCTTGCTTTTATAATTCTTACACTATGATTTGCTCAAATTCTATCAAGACAACGGTGGAAATTGAATTTATTTATTTGAAATGCATGCCATTTCCCCCTGATCATTAGTTCATGTAACTTGATGATGTAAACCTGGTGTCGTTTAATCTTTTTCCATAAACCAGTTATTTGGGAGTTTATTGCAAGCTATACCATCTTGATGCGTAACTACAGATTGTGTTCTTGCTATAATTTGTTACGACTTATATGTTTTATAATATTCCATGTAAATCAGAATATCCTTGATGTGCATTCCTTGATTTTTTAATGTTAGGGGCCAAAATATATGTCCTTAATTAGTTCTTCCTCTGTACAGTGTAGGTGATAGTAACCCTTTTATGAAAATATATTCATTTTAGTCCCTAGCTCAGGTCTGCGCATTATATAATGAGTTTAATTTGCCGGTTTAAAATATTTGTGCTATCAATCCTTTCTGTCCTAGACAAAACTTATTAGTTTTAATTTTTTTGCTAATTTTAAATATTTCTGCTATCATCAGTGTAGATGGGAAGGGATAGGAGCTCAACATGAAATGGACTATATTGTGAAGGCCTTTAACTAATAAGTACAGATTGTTTTTTTATAGAAACACACAAGTAAAGATTATGTGAGGTGATTTATTCATTTTAAGAGTTCCCTCATTAGTGTATCCCTCACTGTTAATTGCTATGAATTTTTAGCCATTTTTATAGAAAACACAAGTAAAGATTATGTTTGGTTTCCCATATTATTCTTTACCTGCTTAATTTCTATGAATTTTTTCAATGTCAGATTACTATCCACATTTGTATGCTTTTCGTCGAAGTACTGGGTCAAGGGGATACCTGTATCACTATGTCATTTATTTCCTTTGATGCAGAACAACTCTGGGTGCTTGATTCTGTCTCTGGATAAGTGAAAATAGATGGCAGCGAAGTTGAACTGGTTTTGCAAACACTAGCAAGTATTTCTTCATCGCTTCCATCGTGCAAGTAATTCTTTTACATTCCCTCAATATGATATATTCCTCTGCTTCCTAATCCAGTCGAAACATAATTTGAACTATATGATTCTTTCTGTTCATATTATCGAATAGTGAGCTTCGGTAGTGGCTTCAGCAAACAAATTTAGTGTGTACATCACTTGACCAAACATTAAGGCAGCGGCCCATATGTAGGTGCAGTCTCAAACAAAGAAAGAGAAAAGATAGTCTTGGTGTTAGTTACCTACATACTCAGATTCCTACATGAGCTCGACAAAAAATTGAATATGTAGGTGCAGTCTCACAACAAGAAAGAGAAAAGATAACTTGGTGTCAACTACTCATGAATGGAAATAAAAACACTAGCTGGAATGATTTACTATTTTTGCTAGCTTGACAAAACATACATTATTTCATTCTTAGCTTACTAAAACTTGGGTGTGCTGTATCTTGCTCATACATTTCAGTTGATTCTGCGCAGGTTGCGCTAGCATTGCGGGCATTTTTCTTCATATTTGGGAAGAGGGGATGAGGTTGAAAAATGAAGCTGGTGATGAAAAGAATGGAGGGCACCCGCAAAGTGATGACGAGGAAGGAGCCCTGCAGGAGACAGCTTTCAGAGCTTGAAGAAGATGGTCTCACATCCACGTTGATCTATGAAAATAGTAAGTATAAATCAAATTTGATATATGTCTCCCAGGTGATTTAAAAAAAATACCAAGGATATGATTAGCCACATATGTCACTTTCTTTCTTAACCATTTATGAACGAAAAACAAAACCTGTATGAACACCACCGATCGATATTTTAGTCGAGCAGTATATAGCAAAACCTTTATACAAATATTGATTATTCAAGCTGAGCGAGCCAATTGGATGGTACAGAAGTACTACTACCTAACTTAGGATCCCGACAGCAACAAAAAGAACTTGAGATCCTGACTGATGGAGCAGGGACTTCTCCAGTTCTCATCTTTTTAGTATATTTAAGGGATAAAGCATGAAAAATAATTAAAATGAATCTTCCAGAATTGGATGTGGGTGTTGTGTTTGCTGTGGGGACTAGGGAAATAGTGTCAGTTCCTCAATTGGATAGTAGTAGGATCAGACATGCCTTTACATTTTTTTAGTTAATTAAATATGTTCAGTTCAAGCAGTTTTGGCTTACTGTGATGTTAGAGTTCTCTCTCAGTACCTTCACTTTGGTTTTTCAAGAAATTTATTGCTCAGTAATACTGCTCCACTTTGTTCATAAATTCATTGTTCATTGTTGTTTATTAAATTATCCATGTCCATCTGTTATTCCTAGGATTTCCTTGGATAACTATACTAATAGATAGAACATGAGAACATGTCCATCTCGGAGAGAATTAATATTGCTTTGCTTGCTGCCCCTGAATTTGAAAACAAAACAATGATGTTGATTGTGGCTTAATTCATGTATCCTATCTCATGAGTCATACCAGGCAAGCGGCGGCGGCGACGGACTGGTCACCCCGCAACACCATTCTTCCTTCACGGTAACTAGCCACGGCAAGTGCTTCTGTCATTTCTTTCGTGTTGAGAAGGCAGAGTCAAGGGCGCGAACATGAGGTATTCTGTGACTTTCTTCGGAGAGGCACTAAAGCGCAAAGGTCGTGACGTGTAACGATTTAATCAAGGAGACAACCCGGTCGAGCTATCAAGTATTAGGCTATAATAACCTAACTAAGAAGTTTTATTATCTCGCATTGCATCTTGCTTGATCAACACATGCCATGACCTGGTTATTGTATTTGTTATATTACAATGGATAGTCTTGGCTTGCTTTTGGACTAAAGCCTTTTGGTCTATGTATAGCTTGATTTTGGACTGAAGCCTTTTGTTGTTTCGTGAACCAATTCCTATGTCCTGAATGTGTATGTATCGATGCAATGATTCTGATATAAAATTAATATACTCCCTCCGTTTCTTTTTAGTCTGCATATAAGGTTTGGTCAAAGTCAAGCTTTGTAAGGTTTGACTAACTTTATATCAAAAAATATAAACATTGACAATATGAAATCAATATTATCAGATGCATCATAAAATGTGTTTTCATAGTATATAGTTTAATATTGTAGATGTTCATATTTTTTTATATAAATTTGGTCAAACTTTATGTAGTTTGACTTTGACCAAATCTTATATGCGGGGTAAAAAGAAACGGAGGGAGTATTAGATTGATAAACACACCTATATTATGCTATTTTTTATTTTTGTAATGCTTCAATGACTGTATTATCGGGTTGGATATGACTATACCCGACAGCAGTGCTGTCGGGTGCGGTAAGCCGCACTTCCTACCTAGTATTAGATGTTGAGGCATGGGAATGCTCAAGCTGAAGCTACTTGATAGGGTTGTACTCCATAGTAGGCAGGTTTGCATTTTTTTACCACGTAAACTGGCTACTGTTTGTTCATACGATTTTAATGAAAAATCCACGTCGGCACTTGCTTCTACTGGCTCAGCCAGCACAAGGGCCGCATCGTCCACTACGACGCCGCTCGTGGCGGGCGCTGCTACGCGAGCCGCCGGAGGCGGAGCAGTCCAAGTGCCGGGTGGGGCGGGCGCTGGGCAAGGTGGGCGCGGCGCTCCGGCTATGCGTGTTCGACATCCGTGACGAGAAGGGCGACTCGATGCTCCCGCATGACGGCTTGGAGGGCGTGCACGGCGTGTGGCTGATGGAGGGCGTGTCGGCGGCCTCGCGCCCGTCGTGGTAGCGCATGGACGAGGAGTTGGTGGAGGACATCTTGGTGTGGTACTTCCTGACCGGCGTCGAACGTGCAATTCTTCAGGAGTGCGAGACATCCCATGCTCACGTATACCTATTTTTATCTTTATCTTTTCTTTACCTACTAATCTTTACCTCGTGTGGAGAGGAGGTAGGTCGTCCCTCCTTGCGGACGCACGGACGAGGGTCTCATGCTGCCGCCGTGCATCAGGTGTTCCTGTTGTGCCCCCCTTGCTGCGTAGGTGAGGCCTATTTTCTGTGTCCCCTCAACCTAGATTACAACATTGCATGATATGTGGTTTTTCTTGTGGTTCATATGGATCAGACAAGAGCTTTCCTTTTCTGTTGAAATTTGTAGCTCATTTGGACTCACGATTGTAAATCACGGTGGTTGATTTGTGCATGAAATGCTTTGTGAATCTGAGCGGTTTGGCTTTTTATCAAGGAATCTCGTGCAATCTTTGTTTTCGACAACAATTGGTGCATGTACAGAACAGGGAGCATTTCTCCCTTTGGACATTTGTATGACGTTGTATAGCAATTAACATGTTTGGATCTGTAGTTTCCCCCAAAATGCAGTGTTTACTTTCTATTTGGAGCATAGGGTACATCTTTTATCAATTGATGACTGAAAACCCACTTCCCTGGTAAAAACACTATCCACCTTCAAATATACTCCCTCCGTAAAGAAATATAAGGTTTCCCGAGGGAGTATACAAGTTCTCTGATAAGGTAGTCGTGGGAAGAATATTTTTGGTTTACATTGTAAATGATTTGAGTGACCACAAATGTGACTTTCTTTTTTGTTTCTTTTCAGTTTTCAGCTCATAGATTAGAAGGCAAGGATGTACTTGAGCGGTATGAGAAGACCCAATTCCGTTATCTCATAAGTCAGAAGTTTCCCATTTACTGACTTTGGTACTACTTTTAAAATGAACAGTCAATCTATTATCAACACCATGAGTATGTGTCAATTGTAGATTCTTAATTGCTTAGAATTATTTTATTTGTTTGATTCCTTCATTTGATATTTATTCAACAACAAAATATTTTCAAGATTGACCCGTGTGAGGATTGAACATGTGAATAGATGTGGCATCAATCTAAGTCAGTTGACACCTTGCTCATCTTTTTTGCTTGGAGTCTGCCTCTTGCTCCATAGTGAAGCATGGGCACAAATATACAACTAAACCGACAGGGTGATTTCATCGGTGGAAGCAGTGCGTTCACAAATTATATGATCGTGTGCGTGGATCATTTTGCAACGCACGGGCATTTTTCCTAGTAATAATAAAGAATGGATTGAGTCTCTCGGGTTCATCGTCGCGGCAGTTTTGCTAAACCCCCCTATAATTTTAGGTAATTAACCCGCAGCACAATTTAAAGTTTATGAACAGAGATACCGTTTCGTTCCAGCTTGGGCCTTTTCTAATGGGTCTTCAGAAAAATAATACGTATAGGACACAGGAGCACGGGCTCCTCAATGCGTACGGGGGATTGGATGATTTGCCTCATTTTACAAGGGTTGGATGATTTGCCCTTTGATTGTCTCAATGACAGTGGCCCCGGACCCCACCTGGTAGCCTGTCGGGGGGTAAATGATCCAATGGAGAAGTAAAGTGGGGCAAAAGATGCCGCCGCCGCCGTGCACCCGTTACTCTCTGGCGCCGCCGCCGCCCTGCTCTCGTTCCACTCCCTACCCGTCTCCATCTTCTCCGGCGCCACCACGATCGTCAACGTCCTGCCGCTGTATGTCTCCGATTTGGATCGGAGTCCGTGTTCCCCCAGGATAAGTGCTGCAACACGAATCCATGGCGTGCCCGACCCAAATTTCAGAGAGACTTGTCTGCCATTAGAAGGAGCCCTCGACCGGAATCTCCATTAAATCGCATCATATCGCAACTTTTGAAGAGTCGTCCAGGATCGTCTCAGCCGAGTTCGCCGGAACACCTGAGCCGGAAGAACATACCCTGCTGAACATGCTACCCCAGAGGTATGTACTAGCTTTTGCCAAATTATTCTGTAAAATTTTCATCTACAATCATAAAAAGTAATGTTCTTCTTGGTCTGGTCAGAAAGTACTGCACCTTTTTTCTGCAATCTTTGTATTTGTTCTGCTTGAAAAAAATCTAGGACTGATCTGTCTGCCATTGTTCAGATCACATCTTCCTTTGCTAGAACACGTGAGCTGATTCCAACTTTGGCCTCAAGTTGCTCCCGTCAATGACAAGTGTAGTTTTATGGGGTTCACAATTGACTTTTTCAACTATAATACAATAGTCAGTGCATGAGACAAATAACTCATGTTGGATCGACACCTCCATATCAGATAGCTATATTCAGCGCAAGTTATTGATGTATTTCTTCAACTACCTCTCATTTACTGCATGTTGATTTTCTCATGAACTGCTTGCTGCAAATATAGGGAGGAGTGGGAGTGCGGTGTTCATGAAATTGAGTATCTCAGAAGAATTTGGTTTGACACTTATTTTCCTCAACCTGTTATTCTTCAAATGTGCTTCCCATGGATTTGATAAACTTGGTGAGTTAATGTTATGTGTCAGGTATGGCCATAAGATACTCATGAAACTTATTTTATTTTGCCTCACACAAGATGTATGTTGTTTAGACTCATGTACTGTCAGTACTGGTGGATCGATGATCTAAGGATCATATGAATGATTAATGGAGGATAATTCATATTCAGTTCTCCTCTCAAATTTTGTGGTGCCAAGCTTGATCTTTATCCATCTAACTGACTGAAAGTGCCTTCTAATCACTATTGAAAGCATATGTTAGTTAGTTTGACTGTATATACCACACAAAAAGTAAAAAATGAATTCTAGAAAAAATTAGACACAGATACTACAGAACCAGTGGACCCTCAAGAAACAAAAGGCACACCTATTGATCTTCCAAGTTAAAAATCTGAAAATAACTTTCATTTAGTGATGGATATATAGTCAAGAAAGGATGCCTTTCCCTAAAGATACAAAACAAAATCGTGTTCGTGTATGTCCGGCTGACAGATGAATCGATCTCCTTTCAAGTATCAACCCAGCAACCTTCGTGTATGTACATGTGTGCATCAAGGATGCACGGGTCCATTGGCCTGCATACCACACATCCCTTCACTAATTCCATCAGTATCATTCTTAACAAGGTAAGTATGATTCCCTAATCCCTGATTTTATTAATTGATCTTTGATCCTTCATCCCTAATGTCGTTATACCTTATTGATTCTATAAAAGATCTCAAACAAGAACATACCATTTTTTAGGCTACAATTCCTATAGCTTGCCTTGTCAATTTGATAAAATTACATGTGTGATGGAGGTTGTAACTTATTACGGTTTACATTGTCAGAATGATATATGTGTCGTCTCTAAACATATGTATATATTTTGTGTGCCGGATTTTCTGATGTAGATGCTATATAAGAGGAAGCTATTCGACAATTCTGCTCAAGTTGGTACGGATCAGATCAATTTTATTCAGTAAATATTTATGCTTGATAGATACAAGCCTCCCTCTTCTGCCCTTCTTTTCTCCTTCCTCTACAGGTCGCCAGCACATGTGAATCGTCCGTCAAGAGCATGCTTGTGACATCATTACATGTGATGCAGGGCAAAAGGATGTTGTCAGAATGTAAAAACACATTTAACCATTTTCCGGGTTTTTTCCTCGCCCGTTTTCGCCGTCATATACACTGCATCTCCCACTGTAACGGACAGCCAAATTTGTATTCTTGAAAGTTTTAATCATTTCTATTGCAGCTAAGTGTTCAAGTGCAATCTCTAGCCAAGTTCTCTTTGTTGTTGTGTTGAATTTTGAGGAAAGGCGGCCAAGCAGCTCATGGCATCTGTGTCACGCCTGCTCTGCCGCTGCCTTGACCCGCCGACAACGTCGCCGGTTGAGCCGCAAGGGTGCAAGATCATCGTGGGGCCCATTGCATGGGCTCCGAGTATGCTTGATTGCCATGTCGGAGGCGAAGGTGCTAGAGCTTGGTGGCGTGTTTGCATTTGTGGATGCATGAATAATTGTCAAGGAGGCCGAAGCCAGTGCTATTACAGTTGGACTGAAGGAATTGTATAACGTATTCTGAGGCTCCTTGGTGGCGGAGATCGACTACGCAGTGGGGAAATGAACTAGGGGTTGATTCTGTAAGCAGATCATTGTCCTACCCAATTATTGTTGATATTAAATCTGCGCTGAGTAATTTTTAGGCATTATCACATCAGAACTGTCAAGAGGGACAGACAATGGGCTGGCTCATGAACTAGCCAATGATGCTAAAGCTCATGGAGACCTTGTGGTTGCGTATGGTGTCCCGGACCAACTCCATGATCATCTCTGGAAGGAAAACAATGCAGCCTTGACGTCGGCCTAAGTTGTAATCCTCAAAAATGATATTGCTTGCAGATAGGTTATACATAAACATGCATGATGTAGGTATCTTAATTTTAATTTTGAATACTGAGATCTATTCAGATGCTTTCCTTACTCTTATGGCTAAAAAAATCCAGCAGACAGTGACTAAAATTTGTTAGTTTTACTCAACTTGCTACTGCTTGATCAGTACTCAATCAGGCTGGGGATGACCATGATAGCTGGTGTTGAGTAGGTATATGCATTGAATTTTCCGTTGTGCCAAAACTAACACATTAGAATCTTCCAATTTGGTGCTACCATATTTTAAAGTAAGAACACTATGATGCAAAGGAATCTTATTATGTAGCCATATGTAATCTCAGTTTGTTGCTATGTATATAAACTATGACAGGAGTAGGCCCATATAGATGTGTATCCATTTTTGCCTTCTACTGATCTATGACAATGGGGATGTGCTGGACTAAGTGGCCGTTGCTATTGAAGCAAAGGAGTGGAACTCGCAATTTTTCAATCAGTGGAGGTTATCTTTCATATGGATTTTATTATTAGATACTTGCAGATGTGTGTCACTTCCTTGGATCATGTTTGATTTTTAAAATTTTAGATGTTCATGTAACCATCAATTATGCTACTGGCAGTCCTTGTACATTATTTTTTATCTGCTCTAAAAAATTATCTCGGTTTATAAGCATCATATGTTTTAATGTATAAGTAATATTATGAGTTGATCCAGTGCCGAAAACAATTCAGTTGAACATGTTTGTTCTAGCAGTTTTAGGCAACAATTCATCTGGTTGGATGGTTAGAGGAACTGTGGTATCTATTTCAGGATTTCCAGCGATGCACTTTCAGTGGGAGGAGACGTTCCTGTCGACGACGAGGCGTCTATTGTGACTTAGTAAATTTCAAGATGACATGCCGGCTCAGTCTCTCGGAGGTGCTCATAGGGGTAGGGTGTGCGTGTGTGCGTTCATAGGGGTGAGTGTATGTGCGTATGTGTGAGCGCTTGTGTCTGTACTGATGTTAAAAAAAATGTATTTGCACCAGTACAATACCTATGCCACTAGCTTGATTCTCGCACCTTGCACCTTGCATTCTTCCGTTGCAACGCACGAACATTTTTTGCTAGTTTATATTAATTCCAAAGTTTAAAACAATTTTCTAAAATTTCTAGATTATTATTAATTCGAAAAATCAATGACTAAAAGGCTAGATACACCTAGAAGTGTACCCAGCTAGTGGCTGTGTGAGGCCGACAGGTGGGGTCATTGACTGAGTTGACCAAGTCAACATGTGACTGGTCAAAGTGTGAATAGTGTAGGTGGGTCCCATGTGTCATTGACTAGAGTTAGATTATAGGTTTATTTAGCTTTTGGGTCCCACTGTCATTAGGCCATTATGCTAATTAGTAGACTGCCCGTGCGTTGCCACGGGCCAAAAATTAAATTTATAAACGATGCTCATATTTCTCTCCCCGAATGAAAACATTGCATGCAATGTTCAACCACAACACAAACACAAGTATCTTCTCTCTATTCCAACAAACGCAATGCACCCCTCTAGCCTCTTGTTTCTGTTGAAGTTGTTCTCCCTAGCCCTCTTTGTCCATACATCAACCATCCTCTCAATCTATTGCCCCTTGACACTGCATGTGGCTTCTATGTCTACTACGTATATCATGCAACATGGAACATGATAAAAAAGGATGAGATACAAGGCACCTCACCTTAGTACAAATCACAAGAAAATGTGGCATATGAACATGAGAACATTATTCCACCACATGTTCATTCACAAACTAATAATGCTCTGTTTAACTGGGCTCTGCTTTCATCTCCACCTAAGATGCATCTCCGTCACTTTATCTCACTAATACTTATTTTCCTATGGACCTCAAATATACATACAAGAATCACATGACAAGGTTGCATCATTGTCATTCCATCTATTCCTTCACTTCAGCTCTTTTGGTCATTGCAACACCAGTCTACTCCATCGTCACCCTACTCCAAATCCGCCCATGTTTCCATCCGGCTCCAAATACGGCCATTTTTTCTCCATGTCTTTCATGTTGTATCAAGTTTGTACTTTCAACCTCAGAATTTTCATTGTTCAGAATGAGGAGGGTTTCGAGAGTTCACTTCTTTGAGAGAGAACACAACACATATTGATACAGATTAGTGATGAACAAAAATTTCTTTGTGTTATTTATAACGATGAATACCAACACATGGTATGTTATTCAATGGAGTAGCAAAGTTGTCGTGTTTGGAAAAATAAGTCTAATGTGCGTATATTGAAGTGAATCCCTGAATTAACAAATGCAAGAGGAAAAGACGACTACTCCCTCTAGACGGGTGCATGGGGCATCCACGGGTTCCTAGATCATCAAGTTGACCAACGCATTATACAACAAAAAACTATATGTTTAGGAATTTTATCCGAATACGAATTCAGTGTCTATTGCCCACACCCTTAGTCATTCCAATCATTGCCCCCCTTGCATCATATCACTGTCACCTTTTTCTCTCTCCCCCACCTCTCTCTCTCTCCTATTGCATCTCATCGTAATGTTGTTCCCTACAACCATCGATCCACTAACATCGTCTCCAGCAATGGGCGAGGGCTATGGTGCCTCTACTTGCACGAGGAAAACCTTTAGTGGGCAAGAAAATGAATCCAACACACCTATGTTGCACCTCCCATTTTGGCGCCGTCTCCTGGTCCCTCTCCTACTTTGGGGAGTTCGGAGACAAGCCAGTTGCAATGCGAGCGATGTGCCATGCCTGGACCCCATGCATTGCAACGAGGGCATAGATATTCTATTGGTTCAATATCAATCTTGTCCGACATATACCTTACATCCACCATATTCTAGATTTTGATAACATTTAATTTGATTATATCATGGTAAGAGAAGGTAAGAAAAGTTTTGATTCAGTTAAAATTCTGGTAAGATTGATTTGATATGATTGAGTTAATGCAAGACACGATTATGGAAAAGTATCGATTTCGTGTAGATTATTCCAATTTACTATATTTATGTTGGTTTTTATTTTGTGCCACGTCGGTTGGGGATACCAAAAACCAACAGGAAACCAAAGAGGGGACGGGAACGTGAGGTAGAAAAAACCGAGAATGAGGGGAGGCAATGGAACAAAGTCCCATTTAAAAGTAGAGATATCATACATTTTCACTTCCATAGGTGTAAATTACTCTCTACGAAACTATATTTTGTTTCAAATCTTGATAATCCTTCATATGGTTTTTCACTTCCTTTTTTATGGTAAATAATTTATTTCCGGTCAAATTACTTCTATCGCATTATTTCATTATCTCAACGCATTTTATGACTTCGAGGATATAAGAATAATCTAACATGTAAAATAATTCTTTCTTAGGTTTCAAATAAGTCACCAGTAGGTCAAAAAAATAGGTGAAATCTTGCCAGGCAGGCAGACACACAACAACAGCCGATGAGTGCCGCTTAAGGTCCAATGAAAATAACATAAGTAGTGGAAAACAGAATTGTCAACTCTCTATGCTAGTTTTGCGACACTGTACATTAAATTTAGATACATTTTACCTATCTTCTGTTATATGTCATCGTTCGGGCAGATGCCGTGCTCCGGCAGCGTCATCATCCAGGTGGATGCGGCCCTCTGCGAGACGATGTGGATGACATCAGGTGTGCCACCACCCGGAAAGAACGTCGTGGACCAGCAGGAGGCCACCCTACATGAGCACGTACATCATCCTCGGTGTGTCCACCGCCGAGTTGTCGTTGTGGTCGAGTGCGTGGACCACGCCGTCACGAGAAAGCTGATGTCAACACAGATGGATCTCAACCATGGCAGCAAGCACATCAAACAAACACACATTAGCAAGAAAGCACACATACCTTCATCTTGGGATCCGGCCGTCTAACGTTGACTTGCCTGTCGGAACAATCTAGCCGTTGCCATGCTCACCGTAGCCAAATCCACTATCCCCGGCCAGGCAACCATAACCTCACCCATGACCATGTACCTCACAGGCACAAAAAGTCACCCATACCATGCCCACGGGCCCGAAATCCCATCCATACCCAAACCCACCAGGTACCCATAGGGCAACTCGACAATATGCGATATTATACCCTCAATAATGGCAAATAAACATAAAACAATGATTTTAATTCACAGTTGACAAGCTCACAATCACAACCACATATAAATAGCATGACTATGTTTGCAAAAATGGTAGCCTGTGAAGGAAATATGCCCTAGAGGCAATAATAAAGTTATTATTTATTTCCTTATAATCATGATAAATGTTTATTATTCATGCTAGAATTGTATTTTCCGGAAACATAATACATGTGTGAATACATAGACAAACAGAGTGTCACTAGTATGCCTCTACTTGACTAGCTCGTTAATCAAAGATGGTTATGTTTCCTAACCATGAACAATGAGTTGTTATTTGATTAACAAGGTCACATCATTAGTAGAATGATCTGATTGACATGACCCATTCCATTAGCTTAGCACCTGATCGTTTAGTATGTTGCTATTGCTTTCTTCATGACTTATACATGTTCCTATGACTATGAGATTATGCAACTCCCGTTTACCGGAGGAACACTTTGGGTACTACCAAACGTCACAACGTAAATGGGTGATTATAAAGGAGTACTACAGGTGTCTCCAATGGTCGATGTTGGGTTGGCGTATTTCGAGATTAGGATTTGTCACTCCGATTGTCGGAGAGGTATCTCTGGGCCCTCTCGGTAATACACATCACATAAGCCTTGCAAGCATTACAACTAATATGTTAGTTGTGAGATGATGTATTACGGAACGAGTAAAGAGACTTGCCGGTAACGAGATTGAACTAGGTATTGGATACCGACGATCGAATCTCGGGCAAGTAACATACCGATGACAAAGGGAACAACGTATGTTGTTATGCGGTCTGACCGATAAAGATCTTCGTAGAATATGTAGGAGCCAATATGGGCATCCAGGTCCCGCTATTGGTTATTGACCAGAGACATGTCTCGGTCATGTCTACATTGTTCTCGAACCCGTAGGGTCCGCACGCTTAAGGTTACGATGACACTTATATTATGAGTTTATGCATTTTGATGTACCGAAGGTTGTTCGGAGTCCCGGATGTGATCACGGACATGACGAGGAGTCTCGAAATGGTCGAGACGTAAAGATTGATATATTGGAAGCCTATGTTTGGACATCGGAAGTGTTCCGGGTGAAATCGGGATTTTACCGGGTTACCGGGAGGTTACCGGAACCCCCCGGGAGCCATATGGGCCTTCATGGGCCTTAGTGGAAAGGAGAAAGGGGCAGCCCAAGGTGGCTGCGCCTCTTCCCCCTCCCCTAGTCCTATTAGGACTAGGAGAAGGTGGCCGGCCCCCCTCTCTCCCTTCCCCTCCGAGGAATCCTAGTTGGACTAGGATTGGGGGGAGGAATCCTACTCCCAGAGGGAGTAGGACTCTCCTGCGCCTCCCTCTATGGCCGGCCAGCCTCCCCCTCTCTACTCCTTTATATACGGAGGCAGGGGCACCTCTAAACACACAAGTTGACACAAGTTGATCCACGTGATCGATTCCTTAGCCGTGTGCGGTGCCCCCTGCCACCATATTCCTCGATAATACTGTAGCGGAGTTTAGGCGAAGCCCTGCTGCTGTAGTTCATCAAGATCATCACCACGCCGTCGTGCTGACGAAACTCTTCCCCGACACTTTGCTGGATCGGAGTCCGGGGATCGTCATCGAGCTGAACGTGTGCTCGAACTCGGAGGTGCCGTAGTTTCGGTGCTTGATCGGTTGGATCGTGAAGACGTACGACTACTTCCTCTACGTCGTGTCATCGCTTCCGCAGTCGGTCTGCGTTGGGTACGTAGACAACACTCTCCTTTCGTTGCTATGCATCACATGATCCTGTGTGCGCGTAGGAAAATTTTTGAAATTACTACGAAACCCAACAGTGGTATCAGAGCCTAGGTTAATGATGTTGATGTTATATGCACGAGTAGAACACAAGTGAGTTGTGGACGATACAAGTCATACTGCCTACCAGCATGTCATATTTTGGTTCAGCGGTATTGTTGGACGAGACGACCCGGACCAACCTTACGCGTACGCTTACGCGAGACCGGTTCCCTCGACGTGCTTTGCACAGAGATGGCTTGCGGGCGACTGCCTCTCCAACTTTAGTTGAACCAAGTATGGCTACGCCCGGTCCTTGCGAAGGTTAAAACGGAGTCTATTTGACAAACTATCGTTGTGGTTTTGATGCGTAGGTGAGATTGGTTCTTACTTAAGCCCGTAGCAGCCACGTAAAACATGCAACAACAAAGTAGAGGACGTCTAACTTGTTTTTGCAGGGCATGTTGTGATGTGATATGGTCTAGGCATGATGCTGAATTTTATTGTATGAGATGATCATGTTTTGTAACCAAGTTATCGGCAACTGGCAGGAGCCATATGGTTGTCGCTTTATTGTATGCAATGCAATCGCGATGTAATGCTTTACTTTATTACTAAACGGTAGTGATAGTCGTGGAAGCATAAGATTGGCGAGACGACAACGATGCTACGATGGAGATCAAGGTGTCGCGCCGGTGACGATGGTGATCATGACGGTGCTTCGGAGATGGAGATCACAAGCACAAGATGATGATGGCCATATCATATCACTTATATTGATTGCATGTGATGTTTATCTTTTTATGCATCTTATCTTGCTTTGATTGACGGTAGCATTATAAGATGATCTCTCACTAAATTATCAAGAAGTGTTCTCCCTGAGTATGCACCGTTGCAAAAGTTCTTCGTGCTGAGACACCACGTGATGATCGGGTGTGATAGGCTCTACGTTCAAATACAACGGGTGCAAAACAGTTGCGCACGCAGAATACTCAGGTTAAACTTGACGAGCCTAGCATATGCAGATATGGCCTCGGAACACGGAGACCGAAAGGTCGAGCGTGAATCATATAGTAGATATGATCAACATAATGATGTTCACCGATGAAACTACTCCATCTCACGTGATGATCGGACATGGTTTAGTTGATTTGGATCACGTGATCACTTAGAGGATTAGAGGGATGTCTATCTAAGTGGGAGTTCTTTAATAATATGATTAATTGAACTTAAAATTTATCATGAACTTAGTCCCTGATAGTATCTTGCTTGTTTATGTTGATTGTAGATAGATGGCTCGTGCTGTTGTTCCGTTAAATTTTAATGCGTTCCTTGAGAAAGCAAAGTTGAAAGATGATGGTAGCAATTACACGGACTGGGTCCGTAACTTGAGGATTATCCTCATTGCTGCACAGAAGAATTACGTCCTGGAAGCACCGCTGGGTGCCAGGCCTGCTGCTGGAGCAACGCCAGATGTTATGAACGTCTGGCAGAGCAAAGCTGATGACTACTCGATAGTTCAGTGTGCCATGCTTTACGGCTTAGAATCGGGACTTCAACGACGTTTTGAACGTCATGGAGCATATGAGATGTTCCAGGAGTTGAAGTTAATATTTCAAGCAAATGCCCGGATTGAGAGATATGAAGTCTCCAATAAGTTCTATAGCTGCAAGATGGAAGAGAACAGTTCTGTCAGTGAGCATATACTCAAAATGTCTGGGTATAATAATCACTTGATTCAATTGGGAGTTAATCTTCCGGATGATTGCGTCATTGACAGAATTCTCCAATCACTGCCACCAAGCTACAAGAGCTTCGTGATGAACTATAATATGCAAGGGATGAACAAGACTATTCCCGAGCTCTTCGCAATGCTGAAAGCTGCGGAGGTAGAAATCAAGAAGGAGCATCAAGTGTTGATGGTTAACAAGACCACTAGTTTCAAGAAAAAGGGCAAAGGGAAGAAAAAGGGGAACTTCAAAAAGAACGGCAAGCAAGTTGCTGCTCAAGAGAAGAAACCCAAGTCTAGACCTAAGCCTGAAACTGAGTGCTTCTACTGCAAGCAGACTGGTCACTGGAAGCGGAACTGCCCCAAGTATTTGGCGGATAAGAAGGATGGCAAGGTGAACAAAGGTATATGTGATATACATGTTATTGATGTGTACCTTACCAATGCTCGCAGTAGCACCTGGGTATTTGATACTGGTTCTGTTGCTAATATTTGCAACTCGAAACAGGGACTACAGAATAAGCGGGCACTGGCAAAGGACGAGGTGACGATGCGCGTGGGAAACGGTTCCAAAGTCGATGTGATCGCGGTCGGCACGCTACCTCTACATCTACCTTCGGGATTAATATTAGACCTAAATAATTGTTATTTGGTGCCAGCGTTGAGCATGAACATTATATCTGGATCTTGTTTAATGCGAGACGGTTATTCATTTAAATCAGAGAATAATGGTTGTTCTATTTATATGAGTAATATCTTTTATGGTCATGCACCCTTGAAGAGTGGTCTATTCTTACTAAATCTCGATAGTAGTAATACACATATTCATAATGTTGAAACCAAAAGATACAGAGTTGATAATGAAAGTGCAACTTATTTATGGCACTGTCGTTTAGGTCATATCGGTGTAAAACGCATGAAGAAACTCCATACTAATGGACTTTTGGAACCACTTGATTATGAATCACTTGGTACTTGCGAACCGTGCCTCATGGGCAAGATGACTAAAACACCGTTCTCCGGTACTATGGAGAGAGCAACAGATTTGTTGGAAATCATACATACCGATGTATGTGGTCCGATGAATATTGAGGCTCGTGGCGGATATCGTTATTTTCTCACCTTCACAGATGATTTGAGCAGATATGGATATATCTACTTAATGAAGCATAAGTCTGAAACATTTGAAAAGTTCAAAGAATTTCAGAGTGAAGTTGAAAATCATCGTAACAAGAAAATAAAGTTTCTACGATCTGATCGTGGAGGAGAATATTTGAGTTACGAGTTTGGTGTACATTTGAAAAACTGTGGAATAGTTTCGCAACTCACGCCACCCGGAACACCACAGCGTAATGGTGTGTCCGAACGTCGTAATCGTACTTTACTAGATATGGTGCGATCTATGATGTCTCTTACAGATTTACCGCTATCATTTTGGGGATATGCTTTAGAGACGGCCGCATTCACGTTAAATAGGGCACCATCAAAATCCGTTGAGACGACGCCTTATGAACTATGGTTTGGCAAGAAACCAAAGTTGTCGTTTCTTAAAGTTTGGGGCTGCGATGCTTATGTGAAAAAACTTCAACCTGATAAGCTCGAACCCAAATCGGAGAAATGTGTATTCATAGGATACCCAAAGGAAACTGTTGGGTACACCTTCTATCACAGATCCGAAGGCAAAACATTTGTTGCTAAGAATGGATCATTTCTAGAGAAGGAGTTTCTCTCGAAAGAAGTGAGTGGGAGGAAAGTAGAACTTGACGAGGTAACTGTACCTGCTCCCTTACTGGAAAGTAGTTCATCGCAGAAAACTGTTTCAGTGACACCTACACCAGTTAGTGAGGAAGCCAATGATAATGATCATGAAACTTCAGATCAAGATACTACTGAACTTCGTAGATCAACCAGAGTAAGATCCGCACCAGAGTGGTACGGTAATCCTGTTCTGGAGGTCATGCTACTAGATCATGATGAACCTACGAACTATGAAGAAGCGATGGTGAGCCCAGATTCCGCAAAGTGGCTTGAAGCCATGAAATCTGAGATGGGATCCATGTATGAGAACAAAGTATGGACTTTGGTTGACTTGCCCGATGATCGGCAAGCAATTGAGAATAAATGGATTTTTAAGAAGAAGACTGACGCTGATGGTAATGTTACTGTCTACAAAGCTCGACTTGTCGCAAAAGGTTTTCGGCAAGTTCAAGGAATTGACTACGATGAGACCTTCTCACCCGTAGCGATGCTTAAGTCCGTCCGAATCATGTTAGCAATTGCCGCATTTTATGATTATGAAATTTGGCAAATGGATGTCAAAACTGCATTCCTGAATGGATTCCTGGAAGAAGAGTTGTATATGATGCAACCAGAAGGTTTTGTCGATCCAAAGGGAGCTAACAAAGTGTGCAAGCTCCAGCGATCCATTTATGGACTGGTGCAAGCCTCTCGGAGTTGGAATAAACGTTTTGATAGTGTGATCAAAGCATTTGGTTTTATACAGACTTTTGGAGAAGCCTGTATTTACAAGAAAGTGAGTGGGAGCTCTGTAGCATTTCTGATATTATATGTGGATGACATATTACTGATTGGAAATGATATAGAATTTCTGGATAGCATAAAGGGATACTTGAATAAAAGTTTTTCAATGAAAGACCTCGGTGAAGCTGCTTACATATTAGGCATTAAGATCTATAGAGACAGATCAAGACGCTTAATTGGACTTTCACAAAGCACATACCTTGACAAAATTTTGAAGAAATTCAAAATGGATCAAGCAAAGAAAGGGTTCTTGCCTGTGTTACAAGGTGTGAAATTGAGTAAGACTCAATGCCCGACCACTGCAGAAGATAGAGAGAATATGAAAGATGTTCCCTATGCATCAGCCATAGGCTCTATCATGTATGCAATGCTGTGTACCAGACCTGATGTGTGCCTTGCTATAAGTTTAGCAGGGAGGTACCAAAGTAATCCAGGAATGGATCACTGGACAGCGGTCAAGAACATCCTGAAATACCTGAAAAGGACTAAGGATATGTTTCTCGTATATGGAAGTGACAAAGAGCTCATCGTAAAAGGTTACGTTGATGCAAGCTTTGACACTGATCCGGACGATTCTAAATCGCAAACCGGATACGTGTTTACATTAAACGGTGGAGCTGTCAGTTGGTGCAGTTCTAAACAAAGCGTCGTAGCGGGATCTACATGTGAAGCGGAATACATAGCTGCTTCGGAAGCAGCAAATGAAGGAGTCTGGATGAAGGAGTTCATATCCGATCTAGGTGTCATACCTAGTGCATCGGGTCCAATGAAAATCTTTTGTGACAATACTGGTGCAATTGCCTTGGCAAAGGAATCCAGATTTCACAAAAGGACCAAACACATCAAGAGACGCTTCAACTCCATCCGGGATCTAGTCCAGGTGGGAGACATAGAGATTTGCAAGATACATACGGATCTGAATGTTGCAGACCCGTTGACTAAGCCTCTTCCACGAGCAAAACATGATCAGCACCAAAGCTCCATGGGTGTTAGATTCATTACAGTGTAATCTAGATTATTGACTCTAGTGCAAGTGGGAGACTGAAGGAAATATGCCCTAGAGGCAATAATAAAGTTATTATTTATTTCCTTATAATCATGATAAATGTTTATTATTCATGCTAGAATTGTATTTTCCGGAAACATAATACATGTGTGAATACATAGACAAACAGAGTGTCACTAGTATGCCTCTACTTGACTAGCTCGTTAATCAAAGATGGTTATGTTTCCTAACCATGAACAATGAGTTGTTATTTGATTAACGAGGTCACATCATTAGTAGAATGATCTGATTGACATGACCCATTCCATTAGCTTAGCACCTGATCGTTTAGTATGTTGCTATTGCTTTCTTCATGACTTATACATGTTCCTATGACTATGAGATTATGCAACTCCCGTTTACCGGAGGAACACTTTGGGTACTACCAAACGTCACAACGTAAATGGGTGATTATAAAGGAGTACTACAGGTGTCTCCAATGGTCGATGTTGGGTTGGCGTATTTCGAGATTAGGATTTGTCACTCCGATTGTCGGAGAGGTATCTCTGGGCCCTCTCGGTAATACACATCACATAAGCCTTGCAAGCATTACAACTAATATGTTAGTTGTGAGATGATGTATTACGGAACGAGTAAAGAGACTTGCCGGTAACGAGATTGAACTAGGTATTGGATACCGACGATCGAATCTCGGGCAAGTAACATACCGATGACAAAGGGAACAACGTATGTTGTTATGCGGTCTGACCGATAAAGATCTTCGTAGAATATGTAGGAGCCAATATGGGCATCCAGGTCCCGCTATTGGTTATTGACCAGAGACATGTCTCGGTCATGTCTACATTGTTCTCGAACCCGTAGGGTCCGCACGCTTAAGGTTACGATGACAGTTATATTATGAGTTTATGCATTTTGATGTACCGAAGGTTGTTCGGAGTCCCGGATGTGATCACGGACATGACGAGGAGTCTCGAAATGGTCGAGACGTAAAGATTGATATATTGGAAGCCTATGTTTGGACATCGGAAGTGTTCCGGGTGAAATCGGGATTTTACCGGGTTACCGGGAGGTTACCGGAACCCCCCGGGAGCCATATGGGCCTTCATGGGCCTTAGTGGAAAGGAGAAAGGGGCAGCCCAAGGTGGCTGCGCCTCTTCCCCCTCCCCTAGTCCTATTAGGACTAGGAGAAGGTGGCCGGCCCCCCTCTCTCCCTTCCCCTCCGAGGAATCCTAGTTGGACTAGGATTGGGGGGAGGAATCCTACTCCCAGAGGGAGTAGGACTCTCCTGCGCCTCCCTCTATGGCCGGCCAGCCTCCCCCTCTCTACTCCTTTATATACGGAGGCAGGGGCACCTCTAAACACACAAGTTGACACAAGTTGATCCACGTGATCGATTCCTTAGCCGTGTGCGGTGCCCCCTGCCACCATATTCCTCGATAATACTGTAGCGGAGTTTAGGCGAAGCCCTGCTGCTGTAGTTCATCAAGATCATCACCACGCCGTCGTGCTGACGAAACTCTTCCCCGACACTTTGCTGGATCGGAGTCCGGGGATCGTCATCGAGCTGAACGTGTGCTCGAACTCGGAGGTGCCGTAGTTTCGGTGCTTGATCGGTTGGATCGTGAAGACGTACGACTACTTCCTCTACGTCGTGTCATCGCTTCCGCAGTCGGTCTGCGTTGGGTACGTAGACAACACTCTCCTCTCGTTGCTATGCATCACATGATCCTGTGTGCGCGTAGGAAATTTTTTGAAATTACTACGAAACCCAACAGCCTGACCATAGTAAATAACACGTTTACATGTGTAACCAAGGGGCAAATAGCAACTGAAAATTATTTAAAATAAAGTACAGCTCCAAGTCTTCGAACATGATTTTAGTAAATAAAAAGTGCACTCTCCACACAACCGCCAACCAGTAGCTCCAGGTCTTCATTCTCGAGTGATGACTGAAGTAGGTTCGTCCTACACGCGTTATAGACCAAAAGAACATGATTTAATTAATTACACAGAGAATCTTACAATTTAAGTGAAAAATATCTGAAGTGCAAACAACAAGGTTGTAATTTTTTTTACCATTTGTTCTTCATCATCCTCTAGAACACTCTGAAATTCTGCAAAGCGAGTGGAATTCCAATCACCTAATGTCTAACCAACAATTATTATATAAATAACAAGGTATTTGCACAATAAAAATAAGAGGCAAGTGCAAATATTGAATACCTAATAGATCCGCATGAGACTAATCTTGCGTACACTTGAGAGCTTCTGAAATATTAGGAGTAAGACTTGAGATTCAGACGCTAGAGTGACTTGAGATTCAGACGCTCCATCTTGAGAAGCCAGTGAACCTTTCCATATCACAGATGAGCCTTGCGCTTCATCTTGAGAAGCCAGTGAGTTGTACATAATACACAACAGATAAGTTTAAGAATTGTACAGAAAATAGTATTCAATTTTAGTAAAAGTTAACCAAATAAGTAGAATGTAAAACTCGAATTATGGTGATCCCACAATAGTCTTCACAATCATACGTACCAAACCAATCACTAATTAATTTTCTTTCGAGCAAACATGCAACACCTGAATCTTCATTGAAGATGATAGTAATCGATTAATTAACCAAACATGCACACATGGATAGATCCACGTACTTGCATACAGTAGTATAGGAATACGAATCTGTACTACTACGTATTGATATTACAGGAATATAAGCAAGAATCATGCCTTGAATGAAGCCTGGTCCTTGAAGCGGCCATGCTCTCCGCCATGGTACATGCTCCCAGCCTGCCTTGCTGGTGTGGCCTGCCTTGTCGTTGCTGAACCCTTGTACCTCGATCGCTTGCCGTCGCAGCCGTTAATTACTTCGTGATCGTGAATGGTGATCTATGGGGGGTATATATCTATAGATGGCTGGCAATCAGAGGAGACGAGAAGATACGATGGACTGATGGAATAATTTACGATGCGGTAATTTACTTTCCACCTTTTAACATAAAACATATGGTGGGATAAGGAAAGTTAAGATTTTTGCCATAACTTTTTTGTGATTTTGGGAAGCGTGGCCCACAACCACGCTTGATTGTTAGAAAATCTGTAAGACGGAGATCTTCATTCCAAGAAGGAAAGAATCATTCGTAATGAGGAAATACAATTGCTAAGATGGAAAAACAAAAGGAAGGGTTATGGAAATTGATTTGGTTTTTAATGCGAAGGGTGCTGGGATGTGGGACGAAGAAAAACCGGTTGAAAATAAACCGGTTGAAAGTGGGGGGACTATTCAACCAATTCGTCCATTAGGAGTAGAGATTAGCATTAAACTAATCCCGATCCTAATCTAAACATGTCGGCCAGAGGCACAACGGTGCCCATGGCTGGGCACGCACATGCATGCGTGCATGGCAGCCATGGCCAGGAGAGCTCACACGGGTGGAGGTCAGGAGCAACAGCAGCTTAGGAGCAGCAGCGGCAGAAGTAGCGCAGCAACGGCGACAGTAGCGGCGGCTAAGGAACATCAGCAAACCACTAGGAGCAGCAGCAGTCGTAAGTAGCACGGGCAGGAGCAGCAAGCAGTAGTAGGTGGCAGCATAGAGAAGTAGCAGTAGCGAGCAACAAGAGAAGCATCGGAGCAGCGATTAGCAGGTAGAGAGCAGCGTGACATGAGCAGCAGAAGTAGTGAGCAACAACAGTAGCGACAGGACCGTTGGCGGCTGCGGGGAAGTGCCTGGGCGCGGCGCTCGCGGCCAGGCCGCGACCATAGGCAAGGCAGGGCACGCGGGACGCGGACGCGGCCAGGCGGAGCTGCAGCCATGGCAACCACAGACAAGTACGAGAGCAACGGTAAACGACACAGATCAAAAGGGGAAAGCAAGGGAATCGGTAGAGGGGCTCACTATGGTCCAGATGAGCAAGGCCAGTGAGGTTGGGCGTGGAGAGGAGCAGCTGAATCCCCGGGGGGGGGGGTGTTGAGGCGGCTCCCCAGCTTCGATCCAGGGGCGATGAAGACGAAGACGCCCACGCTAGAGCTGTTGGACACCCTGGCGGGGCGCGGGGATGACGGTGGCCGCATGATCGAGCGGCGCACGACGGCAGCGGTGTCGGGCGGGATACAGAGGGAAAGAACGAGTGAGGGAGAGGGAGTGAGTGGGTGCTAGGGTTTCGCAGAGGGGCACGGGGAAGGCCTTGTAGGTGTCGAGGAGGGTTGGATGGCTGATGCGTGGACATCAGCGGCGTCGACGCACGCGCTCTGTTCACGACGTCTATATGAACAGAAAAAAGAAGAAGAGTGCTAAGTGGCCTGGGTCGTGCTGCTGTAGCCATTGGGCTAGAGTGAACGGTGAGGTTTTCGCCTTTTCTCTTTCTCCTTTTCTCTTTCTCCTTTTCTGATTTATTTAATCTTTTCTGATTTACAAAAATGTTAGGCCACAAAAAAACTTTCATAAAATATGAAATTGTACTACATAATTACTTTGCAATATTTTTCACTGTCATAAAAAGGTTTTGCGGCAAGATAATTTCATTTAAATTTTATATAAATGAAAATAGATTAATGGGGCTGTTTTGGGCACTATTTTAAATTCTAAGGGCATTTTGGGAATATACGTGATGTTGTTTCCCTCAACATAATCACTTAGGAATTATTTGCAAAATTATGAACTATTTTGTTTGCATTTTTGAAGATGTAAATTTTGACTTAAAATTTAACTTGAATTTGAGTTTGGTTTGAAACAAAGTGAGGATTAGACTCTTAATTGTGATGACATGGCATCATTAGGCATGAGCATACTGTAGCATGATTCTCAGGGTGCTACACATCCTATGGAGGAATGACGCAACAAAGTGCATATATCTATACTACTATATAGTGTAGCGGTGTTTGATTGCACCTAGAGCATCGATCCTAGCCACTGCTTTCCTAAATCTAACGGCTGAGATTAGCGGGATTCACTGTGAACAGTAGCCCGCAGCTGAAACTACTAGGTTCTGGAACCATCGCACTGGACCTCCTAGAAAAGAATACCTATGCCTCCTCTGCCATGTTGCCATTGTCGGGTTGTGACAAATAAAAGAAAGTGTAGGCTATGAGCCAATGCGAGAGATGTTCCGCGAGGATAACTAAAGTTGAAGTAAACTATTTATGGGTTCCACCACATATTTTTCTTTTTGAAAATTTCTGGGTGACTCTGGGCAGTGGTTGTATTGTATCAATTAGTAAATTTGTAAACTTCATTTCACACACATCAACAATATAAATGTTGCTCAAAATTCATTTTCCAAAGCAACGTATGATTTTTTTTCCCTTTTGTCGGAAACACACCATACTATTAAAATGTGCATTGCACGTGCATTCACACTAGTAAATTCTAGTATCAGACTAAAGTTCCTACTCTTATCATGCACCAATATACCAAGTGAGCCTTTGGGATTTTTTTCTAGAAATTACAATTGAAGTTTGATGGGTCAAGTTCTTATAATTCCAACATATCATCCCGCCTAGGCAAAAAGGTGACCTGCTAGTTGTTTATAGGCCTCGAGGCAAAATTGACGAAATATCAAATTTCCACTCATTTTTCATCAACTTTCAAGGCGGTAGCACATCTTCCTTTATGCATTACGTTCCATCTTTCATCCATCCCCTCCTTCCCCATAGGTCCTCTTACATTTTCAATTTTGCCAAATTTTCTTATTGTTTTTCCTTACAAACTAAGTCAATTGCCCCATGCATTATTGTCTTACCGTATAAATTCTTGTTTTCTTTGTTAACCAATAAACACTAATTTAATTGACATCCAAAGTCCATTTTGCCATGTAATCGCATTAACAAATAAAATGGCTAGTAAATGATGGTGATTGTGTACACGATATTTATGCACACAGACAATTGCATAGTACTGTAGTATATATTAATAAAAAATGACAATTTAGGTCGTGTTCAGATCTCCACCTGCTTCTCAAAAATCCACAACTCCAGCTTCTCATCGTAGCTTCTAACTCAAAGCAGTGATGGAAATTCTGTTCTGTTCCATTTGCAGCTTCTCCCAGCGCTGCAGCCCAGCTGGGAGGGCTATGGCCCGTTCGGGGTAGTTGGGCCGGCTGGAGGCAGCCCAAATCGGGCCATGGTTTCTTGTATTTGCGTTGGTAATTTTCCGAAGAGGAGAGGATGATGCAACACAACAACGATAAGTATTTCCCTCAGTTATGAAACCAAGGTTATCAATCCAGTAGGAGAACCAAGAAACACTATGTAAGCAGCACCTGCACACAAACCACAAAAACTTGCGACCCAATGCGTAAGAGGGGTGGTCAATACCTCCTCGGTATTGAGATAGATTAAATTGTATGCTATTGGATAAATAAATCTAGCAAAAACACAAAAAATAAATAAAGAAAGAAAAAATGCAGCAAGGTAGTTTTGGATTTTTAGAATAATAGATCTGAAAATGATATGATAGGAAATAGACCGGGGGCCGTAGATTTCACTAGAGGCTTCTCTCAAGAAAATAGCATATGATGGGTAAACAAATTACTGTTGGGCAATTGATAGAAGAGCAAATAATTACGATGATATCCAAAGCAATGATCATGTATATAGGTATCACGTCCAAGATTAGTAGACCGACTCCTGCCTGCATCTACTACTATTACTCCACACATCGGGCGCTATCCAGCATGCATCTAGTGTATTAAGTTTATGGAAAAATGGAGCAATGCAATAAGAACGATGACATGATGTAGACAAGATCTATTCATGTAGGAATAGACCCCATCTTTTTATTGTTAATGGCAATGATACATGCATGTCATGTCTCCTTCTGTCACTGAGATTGAGCACCGCAAGATCGAACCCATCACAAAGCACCTCTTCCCATGGCAAGAAAAATAATCTAGTAGGCCAAACCAAACCAAAGTTTCGGAGAAGAAAATACGAGGCTATAATAATCATGCATAAGAGGGTTCAACAAAGACCCAAATAATATTCATAGATAGATCTGATTATAAACTCGTAATTCATCGGGTCCCAACAAACACACCACAAAAAGCCATTACATCAAATAGATCTCCAAGAACATCGAGGAGAACATTGTATTGAAGATCAAAAAGAGAGAACAAGCCATCTAGCTACTACCTACGGAGTTGTAGGTCTGTGGTAAACTACTCACGCATCATCGAAGGGGCAAGGGTGATGATGAAGAACCCCTCTGTGATTATTGACCCCTCCGGCAGAGTGCCGGAGAAGGCCTCTAGATTGGATCTCGTGGTTCCAGAACTTGTGGCGGCTAGAATTGTGTTTTGTCGACCCCCCCTAGGTTTTTTGGAATTTTAGAGTATTTATAGAGCCAGAGGTCAGTGGAGGGGGTGTCTGTGGCCCCACTACCCACCAGGGCACGCTTGGGGGCCCTGGTGCGCCCTAGTGCCTAGTGGGCCCCATAGGCCACCTCTGGTGCACTTCTTGGGCCTTCTTGGTGTCTTCTGGGTTTTTGGCTTTTTATTTGAATTTAGGAAAAATTGCACGTTTTTCAAAAGTGCATTTTAGGGCCAAGAAAATGTTCATCTCGTTCTAAATATTTTATTTAGACTGTGAAAATTTGTTTTGGCATTTTTAGATTTTTATTTATTTTTCTAGGATTTTTCTTAGTTTCGGCGGAATTGTTTAAAAAAAACTCGCGTGCGCCCGACTGGGCCGAAACCCAGCCGAGCTAGGCCGACCCCCCTCCCCGCCGCTGTCTCCCGCGCGGAGACCGCGCCGCCGCCGCCGCCGACCCAGACAGAGTCCGAGCCGGACTCCTCCCCGCCGCCTTGCCCCCCCCCCTCTTTATATACCGCCCGCCGCCGCCCCTCCCCACCTCGCCACCCGTCCCGCCCCGCCGCCGACAACAGCAACAGCAGCCGCCGCCGCCGCCGCCGTGGTCCGTTTTTTTAAAACCTAATCCGTTTTTTTAGAAACCCTAGTTTTCGTTTTTTTAGATTAGATCGGTTTATTTATTTAGCGAGCATTCGCCCATTCGTTCGTTTTAACGGACGAGTTCACCGTTTAGTTTCAGTTAACGAACGTCCATTCGTTAAGATGTTCGTCAGATTTTCTTTTTCTCGGATTTCCGCGATTATTTCTGATCATGATTTCTGATCCGATTTTCGTTCTAGTATAACTTTTCGCTCGTTTATTGGAATCAGGCGATTCAAGCGCCTAGAGTTTCGTCTCAAAACCCTCTTTCCGTTTAACCAACTCAAGCAAGTTTTTGCTTCTGTAAAATTTGACTTAGGTCCAGGTTAGTAAACGAAGCTTGTTTCTTTCGCCGTTTGTGTTTCGTTGCTTCGTTCGATTTGATTCTTTTTGCATACCGAAGTTCTTAAGTTGAACTTTCTGGTTAGATCTTTTATTTGAGTTTTACCTGTGCATTAAATGAGTGCTTATTGTATGCTTGTTTTTTTGCGATAGAGTACCCGGAGTGTGTCGCTTGCTACTTCGAATCTCTAGGTTTCACGGATCATCAGCAAGGCAAGTAACACTTTGATCATACCCCTTTACTACCCAGTTTTATTGCATTCGATCAATCCTCAAACAATTGCATGATTAGGATCTGATTAATATGTGGGTTTTGGGAAGTAGATGAGGTAGTACATATTACCTGTTTTATTATCAAACCCTTGGGAGTTACTTCTACATTTGCTTATTATGCCATGCTATGCTAGTAGACGTGGATTGGGTGAGTGTATCCATGACAGATGTGATATTATTAATTAATGGTTTATTTAAGGTGGCAACTTAAACACACATCTGGGTGGATTGAGGCACCTGGGTATTCCAGCGATTGCTTGTTTTTCTTTATGGACCGCCACCCAGGCTCAAAGGGATCATGAGATTTTTCATGCTAGAAACTTCCGTGTGCAGCCACAAGCTACTATGGGCTCTAGCATAGTTGATTAAGTCGTGTGAACTCTTACAGTGGTAGACTAGCAGATGTAGGGGATGTAGGTTGGTATTATCACTACAAAAAAAAGACACATTCGTGACATTTTGGGCCGAAAGAAAAAAAATTGTCATACATATGACACTTCTATGACGATAATTGTGACAAAACTCGGTATCATCATAGATGTGGTGGGCTCCTACTTCCGTGATAGAGCACTCCCTCCGTTCTAGATACATATTTTAGTTCTAGATACGTCCCTTTTTATCCATTTTGATGACAAGCACTCCCTCCGTTCCACAATACATGCCTTCCATTTGTCAAAATATAGATGTATCTAGACATGTTTTAGTATATAGATACATCCATGATAGAGCCAATCGGATGGTTGAGAACACTACAATTTGTAGCTACAGATGCGTGTGTGACTCCCAGATGCAGAGGCCGGGGGTCATCATCCTCCTTTTCAAGAAAAAATAGACGCGTGTGTGAGAGGACGAGTGCGTGCGTGCACCTCTTCTCTTCATGTATAACATACTACTCCCTCCTTAGAGTACAAGTTTTTGTGGGTGGCACGATGGTGCGTGCGAGAAGTCCCGAGAGATAGGTTTAATGCTTCTGAAAAAAGGACTAGCCTAGAGCTCGCCACGCGGCTATTCCTGTCGAACGCCCCATTAACCGTAAGATATGTATACGACGGTGCGAGTTATTGCACGTAGACAGCAATACTCCCTCCTTTTCGGTTTATAGGGCTTAATTCAAAAATCTCACCAACTAAGATGGTGAGTGGTGGAATATTTTTTGTAGTTTGCAAAAGCACATAATTAATGCTCTTGTTTTTCTCAAAAAATTATGTTTATCAATGCATTAATTGCAATGCATGCATGCATAAAGTACATGCATTGGTCAATTTTCTCTTAATACTTGCATGCAATGATTTAATGCACCTTGGAATCTGAACATGTGTTGGGGAACAACCAAATTGAGCCTTATAAAATGGACAAACTAAAATTTTGAGATAAGCCCTATAAAACCGGAAAGGAGGGAGTAGAAAAAGAAGTACTCCATCCGGGAATAGTGCCACACCTCGAAACTAGAACCGTCAATAAATTTTGAGCTTGCGTCTTGTCACATTCCAAATTACTCCACGCTATATTGAATAGCAAACCTGTTCACACCGATCACAACCTAAACGGTTTCCCACTTAGGAGCGTATTAGTACTCGGTTATAAATACTAGTATGCCAAGATGACTGCACATTCCTCCTCAACTCCTCATCCACAAAAACAAACAAGTCATTCAACATCCTTCCCTTGCGTCTGCAATGGCCAGCGTGAGTTCTGGGTTGAGAGATTGCCACCAGGGAGAGGCGAGCATGGAAGCGGAAGCACGAGAGATGTCCCGCCTCGCTGCGAGAGCAGCCGACATGTCCTGCCGCGTGGAAGTAGCAGCACAGAGGTCCCGCCGCGCCGCTGAAGTAGCACGGAGGTCCCGCCGAGCCATCGATGCAGCAGACTAGTCCGGCCGCGCCGCGGAAGCAGCAGAGATGTCCCGACGCGCCACGAATGCAGCAGAGATGTCCCGCCGTGCTGCGGCGGCCTGGGAAAATTTCTCGCGGGCAGGCGATGACTGTTACAGGCGCATGCATGAGATCGTCCATAGCCAGATGGATCAGATCTCCGGCTAGGAGAGGTTGCAGGACGACGTGAAAGGCTCGTTTGAACAGGCTACCGGCGTCATCCGGCAACTAAGGGAGGGAAATGAGAGGCTCCGGGCCGAGCGCGACCTGCTGAGGGAGAAGATCGTCCGAAGTGCAGACCAGCAGGAGGAGACCAGTGCCTTGTTGAAGAGGACCGGTGTCATCGTCAAGAAACTTATGGACGAGAATGACATGCTCCGCAACAAGTGCCAAAGGCTGGTGGAGGAATCCGTGGATGTTCTCAAGCAGCGTCTTGAGGACATGAAAGATCTCATCGGCGCTCGCCGCGGAGTCTAGTTCCCGCAGCCTGCAGCAACGCATCAAGAAAGTAGAGATCAGCGAGCCAGATCCTTGTCTTCCTTCTTCTTTTGCCCTTGTGTATTTCAGGCGTAGCCGCATGTGGCTTTTTTAATTATCTTTCTAATTATGTAAGACAATTAATCGTCCTTATCTTTCAGTGGAAGATCAATGTTGCAAGGCTGGAATGAAGAAAACTCTTGCTGTGGCGACCCTGGCGTTGTTGTTCTTCTAGTTGCTGCTAGGATTCCTTCAGTTTCCTGGTTTCTTTTGATGTAATAATCGGTTTAGGATGTGGATTGTGTCATCGGTTGTGAAATGTTGGGTTCTAGCGTGGATATTTGGCCTTTGTTGGCCTCTTGGGATGTTGCGATTTCAATCTAGTAGCTTTTAGCCCTTCGTGTTAGGCTAGAGTTGTGCTGAACTTCTTGTGAATTGTGGTGGTTTTCAGTAATGAAAATCAAAAGGGGCAAGCCCTTCTTTGATCAAAAAAATTTTTAA
The DNA here is from genome assembly GCF_018294505.1 of Triticum aestivum. Classification (NCBI taxonomy): domain Eukaryota; kingdom Viridiplantae; phylum Streptophyta; class Magnoliopsida; order Poales; family Poaceae; genus Triticum; species Triticum aestivum. The sequence goes on along the minus strand of NC_057798.1, from coordinate 294,971,653 downwards.
TCGTCCTTATATATTCACCAGTCTTGCTATAAGTCGCAGTAGATGCTATATAGGTCCGTCGGATCTTACATCAAGATCCGTGCTTTCAGATTTTCTTTTTTCTCTCTTAAATCTCAGTCGAGTGAGACATAGCCACACCATTAAATAGAGGCTCGGGCGCCATTAATGGAGACCTTGGGAGAGAGGTGGATGGCAGATGGAGGTCAAAGGGCTCTCCTCCCGATAAGCACACGCAGGGGTCTGATCACACGCCTCTCGTACTCAAATAGCTACCCTGCATGGTGCCTCCTAGCTAATAAAAAATGGGGATGCGTGGCAGCACATAAATGGTACTAGTAAGTAGAACGCCCACGGTTTCAATAATACTTGTGTTTCCGATTGTAACGTGACATCTTGTTCCAAAATGACTTTGTTGATTGTTAATGTGTGCGCCTTCACCATTCCTAAATATTTGTCTTTTTAGAGATTTCAACAAGTGACTACATACGGAACAAAATGAGTGAATCTACACTCTAAAATATGTCTATATACATCCGTATGTGGTAGTCCATTTGAAATCTCTAAAAAGACAAATATTTAGGAACGGAGGGAGTATATGGGAATTATGCAATGCCATTTCTTTAGCCAGGCATCATATACGTGAATCATGCAATGCCATCCTGTTTAGCCAGCCATCGTATATGTGAATTGTATTGTGCCATGTTTTTTCCATAATGTATTCCATTTGTCAACAATGTTTATACATTCATCTACTCTTCCTGTGCATCAGCCATTTGAGTCAGTCATGGGAAAATCTGGAGTGAAAACAAGGTCTTCTGAGCAGTCAGTGCTACCTGTCGATGCAGATTTCTTGCTGGTTACAGATAGCTCCTCAGAGGAGGATTCAGAGAGAGATGACCAGTCGTATCCCCCCCCCCGAGGTGCATGCTCTAACTTGGTTGGGTTATATTGCTCATATCATACATATGGTGTCTTGCATTCTCATGCCATCTGCTTAGATTAGACATGCTTTGTGTGAATGCCTCATGTTTGCTTTCTATATCAGATATGTGAATTATGCAATGCCATGTTTTTCAGCCAGTTATCATATATGTGATTATGCACCGCCATGGAGCCAGGCATCATATATGTGAATTATCTCATGCCATCTTTTTTTCATTACGTATTCCATTTGTCGACAATCTGTGTATATTGAACTACTCTTCATGTGTATCAGCCATTTGAGCCGGTTATGGAAAAATCTGGACTGAAAACAAGGTCTTCAGAGCAGGCAATGGTACCTGTTGAAGCATATATCTCTATGGTTACAGGGAGCTCCTCAGAGGAGGATTCAGAGACAGATGACCAGTCCTATATCCCACCTGAGGTGTATGCTCTAAGTTGCAATGTTTATATTTCTCATATGATGCATATGGTCTCTTGCATTGCTTAGTTTAGACATCATATGCACAATATTGAATTCTATCTGCTTAGTTTAGAGATCATACATGCGAGTGCCAGTTGCTTAGTATATGAATCAATTATGTCAAGTATATCATGCCATCCTGTATACTTAGACAACATGTATGTGAATTATTTCATCCCAACCTATTTTAGAAAGACATCATATAGTTTTGTCATGTCATCATGTTTAGGTACTCATCATATGTTGAATTATGCCATTATATCCTGTTAAGTTATCCATCATATATCTGAAACTGTGTCATGCTATCCTGTTTAGTTAGGCATCATATATGTGAAATTGTGTCATGCTGTCCTGTTTTGTTAGACAACATATATGTGAATTACCACATCTGTCTATCATACAATGTCTGCACGTTCAATTTCTTTTCTTGTTTAACAGCCATTTGAATTGGAGGGGGTGATGGCAGTATCTAAGGGAGCAAAAACCCGTTCTTCACAAAAGACAGTGCTACCCGTTAATGCAGATAGAACCATGGTTGTACTGGCCCACAAACTAGCCCCACCACACATAATCGAGACTCTTCCAGATTACACACTTACACCGTTGGGCAGAGAACCAGCTACAACCCATCTAACCGCAACCCCAGCGGATAGTAACCCACTTATAGTTGACAAAGCATCATGTCCACCACAGAGTACCCCCACACGAGCAGTTTGTAAAGCTACTGCAGTGCCCAAAGCACGAAGACCACCACAGCTAACCCAAACTCCATGTTTAAAGTAGAAGAGCAACTGTTCTCAGGTCAGATTCCGTAGCTATGGTCCATACTCCTTTGTTGTTGCATCACTGTATTTACTCATACCAACTACTTTCGAATTTGAAGGATCCAATTGAAACTCCAATGGCGCAACAGGTATGTTTTAAACCTATTTCTTTAACTGGATTGTTGTTCTAACTTCTTGCTCTATGTTGATTTCAGTTTAAGTTGTATAAACAGTTATGTTCTCATGTGATGCACATTACAAGTGTTGCCAATGTTGTGTAGTTTCTCACACTTATATTCTGTCTATGTTGCTGTGTCTTAAAAATATATGAGTTGAACTGTGTCTCTATCTTGATTAGGGAACACAAACTAGAATGATATGGACAATATAGTGACCATGGTACATAGATATATGTTTGTTTCATGTTGTTATCCTGTCCACCTTACTACTGAACCGGTTTACCAAAATGAGTTTCGTATACTACAAGCTAAACATGTGATGTGTCTGCTTGTTTCTCTTGTAGTATGCAAACAGAATATTGGAGAAGGGCACCCCACTATGCAATGGTAGAGAAAGTAATACAGATAAGGTTCAAGATAGTGAGAAAACCCTGTTGGTCTCCAAGAAAGGTGATAAAAATGATCTTGTAGACAGTGAGAAAACCCCATAGTCCTGCGTTGATGTAGTGTTCGAGTTACTGGCCAGTACCACTGGCACAAGCTCTTTGAACTCGTTGCCTGAATCACTTCGGCTTCATCAGTCTCAACTACAAGCTGAAAGGCATCAGTCAGCTGTGCTGCGGCAAGAAGCCGAAGGACTGAGGAAGTCCCTGCAGAATTCAGATGCGTACTTTCTTGTGCAACAACAAGCGCTGGAGGATTTAAGCGCCAAACAAGAGAAAGTTAATAAGCTTGCTAAGCATCTTGCCAGCATTATGGGTACCCAGGATATTGTTTCTTGAACTCTTCTGAAGTGGTTTCCGTTCTGGACTTGTTTTGCTGTGACGTTTATATACTGCTTTGTTCCCTATATTTGCACTGGTGGCGAACTTTGATGCCCAGTGGATGTAATATGTGTAATAGCCGTGATAGCCTAGCATAAGTTGCTTGCTTATTTATTTCCTTATTGTCTTGTTTATTTGTTTGCTTGTAATCAGTGCAATTCATTTTCCGTGGTTTGCTAGTGGCTGCAATAACCTATTTTTTAAAACTAGGCCACAATAACCATGGGCTAATATTTATTGTAGTGACACTAGGCCTCCTACGGGCTGTAGAAATAGTGGGCCTTCTACGGGCCGTAGAAATAGTAGGCCTTCTACGGGTCGTAGAAACAATGGGCCTTATATGGACCGTAGAAACAATGGGCCTTCTATGGGCCGTATCATCAATGGGCCTTATACGGGCCGTATGATCGATTGACCAAACATGGGCCAATAACAGGCCGCATTATGACCGTAAACGGGCTAGAGTTGGAATCGTCCGTTCATGGGCCGACCATAACGGGCCATCATTAATAGCCGCATTTGATGACGCTATGAAAATGGCCCAATGTATTAACGGACCACAAACGGGCCGACTATAACCACAGGCTGAATTTGGCCCACAAGCAGAAAATGACAGTAACGGGCCGTAAGTAAACCAATGCTGGAAATGAGCCCAAGAATAAATGGGCTCTGAGAAGGCTGAAAGATAACATGGGCTGGAAATGGCCCAACTGAATAACAGGCCCTTAATGGGTATAAAGTGATACACTGTTCATTACGGGCCAGTTTCGCCACGGGCCGTTAGTGGGTGTAAAGTGATACACTGTTCATTGCGGGCCAGTTTCACCACGAGCTGTTAATAGGCCAAGAGTTACATAGGGCCTCATATGGGCCAAAAGACGTCATGGGCCATACATGGGCCAGAAGTGAAAACGGGCTGGAATCATATTGGATGGCCCAGATGATGCTACTGGGCCTAATTCGGATAGGGCGTAACGGGCCTTGGGTTAGCGGGCTGTAAATGGGCTATATGCGAACAGGCCATTAACAGGCTTTCCATGGGCCAGCCCGCCACCTTTTGACCGAGTCAAACGGGCCAGCCTTTTCACAGGAATGGGCCTTTGTTGGGCCGTGCCACGTGTCGACGTATCATAGGCGCCTTCTGTCCAATGAGCGGATGACATCTATCCCAACGATGAGCCGACACGTGTTTCCTCTAGCCAATGATGATTTTACACGTGGAAAATCCCCATTGGTCGGGGCTGTTAATGGGTGATCGGATCCAAAACCCGACCCGATAGCTTAACGGCGTTCCATTATGGTGGATGCCACGTGTCGGTCACCCTTGACGAAAGCACTTCTGTGACGCGCGATTTATCATCATGGAAGTGGACACTTCCGTGATGATAATTTTGATAATATCATGGAACACTTCTACGACAGCGCAGGTATGACTATCTTGATTCTGTCATAAATTTGTCATGGATGTACATGCATGACAAAAAACGCGACCTACTATGACAAACACGTATCATCACGGAAGTGTATTCTTTTTGTAGTGTGTCTACCCGATCGTAAGGTGCAAACGCTTCTGAAAGACTATGTTTCGGTCATCCGTTTCTCAAACACCATGTAGTGCGAGAAATCCAATGGAGGAGATCGAGTCTTGTGGGGAAAAGTGTGCAAACCTCTACAGAGTGTATAAACTAATCATGGTTAGCCGTGTCCCCGGTTATGGACGTTTTGAGTATCTAGTACTTGGATTATCATGTGAATCTCATCATGTTACTTTAATTAATATTGTTGGGTTTAATGATGATGCTTAATTGGGATTGAGAGGATGTCTATCTTCTCAATGTTTAACAACCACCAGGGTAATATAATAGCATGGAACAATAAAAAATTATAGATATGTTGGAGACGTATCAACTATCCAGAAATTCGGTATCATTTCCAATCAACAATATGTCGTCTACATATAATATCAGAAATGCTACACAACTCCCACTCACTTTCTTGTAAATACGGGCTTCTCCAAAAGTCTGTATAAAAAACCATATGCTTTGATCACACTATCAAAACGTTTATTCCAACTCCGAGAGGCTTGCACCAGTCCATAAATACATCGTTGGAGCTTGCACACTTTGTTAGCACCTTTCGGATCGACAAAACCTTCTGGTTGCATCATATACAAATCTTCTTCCAGAAATCCATTCAGGAATGCAGATTTTACATCCATTTGCCAAATTTCATAATCATAAAATGCGGCAATTGCTAACATGATTCAGACAGACTTAAGCATCGCTACGGGTGAGAACGTCTCATCGTAGTCAACCCCTTGAACTTGTCGAAAACCTTTCGCAACAAGTCGAGCTTTGTAGACAGTAACATTACCATCAGCGTTAGTCTTCTTCTTGAAGATCCATTTATTTTCAATGGCTTGCTGATCATCGGGCAATTCAACCAAAGTCCACACTTTGTTCTCATACATGGATTCCATCTCAGATTTCATGGCCTCAAGCCATTTTGCGGAATCTGGGCTCATCATGGCTTCCTCATAGTTCGTAGGTTCGCCATGGTCAAGTAACATGACCTCCAGAATAGGATTATCGTACCACTCTGGTGCGGATCTTACTCTGGTTGACCTACGAGGTTTGGTAGTAACTTGATCTGAAGTTTCATGATCAATATCATTAAGTTCCTCACTAATTGGTGTATACGTCACAGGAACCGGTTTCTGTGATGAACTACTTTCCAATAAGGGAGCAGGAATAGTTACCTCATCGAGTTCTACTTTCCTCCCACTCACTTCTTTCAAGAGAAACTCCTTCTCTAGAAAGGATCCAAATTTAGCAACAAAAGTCTTGCCTTCAGATCTGTGATAGAAGGTGTACCCAATATTCTCCTTTGGGTATCCTATGAAGACACATTTCTCCGATTTGGGTTCGAACTTATCAGGTTGAAGTTTTTTCACATAAGTATCGCAGCCACAAACTTTAAGAAACGACAACTTTGGTTTCTTGCCAAACCACAGTTCATAAGGCGTCATCTCAACGGATTTTGATGGTGCCCTATTTAACGTGAATGTGGTCGTCTCTAAAGCATAACTCCAAAACGATAGCGGTAAATCAGTAAGAGACACCATAGATCGCACCATATCTAGTAAAGTACGATTACGACATTTGGACACACCATTACGTTGTGGTGTTCCGAGTGGCGTGAGTTGTGAAACTATTCCGCATTGTTTCAAATGTAGACCAAACTCGTAACTCAAATATTCTCCTCCACGATCAGATCGCAGAAACTTTATTTTCTTGTTACGATGATTTTCAACTTCAATCTGAAATTCTTTGAACTTTTCAGATGTTTCAGACTTATGTTTCATTAAGTAGATATACCCATATTTGCTCAAATCATCAGTGAAGGTGAGAAAATAACGATACCCGCCATGAGCCTCAATATTCATTGGACCACATACATTAGTGTGTATGATTTCCAATAAATCTGTTGCTCGCTCCATAGTTCCGGAGAATGGCGTTTTAGTCATCTTGCCCATGAGGCATGGTTCGCAAGTACCAAGTGATTCGTAATCAAGTGATTCCAAAAGTCCATCAGTATGGAGTTTCTTCATGCGCTTTACACCAATATGACCTAAACGGCAGTGCCACAAATAAGTTGCACTATCATTACCAACTCTGCATCTTTTGGCTTCAACATTATGAATATGTGTATCACTACTATCGAGATTCAACAAAAATAGACCACTCTTCAAGGGTGCAAGACCATAAAATATATTACTCATATAAATAGAACAACCATTATTCTCTGATTTAAATGAATAACCGTCTCGCATCAAACAAGATCCAGATATAATGTTCATGCTTAACGCTGGCACCAAATAACAATTATTCAGGTCTAAAACTAATCACGAAGGTAGATGTAGAGGTAGAGTGCCGACCGCGATCACATCGACTTTGGAACCATTTCCCATGCGCATCGTCACCTCGTCCTTAGCCAATCTTCGCTTAATCCGTAGTCCCTGTTTCGAGTTGCAAATATTAGCAATAGAACCAGTATCAAATACCCAGGTGCTACTGCAAGCATTAGTAAGGTACACATCAATAACATGTATATCACATATACCTTTGTTCACCTTGCCATCCTTCTTATCCGCCAAAGACTTAATGAGGGAGTCCTGGATTAGGGGGTGTCCGGATGACCGAACTATCACCTTTGGCCGGACTCCTGGACTGTGAAGATACAAGATTGAAGACTTCGTCCCGTGTCCAGATGGGACTTTCCTTGGCGTGGAAGGCAAGCTCGGCGATACAGATATGTAGATCTCCTACCATTGTAACCGACTCTGTGTAACCCTAACCCTCTTCGGTGCCTATATAAACCGGAGGGTTTTAGTCCGTAGGACGAACAACAATCATACCATAGGCTAGCTTCTAGGGTTTAGCCTCTCTGATCTCGTGGTAGATCTACTCTTGTACTACCCATATCATCAATATTAATCAAGCAGGAGTAGGGTTTTACCTCCATCGAAAGGGCCCGAACCTAGGTAAAAACATCGTGTCCCTTGTCTCCTGTTACCATCCGCCTAGACGCACAGTTCGGGACCCCCTACCCGAGATCCGCCGGTTTTGATACCGACATTGGTGCTTTCATTGAGAGTTCTTCTGTGTCGTCATCTTTAGGCCCGATGGCTCCTCCGAGCATCAACAACGATGCGGTCCAGGGTGAGACTTTTCTCGCCGGACAGATCTTCGTATTCGGTGGCTTTGCACTGCGGGCCAATTCACTTGGCCATCTGGAGTAGATTGAAAGCTACACCCCCGGCCAGCAGGTCAGATTTGGAAGTTTGAACTATACGGATGACGTTCGCGGAGACTTGATCTTCGACGGGTTCGAGCCACAGCCAAGCACGCCGCACTATCATGATAGGCATGATCTAGCTCTGCTGCCGGACAATGCCCTGGAGGCCACACAAGTGTCTGCTCCGACCCTTAGCTCGGAGCCGACTGCGCCGATCGAGGACGGGTGGCTGGACACCGCCTCGGGGGCTGCTATCTCTACGGCGATCAAGCCGAACACCAACCCTGTCCTTTGCGAAGCTCATGACTGCAAGGTGCCGGACTCCTCTCCGGACTCCGAACCTTCCGCGCCCCTGCCAATCAAATCCGATTGGGCGCCGATCATGAAGTTCACTGCCGCGGACCTTTCAGCACTCGCCCTTTGGCGACATCCTGAATTCGCTAAAGTCTCTCTCCTTATCAGGAGAGCCCTGGCCGGATTATGGTTAGGAAGGTTGGGATGCAGACAACGAAGAAATTCAAAGCCCACCCACCACCCACTTCGTAGCCACTGTCGATGATTTAACCGACATGCTCGACTTCGACTCCGAAGACATCGATGGTATGGACGACGATGCAGGAGACGACCAAGAACCATCGCCTACATGGCACTAGAGGGCCACCTCATCATACGACATATACATGGTGGACATCCCAAAAGATGGGAATGGCGAGGGAACAACGGAGGATGACCCCTCCAAGAAACAGCCGAAGCGCCGGCATCAGCGGCGCCGCTCTAAATCCCGCCATAGCAAAAACGGTGATTCCGGCACGGGAGACAATAACACCCCGGAAAGTGCCGAAGACAACCCCCTCCAGCAGGATTCAACGCAGGAGGATGGAGAAGCCAGCCCTCATGAGAGAGCGGCAGACAGAGAGGTAGAGGACGATAATTACATGCCTCCCTCCGAAGACAAGGCAAGCCTCGACGACAACGAATTTGTCGTGCCTGAGGATCCCGTCGAACAGGAGCGTTTCAAACGCAAGCTTATGGCCACGGCAAGCAGCCTCAAGAAAAAGCAGCAACAACTTAGAGCTGACCAAGACTTGCTAGCTGACAGATGGACTGAAGTCCTTGCGGCCGAAGAGTATGAACTCGAACGCCCCTCCAAGAGCTACCCAAAACGCAGGCTGCTACCCCGATTAGAGGAGGAAGCACCCAAACCTACATCACCAGCGCATGATGCGGCCGACCGGCCACCTCGTGGACGCGACAGAGAGGCCTCTCGGCCCCCCACTCAAGCCGCACCCCGACGTCACTCAAAAAGTACCAAGGCACGGGGAAATGCGCCAGACCTGCGAGATATATTGGAGGACAAGGCAAGGCAAACAATATCGATCTACGGATCGCGTGGGCGCCTCACTACACGTGACGATAACCGTCATGCCGGATACAGCAAATCCGGCCGAGCCGAACACAGCAGACAAAGCTCATTTGAGCTACGTCGTGATATAGCCCAGTACAGGGGCGCCGCACACCCACTATGCTTCACAGATGAAGTAATGGATCATCAAATCCCCGAGGGTTTCAAACCCGTAAACATCGAATCATACGATGGCACAACAGATCCTGCGGTATGGATCGAGGACTACCTCCTTCATATCCACATGGCCCGCGGTGATGATCTACACGCCATCAAATACCTCCCACTCAAGCTTAAAGGACCAGCTCGGCATTGGCTTAACAGCTTGCCAGCGGAGTCAATTGGTTGTTGGGAAGACCTGGAAGCCGCATTCCTCGACAACTTCCAGGGCACCTATGTGCGACCACCAGACGCTGATGACCTAAGCCACATAATTCAGCAGCCAGAGGAATCGGCCAGACAATTCTGGACACGGTTCCTAACCAAGAAAAATCAAATCGTCGACTGTCCGGATGCAGAGGCCCTTGCAGCCTTCAAACATAACATCCGCGACGAGTGGCTTGCCCGGCACCTAGGACAGGAAAAGCCGAAATCCATGGCAGCCCTCACAACACTCATGACCCGCTTTTGCACGGGAGAGGACAGCTGGCTAGCTCATAGTAACAACATGACCAAGAGCCCTGGTAATTCGGATACCAAGGACAGCAACGGCAGGTCGCGTCGCAACAAGCACAAGCGCCGCATTAATGGCGATAATGCTGAGGATACGGCAGTCAATGCCGGATTCAGAGGCTCTAAACCCGGTCAGCGGAAAAAGCCATTCAAAAGAAATACTCCGGGCCCGTCCAATTTGGACCGAATACTCGATCGCTCGTGCCAGATACACGGCACCCCCGAAAAACCAGCCAACCACACCAACAGGGATTGTTGGGTGTTCAAGCAGGCAGGCAAGTTAAATGCCGAAAACAATGACAAGGGGCTGCATAGCGACGACGAGGAGGAGCCCCGGCCGCCGAACAATAGAGGACAGAAGGGCTTCCCCCTACAAGTGCGGATGGTGAACATGATATACGCAACCCACATACCCAAAAGGGAGCGGAAGCGTGCACTAAGGGACGTATATGCGATGGAGCCAGTCGCCCCAAAGTTCAATCCGTGGTCCTCCTGCCCGATCACTTTTGATCGAAGGGACCACCCCACTAGCATCCGCCATGGCGGATTCGCCGCATTGGTTCTAGACCCAATCGTTGATGGATTTCACCTCACTAGAGTCCTGATGGACGGCGGCAGCAGCCTGAACCTGCTTTATCAGGATACAGTGCGCAAAATGGGCATAGACCCCTCAAGGATTAAACCCACAAAGACGACCTTTAAAGGCGTCATACCAGGTGTAGAGGCCAACTGTACAGGCTCAGTTACACTTGAAGTGGTTTTCGGATCCCCGGATACCTTCTGAAGCGAGGAGTTAATCTTCGACATAGTCCCGTTCCGCAGCGGCTATCACGCACTGCTCGGACGAACCGCATTTGCAAAGTTCAATGCGGTGCCGCACTACGCATACCTCAAGCTCAAGATGCCAGGCCCTCGAGGAGTCATTACGGTCAACGGAAACACCGAACTCTCTCTCCGAACGGAGGAGCATACGGCGGCCCTCGCGGCGGAAGTACAAAGCAGTCTCTCAAGGCAATCCTCGAGTCCGGCTATTAAACGTCCGGACACCGTCAAGCGCGCCCGGAGTAACCTACAACAAGACCGCCTGGCACGTCCCGAGCACGTGTAGCAATGTGGCCCCAACCCTAGCCCTCGCGAAATTGCAAAACCAGTACTACGCGTACATAATTACGCTCTGGAAATACCATGGGCATAGGGGGAGGGGCACGACCACGGCAGGCCCAGAATGCGGCTCAACCGCACCAGGGGCTGCCGATTGTGTCATTCTTTTTTTCTCTTACTTTCAGGACTCCTTTCTCAAGAAGCCCTGTCCGGCAGTAGAATTGTCGAACACACGATGCAACAGCCAGGGAAGCAGAAAGCTACGTCGAGTGTCCAGGTGGTCTCTATAACGAGCAGTATACTTGTTTCACATATCATCCCGCAGCTCGCCCCTGGAGGGGGACATGTCAAATAGTCCCGTCCATTGCTTATCGCACTATTTGTATCGTTCTGCTTTTACCGCAGTCTTTTTAAACAATACATAGCTTCTGCCTATTGTTGCATTCCTTTTTTTATCTATATATGTTCACTTATGACATGTTGCACCCGTACACTTTGGTACGGCCAAACACACCAGGGGCTTAAGTACCCCAAAATATGGTGTGATAAGTCCGAACACTTTCACAAGTTCGGCACCCCGAACTTATAGCATTATATGCACCGGCTCCGAATCATGTCTTGGGTCAATAGTTGGGTTTGCCCGGCTCTCATGTTTTGGTACCTTACGTTCCGTTATATCGGCTAAGGTAGCGCTGGGAGAACCACTGTGATTGTGCCCCGGTTGAGCTGGGTTAAGCACCTCAGTGGAGAAAGTTAAACCTGACCGTCATGATAGGGCGAGAGCCGGTCGCTGTTCGAGAGGTTTTCGAGTCCCTAAAGACTTATGGCGCTTAGAGCGAGGAGTCGGCTTTGTCCGGCCCAGGCGTGGATAGCACCCTGAACTCGGTCTTCCGAATACCAGGGGCTTCGCCGAAATTTAAAATTAAGCATTATAGTCCGGTTGCCTCGTTCATTGCATTGAGCGCCTCCCTCGAAGGACCCAAGAATGGTAAAAAGAGCGCTCAAGTTTATCCCGAACACCCCAGCACTCGTGGCATGGGGGCAGGAGCCGACGACTCGCCATCTCTCAGGTTTAATAAACGGCCGCATAGAAGGTAATATTTTAAATTCACAAGCGTTGCTTAGCGCATATGAACAAGTTTTCAGCATACAGGATAACAAATGCGAGTTTAATCAAAAATTACATCTTTGGAGCATTCACCCGCTATAAGGCGGGCACCCTTCAGGACGCCCTCATAATACATCTCGGGCTTGCGATACTCCTTGTCCGGCGGTGGTCTGTCCGTCACAAGCTTCTCAGCGTCCATCTTGCCCCAGTGCACTTTAGCACGGGCAAGGGCCCTACGGGCACCTTCGATGCATACGGAGCGCTTGATGACTTCAATCCATGGACAGGCGTCCACCAGCCGCCTCACCAGCCCGAAGTAGCTCCCAGGCATGGCTTCCTTAGGCCACAGCTGAACTATGAGGCCCTTCATGGCCTGTTCGGCCACCTTATGGAGCTCGACCAGCTGCTTCAGCTGGTCGCTCAAGGGCACCGGGTGTCCGGCCTCAGCATACTGAGACCAGAACACCTTCTCCGTCGAGCTCCCCTCCTCGGCTCGGTAGAATGCGGCAGCATCGGACACACTGCGGGCAGATCTGCGAATGCTCCTGGAGAGCTCCGGATTCGGGTAAGTAACAAGTAATTCACTTTCACGTGCTTGCTTTGCATAAAGAATGCCTTACCCGCCGCTATCTTTTTCATTGCCTCAATTTCCTGGAGGGCTTTTTGGGCTTCGGCCTTAGCGGCTTTGGCGCTCTCAAGGGCCGAGGCGAGCTCGGACTCTCGAGTCTTTGAGTCACGCTCCAAACTCTCGTGTTTTTCCACGAGAGCCTGGAGCTCTCGCCGCACCTCCGCCACCCGCGCCTCCTGCTACTCTCGCTCGGTGCGCTCCGCGGCCGCATTGCTTTCGGCCTTGGACACCGCTTCCTTCAGGGTCGCCACCTTGTTCGTGGCCCCTGCAATACTGATGTTATTCCTGTCATTTTTTGCAACCACATCTTTTATATACTTCCATAAGGTATTACTTACCTTCCTTGTCCTCGAGCTGCTTTTTGGCAAGGCCGAGCTCGTTCTCGGACCGCTCGAGGCTCTGCTTCAATGCATTGACCTCCGCAGTCAGTGCGGCAGAGGTCAGCAGCGCAGCCTGCATTCCCCATATTGACATACTTATGTTAGACTCCTGCGTACATCTTTTTAGATCCTCAGTTCGGCTTTTCTTTCCGAACACCAAACTGAGCATCAGGGGCTACTGTCTATGCGGTAATATTTTTACATATCTTAAATACATACCTCAAAGCCTGTTAGAAGGCTGGCACAGGCTTCAGTCAGCCCGCTCTTGGCGGACTGAACTTTCTGGATCACCACACTCATAACAGTGCGGTGCTCCTCGTCGATGGAGGCGCCGTTAAGCGCCTCCAGCAAATTATCCGGTGCCTCCGGTTGGACGGAGGTCACCGGTGTCGCAGTCTCGCCCTTCTTACGAAGGGGCCGCCTGCCGGACTCCGGAACCACTGAAGGTTCCGGTGCGGAGTCCGGCCCAGGGCCGGACTTAGAGCCCTTTGGGGTTTTATCCCCCTTGCGCCTGGAGTCCGGGAGGTTGCCTTGCGGCGCCTCCTGGACCACCTCCTCCTGGCTGGGCCCCTTTTGGGACCCCACCTCGGCGTCATCCGCAGCGCGAGGAGAGGAGGCAGCCGGAAGTGAGGTGCTATTCACGTCCGACGAATCCAGGGAGCCGCTCGTTGAAGCGTCGAGCCCGTCCTTGGGCGGGCTGCAGGATTATATTCGGCGTTAGGAGATTCTGTGCGACAAATGAAATGCCATGAGTTATTCTGGTATCCGGACACTTACGATTTCGCCAGGGGCTTAGCCCTCGGTGGCCACTCCTCCTCGCCGTCGTCGGCGTTGGTGGAGTAGTCCGGAGGGAGGGTCCTTCCCTTCTTGGACCCTCCGGCCTCCCCAGTTGGGGCGGCCTTCCTTTTCTTCTCTCCCCCCGCTGGGGGAGAGGCCTCTTTTTCCTCCTCCTCGTCTTCGCGGGAGGAGTCCGCCTCGGAGTCATCGGACGATGAGTCCGACAACACCTGGCGCCGGGAACTCCTTCGAGTTCCCGTGGCCTTCTTCTTGGCCTTCTTCTCCGGCACCACGTGAGGTGCCGGAACCAGCAGCCCCGTCAATCGGCTGTCCGCTGGGTCTTCTGGCAAGGGAGCCAGACAGTCAATCTGCCCGGACGTCTTCTGCCAGTCCTGTCAAAGGCAAGGGAGTTTAGATCCCGCATAGAGTCAAACTGTGGAAAACAAGAGTCCCGTAAAGGGTAAAGTAGCTTACCTCGCTGGCTTGACACTGTGAGCTGAATCCGCGATCTTCGGTAGCGGATGCGGGAGCCTCGGCACCCTTGAACAGCACCTTCCAGGCATCTTCGTACGTAGTGTCGAAGAGCGTGCTCAAGGTTTGGTGCTGTGTTGGATCAAACTCCCACAAGCTGAAGGCCCGTTGTTGGCACGGGAGGATCCGGCGGATGAGCATGACCTGGACTACGTTGACAAGCTTGAGCTTCTTGTTCACCAGGGTTTGGATGCAGGTTTGAAGTCCGGTCAGCTCTTCCGAATTACCCCACGTCAAGCCCGTCTCTTTCCAGGAGGTGAGCCATGTAGGGAAGCCGGATCGGAATTCGGGGGCCGCTGCCCATTTAGGGTCACGTGGCTCGGTGATGTAGAACCACCCCGATTGCCACCCCTTTATGGTCTCCACGAAGGAGCCCTCGAGCCATAGGATGTTGGCCATCTTGCCCACCATGGCACCTCCGCACTCCGCTTGGCGGCCGCCCACTACCTTCGGCTTGACATTGAAGGTCTTCAGCCATAAGCCGAAGTGGGGATGGATGCGGAGGAAGGCCTCGCACACGACAATAAACGCCGAGATGTTGAGGATGAAGTTCGCGGCCAGATCGTGGAAATCCAGGCCATAGTAGAACATGAGCCCCCGGACAAATGGTGGAGTGGGAAGCTCAGTCCGCGGAGGAAATGGGGGAGGAACACCACCCTCTCATGGGGCCTAGGGGTGGGGACGAGCTGCCCCTCGTCTGGAAGCCGGTGCGCAATGTCGTTGTGCAAGTATCCGGCTTTCCTCAACTTTTTGATGTGCCCCTCCGTGACGGAGGAGGCCATACACTTGCCTCCCGCTCCGGACATGGCTGGAGAAGGTTGAGGTGGGATGTGCGGACTTGGGTGCTGGAGCTCGAGTGCGCGGAAATGGATAAGCAAAGGAGGAAGAAGGCGTAGGTAAAAAGGTGGATCCTTATCCCCTTATATGGGCGGACGAAGCTATGCGTCCCCATCAGCCTGGTAAAACTCGCTTATCTCCCAAGCGTCGTAATCAATGGTGCGGTTGGGTTACCCACGCCCGTATTGATGAGAATCCCGGAATAAGGGGACACGATCTCTGCTTTGACAAGACGTGCCAAGGAAACCGCCTCGCTAAACGCGCTGAGGTGGGACAGTAAAACGATTCGAATAAAGGCTTGGCCGTGGTGTGATGTCACTCCACGGAATACGTCAGCAGATTGAATTTGTGTAAATATTATTCTCTCTACGGTGGCATGTGGAACTTATTTTGCAGAGCCGGACACTATCCTTGTGTTCAAAATCTTCTATGAAGGATTTGGAGGAGGAACCCGCCTTGCAATGCCGAAGACAATATGCGCGTCGGACTCGTCGTCATTGAAGCCTGGTTCAGGGGCTACTGAGGGAGTCCTGGATTAGGGGGTGTCCGGATAGCCGAACTATCACCTTTGGCCGGACTCCTGGACTATGAAGATACAAGATTGAAGACTTCGTTCCGTGTCCGGATGGGACTTTCCTTGGCGTGGAAGGCAAGCTTGGCGATACGGATATGTAGATCTCCTACCATTGTAACCGACTCTATGTAACCTAACCCTCTTCGGTGCCTATATAAACCGGAGGGTTTTAGTCCGTAGGACGAACAACAATCATACCATAGGCTAGCTTCTAGGGTTTAGCCTCTCTGATCTCGTGGTAGATCTACTCTTGTACTACCCATATCATCAATATTAATCAAGCAGGAGTAGGGTTTTACCTCCATCGAGAGGGCCCGAACCTGGGTAAAAACATCGTGTCCCTTGTCTCCTGTTACCATCCGCCTAGACGCACAGTTCGGGACCCCCTACCCGAGATCCGCAGGTTTTGACACCGACACTTAGGGTAGTTCCGCTTCCAGTGACCAGTCCCTTTGCAGTAGAAGCACTCAGTCTCAGGCTTAGGTCCAGACTTAGGTTTCTTCTCTTGAGCAGCAACTTGCTTGCCGTTCTTCTTGAAGTTCCCCTTCTTCTTCCCTTTACCCTTTTTCTTGAAACTGGTGGTCTTGTTGACCATCAACACTTGATGCTCCTTTTTGATTTCTACCTTCGCAATTTTATCATTGCTAAGAGCTCGGGAATTGTTTTGTTCATCCCTTGCATATTATAGTTCATCACGAAACTCTTGTAGCTTGGTGGCAGTGATTGAAGAATTATGTCAATGACACTATCATCAGGAAGATTAACTCCCAATTGAATCAAGTGATTATTATACCCAAACATTTTGAGTATATGTTCACTGACAGAACTATTCTCCTCCATCTTGCAGCTATAGAACTTATTGGAGACTTCATATCTCTCAATCCGGGCATTTGCTTGAAATATTAACTTCAACTCCTGGAACATCTCATATGCTCCATGATGTTCAAAACGTCGTTGAAGCCCCGGTTCTAAGCCGTAAAGCATGGCACACTGTGTATCGAGTAGTCATCAGCTTTGCTCTGCCAGACGTTCTTAACATCGTTAGTTGCATCTGCAGCAGGCCTGGCACCTAGCGGTGCTTCCAGGATATAATTCTTCTGTGCAACAATGAGGATAATCCCCAAGTTACGGACCCAGTCCGTGTAATTGCTACCATCATCTTTCAACTTAGCTTTCTCAAGGAACGCATTAAAATTCAAACAGAACAACAACACGGGCCATCTATCTACAACAAACATAGACTAGCAAAAATACTATCAGGTACTAAGTTCGTGATAAATTTAATTTCAATTAATCATATTACTTAAGAACTCCCACTTAGATAGACATCCCTCTAATCATCTAAGTGATCACGTGATCCAAATCAACTAAACCACGTCCGATCATCACGTGAGATGGTGTAGTTTTCAATGGTGAACATCACTATGTTGATCATATCTACTATATGATTCACGCTCGACCTTTCGGTCTCAGTGTTCCGAGGCCATATCTGTATATGCTAGGCTCGTCAAGTTTAACCTGAGTATTCTGCATGTGTAAAAACTGTCTTACACCCGTTGTATTTGAACGCAGAGCTTATCACACCCGATCATCACGTGGTGTCTCAGCACAAAGAACTTTCGCAACGGTCCATACTCAGGGAGAACACTTAATTATACCTTGAAATTTAGTGAGAGGTCATCTTATAATGCTACCGTCAATCAAGCAAAATAAGATGCATAAAGGATAAACATCACATGCAATCAATATAAGTGATATGATATGGCCATCATCATCTTGTGCTTGTGATCTCCATCTCCGAAGCACCGTCATGACCACCACTGTCACCAGTGCGACACATTGATCTTCATCGTAGCATCGTTGTCGTATTGCCAACTATTGCTTCTACGACTATCGCTATCGCTTCGTGATAAAGTAAAGCAATTACAGGGCGATTGCATTGCATGCAATAAAGCAACAACCATATGGCTCCTGCCAGTTGCCGATAACTTTGTTACAAAACATGACCATCTCATACAATAAAATTTAGATCATTTCTTGACCATATCACATCACAACATGCCCTGCAAGAACAAGTTAGACGTCCTCTACTTTGTTGTTGCAAGTTTTACGTGGCTGCTACGGGTTGAGCAAGAACCGTTCTTACCTACGCATCAAAACCACAATGATAGTTCGTCAAGTTAGTGATGTTTTAACCTTCTCAAGGATCGGGCGTAGCCACACTCGGTTCAACTAAAGTTGAAGAAACAGACACCCGCCAGCCACCTATGTGCAAAGCACGTTGGTAGAACCAGTCTCGCGTAAGCGTACACGTAATGTCGGTCCGGGCCGCTTCATCCAACAATACCGCCGAACCAAAGTATGACATGCTGGTAAGCAGTATGACTTGTATCGCCCACAACTCACTTGTGTTCTACTCGCGCATATAACATCTACGCATAAAACCAGGCTCGGATGCCACTGTTGGGGAACGTAGTAATTTCAAAATAATTCCTACGTACACGCAAGATCATGATGATGCATAGCAACGAGAGGGGAGAGTGTTGTCCACGTACCCTCGTAGACTGTAAGAGGAAGCATTAGCACAACGCAGCTGATGTAGTCGTACGTCTTCACGATCCGACCGATCAAGTACCGAACGTACGGCACCTCCGATTTCAGCACACGTTCAGCTCGATGGTGTCCCACGAACTCCGATCCAGCAGAGCTTTGTGGGAGAGTTCCGTCAGCATGACGGCGTGTTGACGGTGTTGATGATGCTACCGACGTAGGGCTTCGCCTAAGCACCGCTACAATATTACCGAGGTGGAATCTGGTGGAGGAGGGCACCGCACACGACTAAGAGATCAAGAGATCAATTATTGTGTCTAGAGGTGCCCCCTGCCCCCGTATATAAAGGATCAAGGGGGAGGGGGCGGCCGGCCAGGAGGAGGCGTGCCAGGCGGGAGTAGGACTCCCTCGTTTCCTAGTTGGAGTAGGAGGAGGAAAGGAAGGGAGAGAGGAGAGGAAGGAAAGGGGGGCGCCGCCCCCCCTCCTTGTCCTATTCGAACTAGAGGGGGAGGGGCGCGCGGCCTGCCCTGGCTGCCCCTCCTCTTCTCCACTAGGGCCCATGAGGCCCAATAAACCCCCCGGGGGGTTCCGGTAACCCCCCGGTACTCCGGTATATGCCCGAAACCTTCTGAAACCATTCCGGTGTCCGAACATAGTCATCCAATATATCGATCTTTATGTCTCGACCATTTCGAGACTCCTCGTCATGTCTGTGATCATATCAGGGACTCCGAACTACCTTCGATACATCAAAACATAAAAACTCATAATACCGATCGCCACCAAACTTTAAGCGTGCGGACCCTACGGGTTCGAGAACTATGTAGACATGACCGAGACTCATTTCCGGTCAACAACCAATAGCGGAACCTAGATGCTCATATTGGTTCCCACATATTCTACGAAGATCTTTATCGGTCAAACCGCATAACAACATACATTGTTCCCTTTGTCATCGGTATGTTACTTGCCCGAGATTCGATCGTCGATATCTATCTCAATACCTAGTTCAATCTCGTTACCGGCAAGTCTCTTTACTCGTTATGTAATGCATCATCCCGCAACTAACTCATTAGTCACATTGCTTGCAAGGCTTATAGTGATGTGCATTACCGAGAGGGCCCAGAGACACCTCTCCGACAATCGGAGTGACAAATCCTAATCTCGAAATACGCCAACTCAACACGTACCTTCGGAGACACCTGTAGAGCTCCTTTATAATCACCCAGTTATGTTGTGACGTTTGGTAGCACACAAAGTGTTCCTCAGGTAAACGGGAGTTGCATAATCTCATAGTCGTAGGAACATGTATAAGTCATGAAGAAAGCAATAGCAACATACTAAACGATCAAGTGCTAAGCTAACGGAATGGGTCAAGTTAATCACATCATTCTCCTAATGATGTGATCCCGTTAATCAAATAACAACTCATGTCTATGGCTAGGAAACACAGCCATCTTTGATCAACGAGCTAGTCAAGTAGAGACATACTAGTGACACTATGTTTGTCTATGTATTCACAGATGTATTATGTTTCTGATTAATACAATTCTAGCATGAATAATAAACATTTATCATGATATGAGGAAATAAATAATAACTTTATTATTGCCTCTAGGGCATATTTCCTTCAGCCGCACCATCGCTCCACTCCCAATCGCCTCGATTCGTCAGACCTTTAGGACCTCGCCACCATCGCCTCGAGCAGCCGCACCTTGAAGGATGCCGCCCCCATCCCCTCCACCCATCGTGGCCGTGGGCGACACTACTTCCCTACACAGCCTGGTCGGCCGTCGAGGACGACGCCTCCCCCTACTCCTCCTAGCCGGCCGGTGGGGAAGACACTTCCTACACCGCCTAGCCGGCCATCGGGGACGCTGCCTACAATGCCTTGCCTGTCATCGGGCCGCAGGACATACACCGCCCGGATGCTGCCACTTCCGCTCCACATGCTGATGCGAAGGCCTTAATGCCATCACCATCACGTCGACGCCACGATCTGGTCGTCACCGTCGCGTCAATAGCTCGATGCCACCCATAATTCAGGTAATTATGTTCGCCAAGGTAGGCTAATAGATTTTGAAAGACAATCTGTTCATGTTATCCCCTTTATTTTATAGAAGATGTAACTTCAAATATTCTAATAGAAGGTAGGCTTATTTGGGTAGTATATTTATTTCATTGAATGAATGTGATCCGGAGGTGTGCTCATTTTATTTTAGCATGTTCATGTTTTAGCCGAATCATATCTTATGTACCATTAGCCTAATTACTTGGTCGTGCAAGGTGCAAGGGGTCCATGGCTGTGGAATTAGTGGTGTCTCATGGATGATGCTCCATAAAACAAGAACTTTAACCACTGAACTGGAACTTCTGATAGCAGCTGGGTAGTGGATCAGTTGAACTAATTTGAATGGATTGTGCATAGATTTTCAGATTTACTCTCTGCCAGCTTGAGGACGAGGTTTGTGCCCCCTCATCTGGTTACTTGTATGTACAATTATCCACATAGGATTCAATATAATTTTAAACCTACTTGTATGAAGAGATTGAGTTGCCGCTGGTGGTGTGAGATAGACAATGCCTTTTGGTGCTACTTTTCTAAAGAAGATTCAGGTCTGTCTTCATGCTGCCATTGCTGCTGCGCCCACAATGCAAGCGCAGCCGCCGCCATAATTTTGGTATGCAAACACCAAAACTCAGTAAATGAAAATATGGGAGGTTTTGGCAACATTGGTCAACGAAAATGACACAAACACCGCATCTTGACGGCAGCAACAAATAGGAATAGGGGATGCAGACACTAAAGATTTTGATGATTTTTCAGGTTTAAGAGGAATCAATGCTGGATTAATAAAAAGGTAGAGTTAATCTAGCAATAATGGGTAATTTTCTTGATTGATGTTTTAAATTCTTGTTTATTCATTACTTAGTTTCAGATGTTGCTTATGTCTTATATAAAGGTCAGTAGTTTAAATCTATCAAGGTTTACTATAGTAGCCGGCATACTGTATTTGTAAATTTACACTAAAAATTGTATGTCAAGTAGTATACTACATTATGTTTGCATAAATTTCGGTCAGTGGGACTTCGTTACATTATTGGACCCTCAACATTATGATGAATATATGACTTCTAACTAGAATAAACAAAAACAAATCCAAAGACAACACATGCGTTGCACGTGCGCATTTACTAGTTTCTTTAGAAATTAAACAACCACCATGCCAAAAAATATAAGTGAAGCACTAGAGCAATTCTAACAAATCATAGCATTATTACGACTCTCTCAAATAGGTGTGTCCAGCAAGGATGATTGTGACAAACTGAAAGTAAAAAAAGCAAAGACTCATATAATAGAAGACGCTTCAAGCAAAACTCATGATATGTGACAAATAAAAATATAGCTTCAAGTAAAATTACCGATGATCGTTAGTAAAAGAGGGATGCCTTTCGGCGCATCGTCAAGCTTAGTTGCTTGGTTCTCCTTGGATATTACCTTGGGGTGCCATGGACATCCCCAAGATTAGGCTCTTTTCACTCCTTATTCCTTCATCCATCGTGATCTCACCAAAAACTTAAAAACTTCAATCACAAAAACTTAACAAAAACCTTTGTAAGATTCGTTAGTATAATAAAACAAATCATCACTTTAAGTATTGTTGCAAACCCACTCATATTTTATTATTGCATTATACTTACTTTATTCTAATTTTATCCTGGTTTATAACCTGTTACAATTCTGACACAGATTATAAAGAGACCAATAAACCAGGACGGAGGTATTATCACTCAACCTGAGTCTCACCTTTGCTGTCCGATGTGAGAGCCTGACAAGCGGGTCCAGTTTTTTGCACGGGAAATTCAGGATCCATCTTTCCAACCGCCCACCAACCCACTATTCCTTTCCCGACAGGTGGGCCCGGATGCTTTAGATGCGGGTCCTCACCATCTGATTTTTCTCCGAGAAATGAGCGATTTATGCATTTACCTGCACTTAATTGATATATTTTCTCACCATTTTCCTTTTTCTAGGGTCTTCTCCTGCTCGTCGTCGTCGTCGTCTTCTTCTCCTCTCGCCTGCCTGCGCGGACCGACCAATAGACCGACCGGGAGAGTGGAAGCAGCAGCCGCCGCGGCTATCGGGCTATGGCGGGAGCGGCCGGGAGGGAGAGGGACCCACTCCTCCGCTCCGAGATCCACGGCTTCATCACCTACGCAGGTCCGACCTCTCCAGTCCGACCGCCGCCGCTCCTCCTCCTTTTTTTATTCCCCTACCTCTTTTTTTGCTTTTGTTTGGTGCGACAGATTCTGTAGCTTCCGTGGGCTCGCGTGGTTCGTGTTCGCTTGTTCGAGCCGTGATTCGTTCGGGTTTTGGAGTTGCTGTCACCTGATGCCTCGCTCTCGGGCTTTGATTCTCACTGTTCATGCATTTTGCCAATCTCGGGTTGCAACACACTTGTTCTTTTCCGGAACCAATTCTCCTGTTGGTGGTCCGTCTGTTCGATTGGAATGTTTCCCCCCCAACTACTGGGTTTTTTTTTATTCGCAAAAGAAAAAACTACTGGTGTTTTTGTTCTTGGGATTTGGTCGAATGCTCTGTTTGTGTGGTGACTGGTGAGTGAGGTCTCATTTGATTCTTTCTCTCTCTTTTTTTAAAACTTACTTTTGTATCGTTTAAGTTTTTGGGGCTTTGAGGTTAGCTTAGATTTTGGTGTCTCATGTTGTTCCGATGCTCTAGAATTATGGAATTTACGTTTAGTTCATTTCTATGTTTTGTTGTTGAAAGGAAAAAAAGCATGTTGTTCTATCTTGGGCTGATTTCTCGACCGTGTTTCTTCTTCTGATGGTTGGTGGACAGACTTGAACTTCGAGAAGCTGAAAGCAGAGGCCGCGTCGCGCTGGTTCCGGCCGAATGAGATCTACGCGGTCCTGGCCAACCACGAGAGGTTCAAGGTCCATGCACAGCCCATCGACAAGCCCGTGAGTATGTGTTTCGCATCAACCCTAAACCCTCATCTTGGCATCCATTTCCATTCCATACCACTGTGCTTGCTTAGCTTCCGTGATTGACTGCACAACTTGGTGTGAATAAAAGGGAACATTAACAGATATGCGTGTTGACGTATGACGACTGGGTTATGCGTGAAATATAACAATAGTTCAAGCCGTGTTGGTTCATTGTTTGGGGACATAATGTGTCGGGCTGGAACGTTGGGGGTGTTCAATCTCCCATCCTTGGTCTTCTATTCTTCTCTCTCTAGGGAACACACAAAATTTTACGTCTTGATGCATTGATTGAAAATGAAAGTTAGCACAAGCTTTGGCTTTGTACATGCCCAATGAAGAGCAAACAGACACTACTACGTCAAGATGACAACATTCAAAGCCTGGAAGCGCCCTCCATGGCTGAGGAAGTCGAAGTACAGAAGTAGCCCACCAGTCCATAAAGTTGTTGCCGGGGTTGGGAGGAGGTGCTGTAGATCGAACCCAAGACATGACTGTGTGCCAGGTTTGATAGCAAAATCCGCAATCCATGAGGAGGTGCTGCATACGCTCCACGTCTTGACCGCCCACCCCAGGCATCTTACACAATAGATGAAAGAATGCTTTTGTGAACTGGAGTATAAGTATAGTTAGCATGATTGCTACAAAGCACTCTTCTCAGTTTTTCCAGAATGTTTGTGCACAGGAGCCTTGTTATTGTTCTCAACTTCTCATCAGAATACTTTCTCTAGATCATAAGAGAATATTCAATTGTGAACGTAATAAACATGATCTACCACCCAAATCTCCCATGTGCACAAGAGTCAGATTATAAAGTAATACAACATCTTGGGCGACTATGCTACCATAAGTAAAACCAATATGTTTTCATGTTCTCATTGCAAATTTGCACTTAACTTTTGCTTGTTGTGATTGCACTTTTTGTGTGTGCTTTTCCCACTTCCAGCAGGCGCACCTCTTGGGAATTGAATTTGCTCACCTGTCCATGTATTAAGTGCCTGCATGTCACTATGTACCACTAAGATATTACTGTTACATGATACTACTTTATAAGAGTATTAGTTACACAAAGGGTATATTTACGTTTTACCACTTATTTAACTTTTTGGTTGTTAACTTCTTGCATTTATCTACTATTGTTCTGCTGCGCACAATGCAAGGATGCCTACATCTTGAGATTCTATTGAAAATGTTGATTCCTTTCATAACTTTATGTTATAATCCCCATCATGTTGGCACTAGAAAATGACTTCTGGATTTCAACTTACTTACTTACGAAGCCTTTTATCCCAAACAAGTTGGGGTAGGCTAGATATGAAACCCTTTCACGAGGACTTCCCAGGAGGTCACCCATCCTAGTACTACTCTCGCCCAAATGGGTTACATACCCAAAAGACTGGCTAGTTTTTACGTTGGCTCGCCAAGCCTATCACAACCCTTAGATATGAAACCCTTTCACGAGGACTTCCTAGGAGGTCACCCATCCTAGTACTATTCTCGCTCAAATGGGTTTCATACCTATGGGACTGGCTAGTTTTTACGTTGGCTCGCCAAGCCTATCACAACCCTCCTCCTTTACCCGGGCTTGGGACCGGCTATGCCTAGAAGACATAGGCGGAGTTGACTTCTGGATTTCAACCACCAGTTTAACTTTCTTTTAAACCAGGTGGTGCTATTGTTCTATATGATCGCAAAGTTGTCCGGAACTTCCGGAAGGATGGCCATAATTGGAAGAAAAAGAAGGATGGCAAAACTGTCCAAGAAGCCCATGAAAAATTAAAGGTGAGACTATCCACCACCAGCACAATGACAAAAAACTCAAATTTTATTGCTGTTGTTACATTCAAGCATCCCCACCTTTATTGTTGATTTCTGTCATTTTCATAGATTGGTAATGAAGAGAGGGTTCATGTCTATTATGCTCGAGGTGAGGATAATCCAAATTTCTTTAGAAGGTGCTACTGGCTGCTTGACAAGTAAGAATTCCTTTTCTTTTAGAAAAATGGAAGCTTCACCACACCATTTTTTTCTCTGTGCAATATTTGTCTACATTGTTTTTCTCAAGCGATTCATTTTTTGTATCGTGTGATGCTGTGTACACATAGACCATGCACTTTTACCGGACTATCGAACTGTTTGCTTTTCTAAGGCTAATAGAAGCTCTAAGACATTTGCCATCAATGTTATCAATTTCCTGCAGCTAAAATTAAGAAAGTAATTACTTTTTAGGTTAAAAAGTAACTTACTCAGATCATGTTGCACGCTAAACCTATTATGTTATTTGCTGTCTATGATCTGTCTGGAATTATGTTCAATGTTTCTATCCTCTAATCTGAGAAACAGCTTTGTCATTACCACATTAACTAGGACGTGCTCTCTAACAATGAAAGTTCTGTTATGGCCTACTGCATGAATTGTCGCATACAATTTACAATTTCTACATGTATCAGATGCAAACTCGGATATAATTACTTTTCTTTGTTGACATAATTTTTGGTTATTTCTTATTCAGAGAGGCTGAACGGATAGTTCTTGTGCATTATCGTCAAACATCTGAGGTTATCCCCCCCCCCCCCCCCCCCCCACACACACCTGTTTTCTATTCTTAAATCTTAAGTATAATTTGAAGGCGTGCATGGGGTTCATCATGTTTGTTCTTCTGTTCATACTATTGTAAAGTGGCCTTTTGCCAGTCTGCCTCTTTGTTGGACATTCTGTGCAATTAATTCTGAGATCGGCACACCTTATCTTGCCAAGAGGTCATGATATATCTAGCAAATTTTAAATACCCCCTCAAATTCGTTGATCATTGACCAGGGCCACATTTTATATTCACAATGCTAGAGTTAATTTTTATGTGCAAGGAGAAAAATCGATCTAAAACTGAACCAGGCTTGATACCTTGTTAGGAGGGAGCAATTTGTAGGCCAATAGATGTACGTAACAGCTGTCGTATTCCTAATACAATACAGAAATATCGAGCGACTCTAATACAAACTTGACGTGGCCCAGTGGATTTCTTGATTCTCGGTTGCTTTAATGTATAGAGCTGATAGCTCTATTGCCAAACAAAGTGTAAGCTGTAAACACAGCTTGCCTAAACTTATCTGTTTTTTTAAGTTGTCATGGGAGTCAAATGTATATAAAAACTAGAGGATACCCTGCGCGTTGCTGCGGGAATCGATTTTAATATATTTCGAGTGATTTGATTGTATGAAACATGAATAGTTGAATTAATAATATATGAACTAAAACTAAAAATATTTATTATATGTTGTACTCCCTCCGTCCGGAAATACTTGTCATCAAAATGGATAAAAGGGGATGTATCTAGACGTATTTTAGTTCTAGATACGTCTCTTTTTATCCATTTTGATGACAAGTATTTTCGGACGGATGGAGTATTTGATTATTGTGTATTTGAAAATATTTATTGAATATAAGTGACATAATATAATGGAAAACTTTTCCCATTCATGTTGAGTGGACCTTTGATTAGGTGGCATGTGTGGTGAGATGAATGTGTGCATGAGATCAATTAATAATGGAAAACTTATTCTTGCATGTTAGATAATAGAGGTAGTGGGGATCAACTATTTAGGTATATAGGATGGGAACTACTAGGCATCAGACTACTGATGCTTCTTATCTATCAGACCAGTCCACGACCATTGGATCAGATGCATGTTGGTCGTCAGATTAGCTACTAGTAAACTCCCTCGCGTGACTTATGGATTGTGGCGTTAATTTACAGGTGCATCACGTGATTTATGGATCAGATGCATGAACCCGGTGGTACTTATTGCTTTTCAAGGATGGGCCTGGTTGTTTGTTCCCTTCTTCCGAGAATTGTGCTTCCAAGAATTAGTGGAAAACAAATCCTAACCAAGCTTTGTTTCCCAGTATTACACAAGCTCCGTATCATAACCATAATTAGTGGAAACAAATCATATCATGACCATAATTTGTTTCCTGCTTCCGTAAATTGTGCTTCCAATAATTATGCTTCCGAGCATTGTTTCCGAAAATCGTTTGTTATCCATGTTTACGGGAGATAATGTGCATCTTTATGCCATGGTAGCATTCTTTTAAACGTTGGAAGCATATTTCTGAGACATATTTTTATGCAACGACAACATAGCTTTCTTTGTGGTGCGGCAGAAAAAAATTATTCAACGGAAGGGTTTAATATATGTTGTATTTTTATTAGGACATGGAAATAATTTTTTGCTGTAAAGTAAGTATTTTTCTTGTATAATGAAAACATTTTCTTTGCAAAGAAATCATCAGCAAGCACAACAAGAATGATCAAGCCTTGAAAACAATTCTTAAGATATCCCAGAAGTATTACAATTCCTTTTTGCAACTAAATAAAAGACTATTACAACAACACTTTTTACAAGCTGGTCATGGACAAGATCCACAGTGCCACGAGTTCTCCGTTGTTCCAGTACAACCGACAACTTAGAGTGGTGACTGGTTTGTCTCAGTTACATCTCACTCAACGTCATTGCAAGGCATCTTGCGGACAACAAAGCGCATTTGGAATTGGGTGCAGGTGTCTGTACATTAGAAGCATTCGGTGAGAAAGAAGAAAGCACACACTGATAGATGTACAAAAATATTTTTACCAATAGAAGTGGCACTGGTTGAAGCACATTATAGTAGTGGTTGAAGCAAATATATATGGCTGCTAATGATTCCATCAAAATGATTTTACAATGAAATAAGCATACACTGACAATGCTTGAAGCAAAATTCGCTATATCATAGAAACAAAGGTAAGAAATAAAGGTAGGAAGCATGGCTACTAGGAGGCATCAACTTCATTATATCGTAGCATATATCAAACACACTGGAAACATGGTTTTCTTTTGAATTGATAGCATGATTGGATGCAGAAAGTTGTGTTTCGCAATAAGTTAAGAACATACAATTAATTAGCTAATATTAAAATAGTCTGTTGTCAATATAACCAGAAACATGTATGACAATGAAC
The DNA here is from genome assembly GCF_018294505.1 of Triticum aestivum. NCBI lineage: Eukaryota > Viridiplantae > Streptophyta > Magnoliopsida > Poales > Poaceae > Triticum > Triticum aestivum. The sequence goes on along the minus strand of NC_057798.1, from coordinate 294,943,118 downwards.
TATTTCCATGAAAAAAACTATTTTTTCAACCTAATTGTGGACTATTGACACAATCTATCTGGACTGAAGTACAATACTTTGAAAGCATGTATATTTGCAATCATCAATTTCATGTTGTCTAACATAAAACAAGAGTATAAAAAAAATGGAAGCATGGTTCAAATACTAGAAACATATAGATACTTGCACGTATGATACCGAAGCACTCGTATGTGATACAAAATCAAAGGAAGCACGTAGAAAATGCATTGCATATGTACCAACGAAGCACGAAATTACCACTTGACTGCAGAGCTAGTCGTGTTGAGGTGCCGGTTGCATCCATGGCAGGACGTATCAGAGACGATGTCAACTCGAACAAGGGAACCATGTAGAGGGATGTCACGGAAGAGTAGCGTCGGGCGAGGTCACGGTGGAGGACATGATCCGTCGTTCTGAAGGGCCGCACAATATGCAACCTGCAATAGCGAACATATCTGGCAGAATTGGTGAGCCTTCCCAACGCGTTGTGTGCCTCCCAGCCGCTGGTGAAGGGCATGCGGTCGCCTCCGTCAATGGCGATGTTGCCATGCCGTGGAACTAGGACCAGTGGAGAAGGAGGTGTGGCATGAAGGAGGCGCAGCAGTGGGAGAACATCAGGGGGCCTCGGTCATCGGTGGCATGATGGAGAGCCAGATCTGGAGCGGTTTGGGAGGAAATTGGCCGAACTGGAGGGAGGGAGGTGGGGATTTTGCGGGAGGATCGGGTGTGCCGATTATTTGTGCGGGAGTAATGGTGGTTGGAACCTACAGGATATGTTTGAAGCTTGTCTTGGCCATGCGATCAAATGAAATCAACGGAGGAGCAGCGGTCTGACGATTGGAAAGAGATCAGACGTCTGTCTATAAGTGTTTCCCATATAGGATTCTAACTATTTAGTTCTGATGTCTGTTCAGAATTATGAGAAAATGACTCCCAAGTGCCATACAGGAACCCAGAGCATAGCTGAAAATGCATACCAGGGATCTTGTAAAATTTAAAAACATCTTCCTTTCACAAAGTATTAACATGTCTGTAGAGCAAGCAGAGTAGACGAAGTTACTATATGTTTGGTTCCACTTAATCTCCTAATTTGCTTCGTCTTGATCAGGAAAATGCCATAGCACATCCGAGCACAGAAGCCGAAGCCGAAGCGCCTACAATGAATGTGATTCAATATTATACTTCTCCTCCGATTTCAGCAAATTCAGCCTCAGTTCATACCGAGATATCGTTCTCCCCTCCGGCACCAGAGGAAATTAACTCACATGGTGGCAGTGCAATTTCTAGTGGTGAGCCATACTTCAGTCGTAATGATTTGTTGAATGCATATGGACGAACTGCGAGCTTCTCTTAGAATATGCTATACTCCAGTGAGCTAAATATGTAGCTTTATACCCTGTCGATTGGACTCTCCGACAGCATGATATCATAATCTTTGCAGACTTTACTGATGTACTTCTTTTACTACTGTATATTGGATCGGTCATTGTGCAGATACTGGCGGCTCTAGTCTGGAAGAGTTCTGGGTGCATCTATTGGAGTCATCTATGAAAAAGGATACTGCTTGTGGTGGGGCTTCTGGACAGAGCTACAATATTTCATTGTACTTCTACAGAAAGTGTAATTTTTCTCATTATATATTACAGGTGCATCCGTGGCATTTAGTCAGCAGATTAAATGCGGAATGAAGGATTCTGGAAATGACACGGACTCTACAAATAATGTAAGCGAGTTGCTATGACCTATTTAAGTTATTAAATTGCAATACTAGTATACAGCATAACGAAAATTGTGTGCGGTAATACTACATTGCTAAATGAAATGTTGTTTTTGTCCTTAGTTGATTGGTATTTAGTTTCATCTTCCATGTCAAAGACCCAAAGTAGTTGGACCCTGCGCAAGCGGGAGCTACGTGCACCGGACTGCCCTTTTTTCCATGTAAAATTTAGAATACCATACCTGGTAATGCTTGGTCTGGAAGTTAAAAAGTGCACTAACTTCTCTCAACCTCCTTTGTAATACTGATGGTATTCTATATGCATGTTATTTTTTTGTGAATCTGTAAGGTTTAACTCCTGTGGGCCGATAAGTCTTCTGTCCCGCCACAGTATTTTTTTTTGTGTATTTACCTCTATAAATTGTCCACTATCTTGTTTGGGACTTGAGAAATTTTTTGTAAGATAATTTTTGGGGAACGACAACGTTGCAACTGTGCTATGGCTGGAGCCCGCGCAGTGGCTTCCAATTCTGAGTGATATCACTATGCACACCATCACCGGGTGGCTGCATGGTGATCATGCGGTGCGGATCTGGTCGTGCCGTCTGCCCTGTTACAATTTAGGATTTTGTCATTGCAGGATCCCTGGTAATTTCTGAAGATTTTTTTTTTGTTATTTTTGTAACCTTTGGCGTCTATGGAGATCGTTCTATGTGATTGAATATTTTTCATTAATTCCATACCCACTCACATCATGGAAAGTCAGCTACTTCATCATAATAAGGCAGTCTGTTAGTTTCACCACTTAATTTGATACCCGAAGCTTATCTAATATCCTACTAATTATGCCCTCAATCAGGTACATGCGAACCACGCTGGAGCTCTGGAACATCAACTAGACCAATCTCAATACCCTTTAACATCAGATCTCGATTCTCAGTCACAGCAATTTGCAACTTCTTTGCGGAGAACTCCAGTGGATGGTGACATTCCTAATGATGTGCCTGCTAGAGAGAACAGTCTCGGACTGTGGAAGTACTTGGATGATGACAGTCCTTGTCTAGGTGATAATATAGTGAGCACTGAAAAAATCTTCAACATCACTGATTTCTCCCCAGAATGGGCTTGTTCCACAGAGCATACCAAGGTTTGTCCCTTTCATGTTCTACTGAACTATCATTCTTTCTTGTTTTACTGTATTTGTGCATGGTCATTCCATTTCCAACTGTTCAGTTCGATGGAAATGTTCCACCATGTCTTCACCTGATACCAGTTACGAAAAATAATTCCTCTCGGGAGGTATATGGGTAAGGTGTGGGTGCGTTCATATGGGTGACTGTATGTGAGCATCTGGATTTGTACTGTGTTTCTCCAAAAAAATAAATCTATCAGGTACTTCTGGTAGGACAGTCACTTTCGTAAAATGCAATGTAGTGAATGGACGCACATTGGCACATATATAATGTACTGTATAGAACAGTTTGCTTGCTGAATTGTAATATACATGTTTGTAAATTGTAATATTCTACTCCCTCCGTCCGGAAATACTTGTCATCAAAATAAATAAAAGGGGATGTATGTAGATGTATTTTAGTTCTAGATACATCCCTTTTTGTCCATTTTGATGACAAGTATTTTCGGACGGACGGAGTATCAAATTGCAAAATTATTGACAGCTGCTGAATTGTAGATCTTGGTGATCGGGCATTACTATGAGCAATACAAGCATCTGGCTGGTTCCAATATTTACGGTATCTTTGGTGATAACTGTGTTGCCGCAAACATGGTCCAAACTGGTGTTTACCGTTTCATGGTTGGACCACATACAGCTGGACGAGTGGATTTTTATTTGACTTTGGATGGGAAAACACCAATCTCTGAGGTTTTGAATTTTGAGTATCGTAGTGTGCCTGGAAGTTCATTGCATAGTGAGTTGAAGCCGCTGGAAGATGAGTACACAAAGTCAAAGCTTCAAATGCAGATGAGACTAGCTCGTTTGCTGTTTGTGACAAACAAGAAAAAGATAGCACCAAAGCTTCTCGTGGAAGGCAGCAAAGTTTCCAATCTCATATTGGCATCACCAGAGAAGGAATGGATGGATCTGTGGAAAATTGCTGGCGATTCTGAAGGCAAATCTGTTCATGCTACTGAAGACTTGCTTGAATTAGTTTTACGGAATAGATTGCAAGAATGGCTTCTGGAAAGAGTAATTGGAGGCCATAAATCAACTGGTCGTGATGATCTAGGACAAGGACCTATCCATCTGTGTTCTTTCCTAGGCTATACTTGGGCTATCCGCTTGTTTTCTGTGTCCGGATTCTCCTTGGACTTCCGTGATTCTTCTGGTTGGACTGCTTTACACTGGGCCGCATACTACGGAAGGTATCTTCCATTTTCTGTTATATATATCCTTCCTTTCGCTGATCACGGAATTTGGAAAAATGAGAGCAAAAGTCATTTTCAATGTGAGTAGTGGGCCTGGCAACTGTGACGTGTTTGTGTGATTTGCAAGTCAAACTTCATTGGACCTAACTGACAAAAAACTAATATTGACCGTCAGAAATGAGCCATATATTGTTTTCAACAACCTTCTAGATTTGGAAAACTCAGAAAATAATCTCATCAACAGTCTTAGATGGTGATCTTAGACAACACTCCAGATTTGTTTTACTTTAGGTGACTAGTAATTTCTGATCTCGGAAACATTATCTGTTGGAATAAATTGCTTCATATATGTTCATGAATTATGACGATATTGTTACTCATTTTTTTGCTAAACTTTTGCCAGGGAAAAAATGGTTGCTGCTCTGTTATCTGCTGGAGCAAATCCAAGCTTGGTTACGGATCCTACTGCAGTGTCCCCAGGTGGATGCACTCCTGCTGATCTGGCAGCAAGACAAGGTTATGTGGGCTTAGCTGCATATCTTGCTGAGAAAGGATTGACTGCACATTTTGAATCAATGTCACTGTCCAAGGGTACTAAGCAATCACCATCAAGGACGAAACTAACAAAAGTACACAGCGAGAAGTTTGAGAACCTTACTGAACAAGAACTTTGCTTAAAAGAATCTTTAGCGGCCTATCGAAATGCTGCTGACGCTGCCAGTAATATCCAAGCTGCACTTCGCGATAGAACTCTTAAACTCCAAACAAAAGCAATACTTTTGGCCAATCCTGAGATGCAAGCAACTGCGATAGTTGCTGCTATGAGGATTCAGCATGCATTCCGGAACTACAACAGAAAAAAAGAGATGAGAGCTGCTGCACGAATACAAAATCATTTCCGCACGTGGAAGGTCAGAAGGAACTTTACGAACATGCGAAGACAAGCTATCAGAATACAAGTAAGTTGCAGGTTGCTGTTGCTTGTTTTGATTTGTTGCCTTCTCTGGGGGATTTATTGCATAAATATATGCCATACCGATGAAGCACCTTTTTATATATATATCCATTGTGCCGGAAGAACAGGGTGATGGGCTGATGGCACTTGACAGTCATCATTAGAAAGCAAATTGGAAGTTATTTTTCTATGTTGTTACGTGCAAAGTAGATATTTTAATGATTGTAACATAACCCCCAGGCTGCATACCGAGGCCATCAAGTGAGACGTCAGTACCGCAAGGTAATATGGTCTGTTGGAGTCGTGGAGAAAGCTATTTTGCGATGGAGAAAAAAGAGAAAAGGCTTGCGCGGCATTGCAAATGGAATGCCAGTAGAAATGACAGTGGATATAGAAGCTGCAAGCACTGCAGAAGAAGGTTTCTTCCAGGCCAGCCGGCAACAAGCGGAGGACAGGTTTAATAGATCAGTGGTACGTGTTCAGGCTCTGTTTCGTTGTCATCGGGCACAGCACGAGTACCGGAGGATGAGGATTGCTCATGAGGAGGCCAAGGTATGTATTTTACTCTCCAATACTGGTCTACGTGTATCATTGGGTAGATGACATGACAGAGCTTGTGAGATGGTTAGTGTGATATCTAAATCGTAAATGAAGCAAGTTTAATACTCCCTCCGATCCGAATTAATTGACGCAGCCTCTATACAATGTCTCCCTCCGTTCTGAATTAATTGACGCAGCCTCTATACAATCAGACTGTTGCCGTGATTGCTGCTTTTAGGCCAACTCCACTGCGCGACCCCAAACCGTCCGCGCGTGTCCGTTTGAAGCAAAAGTTGGCCCAACGCTATACCTCAAACGGACAAAGTTGTCCGCATGCGTCCGTTTCGGTCCGCCCCGACCCCAAACCTGGAGCATCTTTGCGCGACCAATGCTCCCAAGCGGACAGAAAAAGGCGCTCTCGACCGCTGCTCTCGTCCGTCCCGTGTCCGCCTGGTCCCACAAAAGAGTGACTGAACCGCACGAGCTGGGTCCCTGCCTCGATCCCGGCCGCCGCACGCGTCGCCAGTGCACAGCGCCGCGGAGCCGCCGTTCCCTGCCTGGATCGAGCCGCATGGCGAGGTGGGCGAGGCAGCTGCAGCGAGGTGAGGCGAGGCGGAGCAGGGCGAGCTGCGTCACCAGGAGGAGCTCGAGGCGGGGTGGCGAGCGTGGGGTGGCGCACGAGCAGCAAGGACGGCGAGCTAGGGGCGGCGTCTGCATGCTCGTGGTGGAGGTAGGCCAGCGCGGAGGCCACGCCGGTGGCGCCATGGCAGGGCCGGGGAGGAGGCGTCGAAGAGCGTCCTTGTAAGAGAACTCCCAGGGTGACCGCGCCATGGCCGCCGCCGCCGCCATGGCGTCGCGCTTCCTGGCCTTGGCGCGGCGTGTGAGCGCCCAGAGCGCGAAGCCCGCGAACGACGCAGCCACGACTGCCCCCGCCGTCACGGCGCCGGCCACGGACAACGAGCAACAAGGAAGGCGAGCTGGGGGCGGCGTCTGCGTACTTCCGGTGTGCGAGCAACAAAGGGCTTCGAAGAAGTAGGTTGCGGCGAGGCGGGGCGGAGGAGCTCGAGGCAGGGCGGCAAGCTCGGCGAGGGCGCCGCTCGGGGCGCCGACGAGGTGGGTCGGGGCTGCTGCAGGGCGGCGAGTTGCTGCACTGGCGCGGCATCGGCAGGGTGCGCGGGGCGAGCTGCTGCAGGGCGGCGAGCTGCTGCGCGGGCGTGGCGCGGCGGCGGCGAGCCAGGGCGGGGCGGCGGCGACGAAGGAAGAGCTCGGGCCGGGACGGCGGAGCTCGGGGCGGGGTGGGACGGCGGCGAGGCGAAGGAGCTCGGGGCAAGGCGCGTCCGTTTGGGGTCGGGACGGTCTAGTGCGCGTTGGGTGTGAATGCTCCAGGCGCCTGTCCGCCCCTCGGACGTCCGCCAAATCGCACCCCAAACGGACAGAAACGGACGTCCGTTTGGGGTCGCGCGGTGGAGTTGGCCTTGCGTGGCATCATGCTTATTTTAGAATGTTTCTGAGTGGAGTCAACAGTCGCCTGTTTGCAGAATATAACTAGATTAGCTTTTCTTTTTTCCAAATAGATTAGCAAACTTGTAAGTTACATCACATGTTTATCAGAAACATAAAGCCTCTGTTACCCTTGATGCTTGGTTATGAACGCCATGAGATTTTCTGATCTGTATACTATATGTTGGCGCAGCTGGAGTTCAGTAAAGGGCAGCAGCAGGCGCCGGCATGCAGGAGGTGAAGTGGCTTCTAGGGGCCATGTAATTCTTGTATTGTACATTAAGAAAAATCATAACTTGCTAATGCTGCCATACATTTTAGGACCATCTTATTGATCCTTTTGGCCGAATCTGGTGTATGTATTTGCTGCTAGCATGTTACTGTGGTTTGCAATTTGCCTGGTTTTAGCTATATGGCATTGTGCTTGTAGGTGCATGTAGATGCTGGTACGGATCATGTTGTAAAGGCTGACAATAAGTGCCACCTGGGCCAATGACCGAATAGGATATTTTACCTTACGTTTCATGGATTCTTTCATGTTTATTGTAAATTTGGTGGTCCACAGGAACAAATTCCATCTAATTTGCTGATAAACAAGAAATTGAATCAAACTTGATGTAAGATGAATTCAGTGCCCAGCATAAGATTATCAAGTTGAAATCTTGCTTTCTCAAAACAAAAAAAGAAATTGAAATCTTGCAGAAAGAATTATAAGCTACTCCCTCCGACCTATCCATTGTAAGTGTACTATTGTACTGGAAGCTGAAACACTAGATGTACAACAATGGGACAATGCGTCGGTGCCTTAGGGCATCTAACTTTGGGTCACTGACATATGGGTCCAACAGATTCCTCGCCTATATGTCAGTGACCCAAAGGCAGGTGGCTTTAAGGCACTGAAGTTGCATAAAATGGTTCAATATCCAATATTAGTTTTAAAAAAAAGATATCACAAAAAGAAACATTTTTAGCACTTCCGCTAAAATTTTGAACTCCCCAAAAACTAAATATTGAGAGTTCTAACCAATCCCAAAAGTGCTCTTTTTTTTCAATAATGGGTGGATCTTATTGGCTTAAAATTCAAATGGAGCTTCAAGATGATACAAACACATTGGTCACAAATCTGGCTTTGCATAGTTAGGATGCATACATTCAACATCAACGCACGTGCCAAAAACAAATAGCAAAATCATACAAGACCAAAGCTATGCATAAGCAAGAAAAAAAAGGCATGATTAGATCCACGACCAGCAAACTATAATAATGACCATATTCATACCAATCATCTCATGACTCCACACAGATGAGGAGGTTCTTCAAGAACAACACCTGCAGAAAGGGGCAACGCTCAAACATCGCCGTCGTTGGATCCAACCACCCAAGGCCAGAATCTAGATTTGCACCCTAAAGAACCAGTCTGAGCATATTCGAGCAACACTTTCAACAAGGAAATGGTATAAACGTATTGCCATTGACAGGTATAATCAACTCGGGTCAGACCTAGTCTTTCACCTGAGATCGGGTGCTCGAGTAGGACCACCATCGACATCCCTCATGTTTTGTCACCACTACTCTTCCACAATCCCATCAGCTACTTGTGATGTGCGACAGCCGTGCTGCACAACCATCCCTCTACATCAAGCCATCGTCCATAGTTTGCATCTCACAACCAAAGCCAACCACCGGCCAACCACCGGGTCCGGAGGGAGGAACCCTCAGGAAGACCTTTCGGTGCCCATTGCAATTCACAGCGAGGCCGGCGCCGTGCGGTGTAAACCTATCGAAACCGTCACCTCCTTATGATGTGCAACCATGGCGGTCGTCGTCGAGATTAGAAGAATCTAACGCATCGCCCTGCCGCCACCCACCACAAGGTCTCTGCACAACGACACCCAGACAACGACGAGGGGAGGATGCATGGAGGAGAGGGCAGTAGTGATGTAGACCTGGAGGAGCGATGCGGGAGCCGATCAATTTTTGTGTGTGTCAGGTTCGCAGACCCGCGCCACCGTGAAGAACCACTACCATCAATGCCCGTCGCGCTGCGCCCAAGCGCCAATGCCACGCACATGACGAAGCAGCCAACCGGAGCCGTCAATCTTGGATCCAAACCCAACACGGCTCAGCCGCCACCTCTATCCATGAGAAGCTCCCCGCCGTGCCAGAGAGCATCCGCAATGCGAGCAAGGTCCTTGCTACCGCTGTCAGCCACAACTTCGCCTACAATGTCCTCCGACAGCCGCAAAGAGGAGGAATGGGATATTTGTGGTGGTGACGACTAGGGTTTGGGCTGTGTCGGGGATGAACCTCGAGCAGGCAACGAAACCCGGATCTGTTTCAAAAACAGCGGGACCCACATAGTCTCGCAAACCGGCGTGCGCAGGCCGGGTCGTTCGACCCGGCAAGGCATGCAACCCGGCCAAGACCGTCGACTCGGCAAGGTACGTCAACCCGGCCGCAGCGGCTGGCGCAAGGCAACTCAACCCGGCGCAGCCTTGGCTTCCCCAGTAAGCCAACCCACCCGTGGCGTCCACGGCAACCCAGCCACGGGTCAGCTCCCGTCCCATCCAGGCCGTACGATGGGACGAGACCTCAGTCACTGATGACCAAGACTACAGCGCCCCCGCCCATGCCCGTGGTCAGCCAGAGCGTGGCAACAGTGCCCCTTACCTACCCGCTGACCAGGGCTGACACGACAACAGTGTTCCCGCCCTTACCGCTGATGACAGCAAGCGGAGGCCTGACGGAGAACACTGTGCGCGACTCGACCCGGCCACGCCGTGATGATCGACAAGACGGCTCACAGTCCCCCTAGGCACGCGGGGCCCGCACCTAGGGGAACCCGGCGAACCACAAGCCCCCAAGCGGGACCCAGCCCGGCACCCCGAACACCGACAATACAGACCCACCGACTCGGCATATTACCATTGTAACCCTGGGTGGGTTGGTCTATAAAACCCCCCAGGAGTCCACGCCAACAAGAGAGGACACAAGATATTCAACAGAGACATACGACACACACGGCATGCAAAGGCACACGAGATAGAGCAAGCAAGATAAGACTAGCCACCACATAGCGACACCAAGGAGAAGGAGCAGCCGGAGCCTTGGCCAGCCTCCTTCCTCCTCCAAACAGCTCCAGGAGCAACATTGTACTATCAACCATCCAACTAAACTCGGCAGGACTAGGGGTGTTATCTCTCCGGAGAGCCCCGAACCTGGGTATGTCCGGCGTCCCGCGCCCGCGCATATCAACCTCGCCTCCGAAGCCCACCTTCGCCCTCGAGCCTCCTCCTCTCTTTAGCCATCCCTTGGCATCTGCCGTGCGCCCCACCATGACAGTTGGCGCCCACCGTGGGGCCGTTCGAGGAACTGGCCGGAAGCATGCTTCGGATGGGGCCCCTCTCCTACTCCGACGAGTCCGTCGCTTTGGCGGACGACGTCATCGGCGCGCTCGCCGCTTCTTTCACCGCGCTGCGCATCTCCGACGCGCTTGCGGCCGACGAGTACCCCAGCGGGGTGCTCAGCTACTCCGACTCCCCGCTTTCTCTCAGCGGCGGACTCACTGCTGGGGCGATGGACGCCCACGTAGAGGTCTTCGTCACCGGCGATGGCGCCTCTTCCTCGTCGAGCAAGGCGAGAAGAGTTGCCGAAGCCGCGGCCGCTACGGCTCGAACGAAGCCGACCGACCCGCTGCGCGCCGCGATGCAGAGCCTCCGCATCCCCATCGGCACCGACGTCGACGCCACCAACGTTGCTGAAGCCCAAACCCAGCTCAAGGACAGGCGCCAGCAAATGCTGGACCTGTCCGAGACGCTGGCCGCCACCAGACGCCGCCTGGAAGCTGCTCAGATGGAGCACGCCGCCGCCCACGGATTCACGCCCGCCGCGGCCGAGCCAAGCCAGGCCGCTGATACTCGCGCCCGGGAAGGAGCGATCGGCCGGGCCTTCGGCGCCGGCCGGACCGTCTATGAGACCCCAGTCAAGAACATGCGCGCTGCGGAGGTAGCCGCGGTCGACCTCGACCAACTCGCGGGCGAGGAGCTCAGGGAGCGCATCGGGCGGATGCGCGAGCTCCTCCACGCCGCCAACACCCAGCAGTATCGCCTCAACCAGCTCGCCAAGCCGGTGGGGTCCGGCTCCGCCCGCCTTGGCGGACCCGGCGAACTCCTGCACACGGCCTCTTCGCCGCCCAGGGAGGCGCACTCCGGCCAGGGCCGAACCTGGCGCAACCTGGCCGGCACCGCCGCCGACGCTCTGGGCAACGAGCCCGCCCCAGAGACCCAGCGCGGACCCGGCCAGCCTGGCCGGCGTCCGGCTCCAGCCGACCTGGCCCCTCGGGGCCTGGCCGCCAGTCGACTCGGCCCGTGCGCCATCGATGACACCGACGCGCGCCACCGCCTCAATCAGCTCGCTCGCTCCATGTAGGTGGAGGAGAGCGGTGCTATCGGGCCAGCGTGTTTCGGCCCACGCATCCGGGAGGAGCCCTTCCCCAAGGGATTCATGCTTCCCTGCGACACCCCCAAGTACAATGGGACCGTGAAGCCAGAAGACTGGCTCACCGACTACACCACGGCCATTGGCATCACCGGTGCCAATCGCCGTCTCGCCATGTGCTACGCACCGCTCATGCTCCAAGGATCGGCTCGCACATGGTTGAACAGTCTGCCGATGGGCAGCATCAATGCATGGGTCGATTTCGAGGAAGCGTTTGTCTGCAACTTCACGGGGACGTACAAGCGACCCGGTCGCCCCAGTCAGCTCGCCATGTGCGTGCAGGGGCCGACGGAGACCGGCCGCGAGTACCTCGCACGCTGGACCGAGCTCCGGAACAGTTGTGAGGGCGTCCATGAAGTCCAGGCGATCCAATACTTCGTCAGCGGGTGCCGAGACGGCACCCTCCTCAAGCACAAGCTTCTACGCTCCGAGCCGGCCACCATGGCCGTGCTCATGGTGACGCGGACAAGTACGCCAACGCCGACTCCGCCATGAAGATCCAAGTGGCGCTGGACGAGGCCGGCAAGGTGAAGCCGGTCCCTCCATAGAAGCCGGCCGACGAAGGCAGCCGGCAGCACCACCACCAGAACAACAAGCGCAAGGCCGAGCAGCCGGCGCAACGTCACGACAACCGGCTCGTCGCGGCGGACCCGACAGCGAAGCGCCGGCAGACCGGCAAGATGGCGTGGCAACCCGCCATGAGCTTTGAAGAGATGCTCGACACCCCATGCAAGCACCACAGCGGCGCAAGACCCTCCACGCACACGCTTCGATAGTGCGCCATCACCAAGCGCATCATGAGGGGCGACGTCCCGCCTCCTCCGTCTCCGGCTCCGGCTCCGGGCGTGGGACAACCGCCTCCGCCTCCACCGCCGCCCCCTGCCGGCGGCGCGATGCGGAACGACGCCTAACCTGACCAGAACGCGGCCTACCTCATCTTCACCAGCCTCGGCAACGACAAGCGTAGCGAGCGCCTCCTCCGGCAGGAGGTGAACACCGTCGTCCCTGCCAAGACGGATTTCATGCATTGGTCGGAGCGCCCGATCACCTGGACCCGGGAGGATCACCCGACAGTCATGCCGAGTCCGGGTGGATACGCCCTCGTCCTCAACCATACAATCGTCGCGCAGCGCACCTGCAAGTTCTCCTGAGTCCTCATCGACGGCGGCAACAGCATCAACATTCTCTACCGTGACACGATGACCAAACTCGGCCTCAAGGCCGAAGACCTGGAGCCAACCCGGACCGTCTTCCACGACATCGTACCTGGCCTCTCCTGTTCGCCCATTGGACGGGTCTAGCTCGACGTCCTGTTTGGCGACAGCAGCCACTTCCGACGCGAACCAATCTGGTTTGAGGTGGTTGACCTGTCTAGCACGTACCACGCGCTGCTGGGCCGGCCCGCGCTCGCCAAGTTCATGGCGGTTCCCCACTACGCGTACCTGGAAGATGAAGATGTCGGGTCCCAAGGGCCTCATTACTATCACCGGTGACTACCGCAAGTCTCTAGAGTGTGCCCGAGACGGCGCCAAGCTGGCTGAGTCGCTGGTCATTGCCGAGGAGCGGCGCCAGCTCGTCCGGATCGTCGTCCTGGCCGGCAAGGCCTCCAATGCGTCGATCCCGACCCTAGACCTGGCCGATGAGGCCGCCTTCAAGCCCTCCAAGGAAACCAAGAAAGTGAAGCTGAACCCGGAAGACCCCAGCTGCAGCAAGTACGTTGTCGTAGGCGCCCGCCTCGACAACAAATAGGAATGCGAGCTCGTCGACTTCTTCCGTGAGAATCGGGATATCTTCGCATGGACCCCCAAAGACATGCCGGGTATCCCGAGGAAGTACGCCGCGCACAAACTCCACGTCCGCAAGGACGCCAAGCCTGTCCGTCAACCCATCCATCGATTTTCCGAAGAGAAGAGAAGAACCATTGGTGAAGAGGTCGCCAAGCTCCTGGCGGCCGGCTTCATAATGGAAGTGTTTCACCCCGAGTGGCTGGCCAATCCAGTCCTCGTCCTGAAGAAGAACAAGACCTGGCGCATGTGTATCGACTACACCAGCCTCAACAAGGCCTGTCCCGAGGATTCGTTCGCCCTCCCGCGGATCGACCAAGTCATCGACTCGACCGCCGGGTGCGAGCTGCTGTCCTTCCTGGACGCCTACTCCGGCTATCACCAGATCAAGATGGACCCGGCCGATGCCCTGAAGACGTCCTTCATCACGCCCTTTGGAGCGTACTGCTACATCACCATGTCGTTCGGGTTGAAGAATGCCAGCGCCACCTTCCAACGCTGCATGCAGAAGTGCCTGCTATCGCAACTCGGCAAGAACATCCACGTGTACGTGGACGATATCATGGTGAAGACCAAGCAGCACCTCACGCTCCTCGACGATCTGAAGGAAACATTCGCCAACCTCCACGAATACAAGGTCAAGCTCAACCCAAAAAAGTGCGTCTTCGGTGTCCCAGCCGGAAAGCTGCTCGGGTTCCTCATCTCGGAACGCGGCATCGAGGCAAACCTGGAGAAGATCAAGGCCATCGAGCGCATGCGCAAGCCAACCCGGCTGCGCGATGTCCAGAAGTTCACAGGCTGCCTGGCCTCGGTCAGCCGATTTCTAAGCCGGCTGGGCAAGAAGGCACTACCCCTGTACCAGCTAATGAAGAAAACAAGCCCGTTCGAATGGAACGACAAGGTGGACGAAGCTTTCCAGGACCTCAAGCGCATGCTCTCCACCGCACCCGTCCTGGCTGCGCCAACTGACAAGGAGCCGCTGTTGCTCTACATAGCCGCGACCTCGCGGGCGGTCAGCACGGTGCTGGTGGTCGAGCGACCAGAGAAGGGCAAGATCCAGGCCGTCCAGCGTCCGGTCTACTACCTGAGCGAAGTGCTCTCCACCTCCAAGCAGAACTACCCGCACTACCAGAAGATGTGTTACGGCGTGTACCTCACCACCAAGAAGCTGAAGCAGTACTTTCAAGAACATGTCATCACCGCCGTTAGCACGGCGCCTATCGAAGAAATCATCGGGTGCTGGGACGCCTCCGGCCGGGTCACCAAGTGGGCGATCCAGCTAGCTGGCCACACCATCCTCTACGAGCCCCGCACCACGATCAAGTCTCAGGCCCTGGCCGATTTCCTCGTCGACTGGACCGAGACCCAGTACCTGCCGCCGCCTCCCGACTCGACGCACTGGCGCATGCACTTCGACGGGTCCAACATGCGACTCGGCTTAGGGGCCAACATCGTACTGTCATCCCCGAAGGGTGACCGACTCCGCTACGCACTCCAGATCCACTTCGTCGCCTCCAACAACGTCGCCTAATACGAAGCCCTTGTGCACGGCCTCTGGCTTGCCAAGGAACTCGGCATCCGGCGCATCCTATGCTATGGGGACTCGGACTTGGTGGTACAACAGTGCTCCGGCGAATGGGATGCCCGCGACTCCAACATGGCAAGCTATCGCTTCCTCATCCAGAAGCTGTCCGGATCCTTTGATGGTTGCGAGTTCCTCCACGTCCCGCGTGCGGAGAACGAGGCAGCCAACACGCTCACCAAGATCGCGTCGTCACGTCAAGCCATCCCGTCCGGCGTCTCCCTCGAGCACCTGCGCAAGCCGTCGCCGGACTTCGAGTCCATCCATGTCCCAGAAGACCCGGCCACGCCGCAAGCTGGCCCGGGGACTGCTCAACCCAGCCCGGGGACTGCTGAACCCGGCCCGGGGGCTGCTCAGCTCAACCCGGCCACCATCACCCCGGACCCGGCCGTCGCCGCCACCAACCCGAGGGCTGCTCAACCCGGCCCAAGAGCCGCCCACTCGGAACCCACCCAGGTGGCCGTCTTCACCACCATCACGACCCCATCTTGGCCCTGCCGATATCACTATATATGGAGAACGGGGTTCTCCCCATGAACGAGACCGAGGCTCGGCAAGTTCAGCGCCGGGCATCCGCCTACACCATCAGCAACAACGAGCTCGTCAAACGCAGCTCTACCGGCGTGTTCCAGCGTTGCGTCGAGCAGGACCGCGGCATCGACATCCTCCTCGACATTCACCAGGGGGAATGCGGGCACCACGCCGCATCTCAGTCCATCATGGCCAAGGCGTTCCGCCACGGCTTCTACTGGCCAACGACCCTCGAAGACGCCGAGTTGCTCGTCCTCAAGTGCGAAGGATGCCAGCACTTCAGCAAGCGCAGCCACCAGCCTGCGTCAGCACTCTGCACCATACCGATCGCCTGGCCCTTCGCGGTCTGGGGACTCGACATGGTGGGAACCTTCAAAACCGCTCGAGGCGGCATGATGCACCTGCTGGTGGCAGTGAACAAGTTCACCAAATGGATCGAGGCAAGACCAATCAAGAAACTGGACGGGCCAACATCCGTCCGGTTCATCAAGGACATAGCGGTGCGCTACGGCATGCCGAATAGCATCATCACCGACGACGGCACCAACTTCGCCAAGGGCGCGCTCGAGCAATACTGCTCCTTCTCCGGCTTCCGCCTCGACCTGGCCTCCGTGGCACATCCACAGTCCAACGGGCAGGTCGAGCGGGCCAACGGACTCATCTTGTCCGGCATCAAGCCGCGACTCATCGAGCCACTTATTCGCTCACCCGGCAGTTGGCTCGATGAGTTGCCCGCGGTACTCTGGAGTCTGCGCACGACACCAAACCGGTCGACCGGGTTCACCCCGTTCTTCCTCGTCTACGGATCCGATGCCATCATCCCGACCGACGTCGAGTTTGACTCGCCGCGCGTCACGATGTACATTGAAGAAGAGGCAAGAGAAGCACGCGAAGACGACGTCTACCAGCAAGGCTTGAGGCACTACCACAGCAAGAAGATCAAGCCTCTCGCATTCCGCGAAGGCGACCTCGTCCTCTGACTCATCCAAGAGCAGGCAGGCCAGCACAAGCTGTCCTCTCCATGGGAAGGCCCATTTATCGTGAGCAGGGCTTTGCACGACCGCAACGCCTACTACCTCATCGACACACACAAATCGAAGAAGCGCAAGAGGTACACCGCCGGCGAAGAAACGACCCGGCCGTGGAACGCGGAACTCCTCCATCCGTTTTACAGTTAGCCGAACGAATGTATGTATCAACGCCTTTTGTAAGCATATGAAACTATGGGGTCCCCGAACGATACTCGGGGGCTGCCTTTTGCCGACCAATTTATTGCGTCCATATTTCACACCACCTTACTACCGAACCCGGCCGCCTTCTCGACAAGCTCGACCCCGGGGCTCGGGGGCTGGCCGGCTTGATCATCACCCCGCCACTTCACTTAGTGATTCCTGATAAGTTAGGATGCCGTGGCCCCCCCACTTCGCCCTAAAACTACAGATCCAGCTCTGGCTGACGGCGGGCAAGCACAACGGGCTAAAGCTCCCCTATGATTCATACACTAAGTCAAAGCCGCCGGGTCGACCAACCCGCCCCGACGCTCGTCAACTAAGTTAGCCGCACGACCGGATGCTCACCAACCGGCCAAGCCGGATTGCCGCCAGCCGGCCCAATGGGTGTTTCGCTCACGCTCAACATTTTTAAGGACACAACTCCTGCAGCCGCCTCTCGAAGAGCCGAACCCCTTGTCACGGACCGGAGAGCTTTAGGGAGGAGCAACGCATGAAATAAGTTCAAAAAAAGCAGAAGGCAAAAAGCAAATAAACACTCACAACATTTACACATAAATATTTCAAGCAAAGGCCAACGGCCCGAGTTCATTACACCCTGAAAACCCCCAGTGGGTGGGTGGACCTGCTACTTAACAGAATTTCCTACAAAAGATTCTCAGGCATTCCCAGCGCCGCGCCGCGACGTCAACGGCTCCCCCCGGCCGGCCTCCGGGTCCAGCAAAGCACCGGTGTCCTCTTCGACCTCCGCGTCGCCGTAGACGCCCGTCTCCTCTGAGCTACCCTCCGGGTCGCGAAGAAGCAAGCTGTAGTCGTCGGCAGCCACGACCGCGCTGTCTTCCGTCCGTTTCGGATGGAACTCGTCGTGGAAGGCGAACTCGGTGATGTAGCTGGCCCGGGAGGCAATCCGGCTGGCCTGCTCCTGCAGCAACTGCTCCGAGCCAGCGCGCTGACCCATCAGCGCATCCAGCTGAAGATCCGGATGCTAAGACAGCGCGATCCGGAGCGCCATCTCAGCACCGGCCCGGGCGGCAGAAATGCGCTAGTCGCTAAGGCGATCTGGGCCCATCTCCAACCAACGCACTAGACGCGAGAAGCTGCGCGGATGGATGGAACCCGGCCACAAGGCCGCTGTCATCACGGTACCGGCTCGGGACAACGGCTCCATCTGCATTCCCAAGGCCCGCAGCCGGGCCGCAGCAGTGGCAATGATCTCCGGGAAGGTCCAAACCGTCAGTGGATCCGTCCCGGATCCGACAACGCCGGTCGGGTTGCGCTGATAGCGGACGGCTTCCTCCGCCAGCCGCTGTGTCTCCGGAAAGGCCCCTGCAGCTAAAGACGAAGCAAGTCAGAAGGGCAACAAGGAAGAAAGGGCCGGGTCCCGACCCGGCAAACAACAAAGAAGCAACACTTACTGGACAAGGACACTTCCAGGTGCTGCGCCTCGAGCAACGTACCACATCGCTCCTGCTCCAAGACACGGTCCCGCTCCTCGAGCGCCCTCTCCAGGTCGGCCGCCTTAGCAAGGGCCACCTTCAGCTCAGCGTCCTTGTCTTCGGTCGCCTTCTCGGCCACCTCACGGCGGCGAGCCTCGGCCTGTTGGGCCTCATCCGCCGCGGTGGCTTGCTCCCGCAGACACTCCACCTTGGCCTGGAGCCGGCCCTTGTCATCGGCCAGCTGGCCGCGCTGCTGGTCCACCTCGACCAGGGCCTGCTGCGCCTCCACCGCCTTGGCGGCCTCCGCCTTTAGAAGCTCCACCTCGGCCTTGAGGCGGCTCTTATGACCCGCCAGCTGCTCGTGCAGCCGGCTAGCCTCGTCAAGAGACCGCCGGGCCGCGGCCGCCTCCGCCCTCGCCTGCGCCGCCTCGACATCAAGACGGCCGGAATCAGCAACGAGCCGGTCATAGTGATGACCGGCCCGGAACAGCCGGGTCCGCCAAGACAGCACCTAGGCTGCAAAGAAGAAGAACTCAACAAGAAGAAAAAATAAGACAAGGCCTAAGATTTGGCCCAACTGTTACACAGTTGACCCGAATCTCGGAGGCTACACCCAGTGGATGCGCTAGCGCGCCCCCACTAGAAGAGAAAGCTCAGCAAAGTACCTGCTGCGACACGAAGCTCCTCCTCCTTGGCAGCAAGCTGCTCCTTGAGCTCCCGATGCTTGCCCAGGAGCCGGTTGTAGCAGCAACCCGGAAGGCGTCAAGATGTTGAAAAGAAGACCAAAGTCAACACAAGGCCTAAGATTTGGCCCAACTGTTACACAGTTGGCCCGAATCTCGGGGGCTACACCCAGTGGGTGCGCTGGCGTGCCCCCACAGTGATAAAATCACAAGAAAACAAGAAGAAGAAGGACTTACCAGGACGGCACGCTCCAGGTCGCGCGTCCGCTCCGTCTCGGCCTGGGCGAAGGCCTCAAGGCGCTCCGTCCGGCCTCGCCGATGGCGGCTGACGGCATCCAGTGCCGCCTCCTCCTGGGTCTAGGGCCCGAAGACGGTCGCGCCCCCGCGGTGCGGCATGGCAGCTCGGCGCCCGCTCTGCCAGGGCACCAAGGCGTGCCCCCCGCTGGCCACTTGCGACACGGCCAGCACCTCCTCTGACGCCCCTTCCGGCGCCGATGGCGATCCGGACAGCGGGGCGCCTTGCGTCGCCACCTCAGGCACCACCGCCTGCGGTGCCTCCTCCATAGCTGACGGCGCCTCCTCCGGGACGCCGCCGCCTGCGGTGCCCCCTCCGGGACGCCGCCTCCACCACCATCAGCCCCCCCGCGCTTGACAATGTCGGCTCGCGGCGGGGTATCGCCCCCCACCTCCACAACCTCCTGGTCGAGGAGAACCACCTCGGGCAAGCCCCCACAGCCGCGCTCCCTCACCGACGACGATTGAAAAACCGTCGCCTCCACCACCATGCCCTCCGGCATCTCGCACTAGGCCGACTCCGCGCTGACTCGCGCCCATGCTGCCGCCGCGTCGGTCCAAGCCCGGACCGACGCCGCCTCCAGCTCCGCTTCGGCCCGGTTCCTGTCACGCCAGGCCAAGGCCTCGGCGTCATCCCGGTCCAGGCCGAGGTCCGAGTCGCCTCGTCCCTCGTCCCCGGCCAGAATGGCGAGGTCGGACCGGCTCCTGCGGAACGCGGTCCCCTCGGTGGCTGCGGCCTCCGCCGCCGCCCTCGCCAGCGTGATCGGCAACCTGAAGAAGAAGGCAAAATAAGCAAAAAAGACAAGAAATCCAGGCGCAAGCGGCAAATAGAACTTACCCCGTCAAGACTGGGACCGGGGTCGGCTTCGCGTGCTTCTTCTTGGCCGGCCTTCCGGGCTCGGCCGGGTCCGCTGCGCGCTTAGATCCGCGGGGTCGCGGCGCGACGCTGTCCTTGCCATGCGGGCGGCGCCGAGGACTCGGCTCCGCCCGCATCGCCGCCTCCCCCGCCCAACGCCGCTACGCCAAGCAACCGGCGTCAGCATCGCCTTCACCACGACACGGGCAACAAATCAAGACAAAATGAAGAAGAGAAAGACTCGAAGCTTACCGGCTCGGCGCATAGCGCCGGCGTCGGACTCGGCCACCTCCTCGCCGCCTTGGGCCGCGGGCTCCTCTGGTGCCACCGGCGCCACCTGTAGCGGAGCCCGGTCGTAAGGATGCCGGCTCGCATTCAGAAGAACCTCCCGCGACGCATCGAGACGAACAAGAAGATGTGCGGCGGCAAAGTAAGGAGACCAGATGCTCACCTGCGGTGCCGGGTTCGCCTGGCTATACGGCGCCTTGCCGAATCGCAAATCCTCCCCAAGATTGGCCCTGGAGATGGCGCTGATGGCGCGCGCGGCCTGCTCCCCAGACAACCGCGTCGACCCCATTCGGCTGGGGTCCTACAGGATGATCATCTCGCCGATGAGGCAGGAGTGCCTCTGAAGCGGGAGGATCCGACGGGTGATGAACGCGGCGAGAAGATCCATGCCGGTGAGCCCCTCCTGCGTCCTCATCACCGTCACCCGCTCGTAGAGGTTGACGATCCCCTGCGACGGGTGAGGGAGTCCTGGATTAGGGGGTGTCCGGATGGCCGGACTATGACCTTTGGCCGGACTCCCGGACTATGAAGATACAAGATTGAAGACTCCGTCCAGTGTCCGGATGGGACTTTCCTTGGCGTGGAAGGCAAGCTTGGCGATACGATATGAAGATCTCCTCCCATTGTAACCGACTCTATGTAACCCTAGCCCTCTCCGGTGTCTATATAAACCGGAGAGTTTTAGTCCGTAGGACGAACAATAATCATACCATAGGCTAGCTTCTAGGGTTTAGCCTCTCTGATCTCGTGGTAGATCCACTCTTGTACTACCCATATCATCAATATTAATCAAGCAGGAGTAGGGTTTTACCTCCATCGAGAGGGCCCGAACCTGGGTAAAAACATCGTGTCCCTTGTCTCTTGTTACCATCCGCCTAGACGCACAGTTCAGGACCCCCTACCCGAGATCCGCCGGTTTTGACACCGACATTGGTGCTTTCATTGAGAGTTCCTCTGTGTCGTCACCTTTAGGACCGATGGCTTCTTCAATCATCAACCACGACGCGGTCCAGGGTGAGACCTTTCTTCCCGGACAGATCTTTGTATTCGGCGGCTTCACACTGCGGGCCAACTCGCTTGGCCATCTTGAGCAGATCGAAAGCTACGCCCCTGAACATCAGGTCAGGTTTGGAAGTTTAAACTACACGGCCGACATCCGCGGGGACTTGATCTTCGACGGATTCGAGCCACGACCGAGCACGCCGCACTGTCACGATGGGCATGATTTAGCTCTGCCGCCGGACAATGCCCGGAGCGTCGCTCAGGTGCCCGCTCCGACCATTAGCTCAGAGCCAACCGCGCCAATCGAGGATGGATGGTTGGACGCCACCCCAGGTGCCGCAATCCCTACGGCGATAGAGCCGAACACCAGCCCAGTCCTTGGCGAGGCCTATGACTCTAGGGTGCCGGACTCCGTTCCGAACTCTGAATCTTCCGCACCTCTTCCGATCGAACCCGATTGGGCTCCGATCATGGAGTTCACCGCCACGGACGTCTTTCAGCACTCGCCCTTTGGCGGTATCCTGAATTCACTAAAATCTCTCTCTTTGTCAGGAGAGCCCTGGCCGGATTACGGTCAGCATGGTTGGGATACGGACGATGAAGAAATTCGAAGCCCACCCACCACCCAGTTTGTAGCCACTGTCGACGATTTAACCGACATGCTCGACTTCGACTCCGAAGACATCGATGGTATGGACGCCGATGAAGGAGACGACCAAGAACCAGCACCTATAGGGAACTGGAAATCCACCTCGTCATATGACATATACTTGGTGGACACCCCCAAAGCAGGGGATGGCGATGAAAAAACGGAGGACGATCCCTCCAAGAAGCAACCCAAGCGCCGACGTCAACGGCGCCGCTCTAAATCCCGCCAAAGTAAAAATGGCGAGTCCGGCACCGGAGATAACAACATGCCAGACAGTGCCGAAGACAACCCCCTCCAGCAGGATTCAGTGCAGGAGGACGAAGGAGCCAGCCCTCATGAGAGAGCGGCCGACAGGGAGGTCGAGGACGACAATTATATGCCTCCCTCCGAAGACGAGGCAAGCCTCGACGACGACGAATTCGTTGTACCAGAGGACCCCGTCGAACAAGAGCGTTTCAAACGCAGGCTTATGGACACGGCAAGCAGCCTCAAGAAAAAACAGCAGCAGCTTAGAGCTGACCAAGACTTGCTAGCCGACAGATGGACCGAAGTCCTGGCGGCCGAAGAGTATAAACTCGAACGCCCCTCCAAGAGCTACCCAAAGTGCAGGCTGCTACCCCAACTTGAGGAGGAAGCAATTAAACCTACATCACTAGCGTACGATGCGCCCGATCGGCCACCCCATGGCTGCGACAGAGAGGCCTTCAGGCCCTCAACCCAAGCCGCACCCCGGCACCGCTCAAAAAATACCAGAGTGCGGGGAGACGCAACAGACCTGCAAGACATATTGGAGAACAAGGCAAGGCAAACAAGATCGATCTACGGATCGCGTGGGCGCCCCACTTCACGTGACGACAACCGTCACGCCGGATATGATAAATACGGCCAAGCCGAATACAACAAACCAAGATCATCCGAGCTGCATCGCGATATAGGCCAGTACAGGGGCGCTGCACACCCACTATGCTTCACAGATAAAGTAATGGATCATCAAATCCCTGAGGGTTTTAAACCCGTAAACATCGAATCATACGATGACACAACAGATCCCGCGGTATGGATCGAGGATTATCTCCTTCATATTCACATGGCCCGTGGTGATGATCTACACGCCATCAAATACCTCCCGCTCAAGCTTAAAGGACCAGCTCGGCATTGACTTAACAGCCTGCCAGCAGAGTCAATTAGTTGTTGGGAGGACCTGGAATCCGCATTCCTTGACAACTTCCAGGGCACTTACGTGCGACCACCAGACGCCGATGACCAAAGCCACATAATCCAGCAACCAGAGGAATCGGCCGGACAATTCTGGACACGGTTCCTAACCAAGAAAAATCAAATAGTCGACTGTCCGGACGCCAAGGCCCTTGCAGCCTTCAGGCACAACATCCGAGACGAATGGCTTGCCCGGCACCTGGGACAGAAAAAGTCGAAATCTATGGCAGCCCTCACGACACTCATGACCCGCTTTTGTGCGGGAGAAGACAGCTGGCTAGCTCGTAGCAATAACATAACCAAGAGCCCTGGCAATTCGGATACCAAGGACAACAACGGCAGGTCACGCCGCAACAAGCACAAGCGCCGCATTAACGGCGACAATACTGAGGATACGGCAGTCAATGCCGGATTCAGAGGCTTTAAACCCGGTCAGCGGAAGAAGCCATTCAAAAGAAACCCTCCGGGCCCATACAGTTTAGACCGGATACTCGATCGCTCGTGCCAGATACACGGCACCCCCGAACAACCAGCCAACCACACCAACAGGGATTGTTGGGTGTTCAAGCAGGCAGACAAGTTAAGTGCCGAAACCAGAGACAAGGGGCTACATAGCGATGACGAGGAGGAGCCCCGGCCGCCGAACAACAGAGGACAGAAGGGATTCCCCCTGCAAGTGCAGACGATGAACATGATATATGCAACCCACATCCCCAAAAGGGAGCGGAAGCGTGCTCTCAAGGACGTCTATGCATTGGAGCCAGTCGCCCCAAAGTTCAACCCATGGTCCTCCTGCCCGATCACTTTTGATCGAAGGGACCACCCCACTAGCATCCGTCACGGCGGATTCGCCGCATTGGTCCTAGACCCAATTATCGACGGATTTCAGCTCATCAGAGTCCTAATGGACGGCGGCAGCAGCCTGAACCTGCTTTATCAGGATACAGTGCGAAAAATGGGTATCGATCCCTTAAGGATTAAACCCACAAAGACAACCTTTAAAGGCGTCATACCAGGTGTAGAAGCCAGCTGTACAGGCTCGGTTACACTCGAAGTGGTCTTCGGATCCCCGGATAATTTCCGAAGCGAAGAGTTAATCTTCGACATAGTCCCATTCCGCAGTGGCTATCACTCCCTGCTCGGACGAACCGCATTTGCAAAATTCAATGCGGTGCCGCACTATGCATATCTCAAGCTCAAGATGCCAGGACCTCGCGGAGTCATCACGGTAAATGGAAACACCGAACGCTCTCTCCGAACGGAGGAGCACACGGCGCCCTGGCAGCGGAAGTACAGAGTAGCCTCTCAAGGCAATTCTCCAATCCAGGTGCTAAACGTCCGAACAACGTCAAGCGAGCCCGAAGTAACCTACAACAAAGCCGGCTAGCAAGTTCTGAGCAAGGATAGCAGTGCGGCCCCAACCCTAGCCCTCGCCAGATGGTGATATCGGTACCACACGCACATAATTACGCCTTAGAGATACCATGGGCATAAGGGGAGGGGCACAACTACGACACGCCCAAAATGCGGCTCAACCACACTTAGGGGCTCCCTATTCCGCCGTTTCTCTTTTTTATACACTTTCTGGACCCAACTATTCGGAAGGCCTGTCCGGCAATACACTCGCCGAACACACGATGCAACAGCCAGGGAGAGAACAAGCCGTGTCAAATGTCCAGATGGTCTCTATAACGAGCTTAATACCTGTTTTACTTAAAGTCCCGCAGCTTGCCCCTGGAGGGGGACATGTCAAATAATCCCATGTCTTGCTTATCGCACTATTTGTATCGTTCCGCTTTCGTAGCAGCCCTTTTTTAAAAAACAACACATAGCTCTTATCTATTATTGTACTCATCTATTTTTTATACAAATATGCTCAGTCATGACATTATGCAACCGTACACTTTGGTACGGCCAATACACCAGGGGCTTAAGCACCCCATAACATGGTGTGAAAAGACCGAACACTCTCACGAGTGCGGCACCCCGAACTTATAGCACTATATGCATCGGCTCCGAATCATGTCTTTGGTCAATAGTTGGGTTTGCCCGGCTCCCATGTTTTGGTACCTTACGTTCCGCAATGTTGGCTAAGGTAGCGCTGGGAGAACTACTGCGATTGTGCCCCAGTTGAGCTAGGTTAACACCTCAGTAGAGAAAGCTAAAACTGACCGTCATGATAGTGCGAGAGACCGGTCGCTGTTCGCGAGGTTTTTTGAGTCCTTAAAGACTTATGCCGCTTAGAGCGAGGAGCCGGACTTATCTGGCCTAGGCGTGGATAGCGCCCTGAACTCGGTCTTCCGAATACTAGGGGCTTCGCCGAAATTTAAAATTATAGAATTCTATGGCTAACTGAGAGTGATAAAGCATTATAAGTCCGACGGCCTGGTTCGTTGTGCTGAGCGCCTCCCTAGATGGACCCAAGAATGGGAACAAGAGCGCTCAGGTTTATCCCGAACACCCCAGCACTCGTGGCATGGGGGTAGAAGCCGACGACTTGCATCTCTCAGATTTGATAAACGGCCGCACAGAAGGTAATATTTTAAATTAACAAAGCGTTGCTTAACGCATATGAACAAAGTTTTCAGCGTACAGGATAACAGATGAATTCTTCGATCATGGGGCTTGGATGTCAAATCGGCGAAGCGTGTTACCGTTTAAGGGGTATCGCCGTAGAGATAGGGTAAGTATTTTAAGTAACAGATAATTTACTTTTATATTCTTGCTTTGCATAAAGAATGCCTTACCCGTCGCTATCTTCTTCATCGCCTCGATCTCCTGGAGGGCCTTCTAGGCTTCGGCCTTAGCGGTCTTGGCACTCTCAAGAGCCAAGGCGAGCTCAGATTCTCGAGTCTTCGAGTCACGCTCCAAACTCTCGTGTTTTTCCACGAGAGCCTGGAGATCTTGCCGCACCTCCGCCACCCGCGCCTCCTGCTTCTCTCGCTCGGTGCGCTCCAAGGCCACACTGTTTTCGGCCTTGGAGACCGCCTCCTTCAGGTTCGCCACCTCGGCCGTGGCCCTTGCAACATTTACGTTGGTCATGTCATTATTTGCAACCAAGTATTTCTATATACGTTTACATGCGGTATTACATACCCTCCTTGTCCTCGAGCTGCTTCTTGGCACAGCCGAGCTCGTTCTCGGACCGCTCGAGGTTCTCCTTCAATGCATTGACCTCCGCAGTCAGTGCGGCAGAGGTCAGCAGCGCAGCTTGCATTCCCATATTGACATATTTTTGTTAGACTCCTGCGTATATCTTTTTAGATCCTCAGCTCGGCTTTTCTTTCCGAACGCCGAACTGAGCATCAGGGGCTACTGTCTATGCGGTAACATTTTTATATGTTTTTGAACACATACCTCAAAGCCTGTTAACAGACTTGTACAGGCTTCTGTCAGCTCACTCTTGGCGGACTGAACCTTCTGAATCACCGCACTCATAATAGTGCGGTGTTCCTCGTCGATGGAGGCACCGTTAAGCACCTCCAGCAAATTGTCCGGCGCCTCCGAATGGACGGAGGCCGCCGGCGTAGTAGGCGTGCCCTTCTTGTGAAGGCGCTGCCTACCGGTCTCTGGAACCGTTGATGGTTCCGGAGTAGTGTCCGGCCTAGAGCCGGACTTGGATCCCTCCGGGGCTTTACCCCCTTTGGGCCTGGAGTCCGGGAGGTCGCCTTGCGGTGCCTCCAGGACCACCTCTTCCTGGTTTTGTCCCTTTCGGGACTCCACCTCAGCGTCGTCCGTAGGGAGAGGGGAGGAGGCCGTCGGAAGTGAAGCACTATTCACATCCGACGAATCCAAGGAGCCGCTTGTCGAATCGTCGAGCTGAGCCTTGGGCGGACTGCATGATCAAATTCGGCATCAGAAAATGCCAAATAATGGAGGAGCGCCATAAGTTATTCGGATATCCGGATGCTTACGATTTTGCCAGGGGCTTGACCCTGGATGGCCATTCCTCCGCGCCATCTTCGGCATCGGAGGCGTAGTCCGGCAGAAGGGTCTTCCCCTTCTTGGACCCTCCGGCCTCCCTAGTTGGGGCGACCTTTCTTTTCTTTCCTCCCCCCGTTGGAGGGGGAGAGGCTTCTTCTTCTTCCTCCTCCTCGTCTTCAGAGGCGGAGGGTGCTTTGGGGTTGTCGGGCGATGAACCCGACACCACCAGGCGCCGGGAGCTCCTTCGAGTCTCCGTGGCCTTCTTCTCCGGCACCATGTGAGGTGCCGGAACCAGCAGCTTTGTTAATTGGGCATCCACTGGATCTTCTTGTAAGGGAGCCGGACAGTTCACCTGCCCAGATGTCTTCAGCCAGTCCTGTCAAAGGAAAGGGAGGTTAGATCCCACATAGAGTCAGACTATGAAAGACAAGAGTCCCGTAAAGGGTAGATTAGCTTACCTCGCTGGCCTGACGCCGCGAGATGAATCCGTGATCTTCGGTAGCGGATGCGGGTGCCTCAGCGCCCTTAAACAGCACCTTCCAGGCATCTTCGTACGTAGTGTCAAAAAGCTTGCTTAAGGTTTGGTGCTGTGCTGGA
Source organism: Triticum aestivum (assembly GCF_018294505.1). Lineage (NCBI taxonomy): Eukaryota > Viridiplantae > Streptophyta > Magnoliopsida > Poales > Poaceae > Triticum > Triticum aestivum. Next base: position 294,915,433 of record NC_057798.1, on the reverse strand, counting down.
TCAAACTCCCACAATTTGAAGGCCCATTGTTGGCATGGGAGGATCCGGCGGATGAGCATGACCTGGACTACGTTGACAAGCTTGAGATTCTTGTTCACCAGCTTTTGGACGCAGGTTTGAAGTCCGGTCAGCTCTTCCGAATCCCTCCATGTTAGGCCTGTCTCTTTCCAGGAAGTGAGCCGTGTGGGGAAGCCAGATCGGAATTCGGGGGCCGCCGCCCATTTGGGATCGCGCGGCTCGGTGATGTAGAACCACCCCGACTGCCATCCCTTTATTGTCTCCACGAAGGAGCCCTCGAGCCATAGGACGTTGGCCATCCGGCCCACCATGGCACCTCCGCACTCCGCTTGGCGGCCGCCCACTACCTTCGGCTTGACATTAAAAGTCTTCAGCCATAAGCCGAAGTGGGGCTGGATGCAGAGGAAGGCCTCGCATACGACGATGAACACCGAGATGTTGAGGATGAAGTTTGGGGCCAGATCGTGGAAGTCCAGGCCGTAGTAGAACATGAGCCCCCGGACGAACGGGTGAAGAGGAAAACCCAGTCCGCGGAGGAAATGGGGAAGAAAAACAACCGTCTCATGGGGCCTGGGGGTGGGGATGAGTTGCCCCACATCTGGAAGCCGGTGCGCGATGTCGTCAGATAGGTATCCGGCCTTCCTCAGTTTCTTGATTTGCCCCTCCGTGACGGAGGAGGCCATCCATCTACCTCCCGCTCTGGACATGATTGGAGAAGGTTGAGGTGGGAAGTGCGGGCTTGGGCGTTGGAGCTCGAGCGCGCAGGGACGAATAAGCAAAGGAGGAAGAAGGCGTAAATGGAAAGGGTAGATTCTTGTCCCCTTATATGGGCAGCCAAAACTACGAGCCCCCACCGGCCTAATAAAACTCGCTTATCTCCCAAGCGCCGCGGTTAATGGCGCGGTTGGGTTACCCACACCCGTATTGATGAGAATCCCGGAATAAGGGGACACGATCTCTGCTTTGACAAGACGTGCCAAGGAAACCGCCTCACTAAACGCGTTGAGGTGGAACAGTAAAATGATTCAAATAAAGGCTTGGCCGTGGCGTGATGTCACACTGCAGAATACGTCAGCAGATTAGATTTGTGCGGATATTATTCTCTCTACGGTGGTATGTGGAACTTATTTTTGCAGAGCCGGACACTATTCTGGTGTTCAATATCTTCTATAAAGTATTCGGAGGAGGAACCCGTCTTGCAATACCGAAGACAATTTGCGCGCGGACTCGTCGTCATTGAAGCCTGGTTCAGGGGCTACTGAGGGAGTCCTAGATTAGGGGGTGTCCGGATGGCCCGACTACGACCTTTGGCCGGACTCCCGGACTATGAAGATACAAGATTGAAGACTCCGTCCCGTGTCCGGATGGGACTTTCCTTGGCATGGAAGGCAAGCTTGGCGATACGATATGAAGATCTCCTCCCATTGTAACCGACTCCGTGTAACCCTAGCCCTCTCCGGTGTCTATATAAACCGGAGAGTTTTAGTCCGTAGGACGAACAACAATCATACCATAGGCTAGCTTCTAGGGTTTAGCCTCTCTGATCTCGTGGTAGATCCACTCTTGTACTACCCATATCATCAATATTAATCAAGTAGGAGTAGGGTTTTACCTCCATCGAGAGGGCCCGAACCTGGGTAAAAACATCGTGTCCCTTGTCTCTTGTTACCATCCGCCTAGACGCACAGTTCGGGACCCCCTACCCGAGATCCGCCAGTTTTGACACCGACAACGGGCGTCGGGGCGAGTAGCCCCAGTTTGTCTTCGCCCGCAGCGGCGCCATGGCGAAAGGGGGGAGATTGATGTGGTTCGCTCCAAGATTGCAGACGTAGAAGAAGGAATTCTGCCACTTCTTGGCAGAATCCTCGAGCGGAATCTTGGGGAAATCTGCCCCCGACCGCTTGGAGATGACGGCGGCGCCGCAGTTGGCGAACTCCCCGGCAGACGGGCCTGGCTTCTTCAAGGAGAAGAAGCACGCCCAGAGGTCAACCGACGGCTCGACCCCCAGGTACCCCTCGCACAGGGTCACGAAGCCGGAGAGTTGGACGATGGCGCCGGCACCGAGATGGTGTGGTTGAAGCCGGAAGAACTGCAGAAAGGCGCGGAATAAGGTGCTCGCCGGCAGCCCGAGCCCGCGCTCGAAGTGGGTAAGGAAGACGACGCGCTCCTGCCCCTCGGGTCGGGGCCTTTTCTCACCACGTGACAGGCGGACACCAACGTCCGTCTCCCGCGGCAAGCGCCGCGAAGCTCGAAGCTGCATGATGTCGTCATTGGTGACGTTGGAACCCATCCAAGAGCCCGACGGCAGCGCCATGGATGGAAGCGGAAGGAAGAAGGGCGACGGAGAAGAGCTCTGCTCGGGGCTGCGAGTGCAGCTGTGCGTCAGTAGCAAGGACCAGGGCGAGAGCAGGGGGACAGGAGGGCGCGAGCGAGAATAATGGCCGCCGCCCCCTTGCCCCCCTCAATTTATAAGCCCTGGTTCAAACGTGGGGAAGTGGGATCGTCTGCACGCGCCCGTTCCACTACCCCGCAATAAGTGCGCACATACACACGCATTAACTGCACGGGGAAGTGCAACCAGCCCCCAGACGCCACAATAAATCCGCACGCGTGGCCAAGGGCGTGCAGCGGCGGGCCCCCGGTCCGTCGCCCGGTCCCGTCACACGCGTGGCCTGTCAGGCCCCTCCGGCTTCCGAGCACCACGTGGCGCCAGCGTGAAGCCCGAGGGATCGCCTCAAGATTCAGTAGAGTCCTCGGTTCCCGCCATGACTGGGATGCCGCGATCCGGTTTCCAAAAAAACCGGCACACAGTGGGTGTTGCCGGACCCGGTGTTCGCAGATTCCGCCTTGCTCAAGGGGGAAGCTGCGAAGGCCCACTCATCCGAAGACGGCGGACCTTCACAGCTTCGGGGACTACTGTCGGGGGGATGAACCCCGGGCAGGCAACGGAACCCGGATCTATTTCAAAAACAGCAGGGCCCACATCGCCTCGCCAACCGGCGTGCGCCAGGCCGGGTCGCTCGACCCGGCAAGGCGCGCAACCCGACCAAGACCCTCGACTCGGCAAGGTACGTCAACCCGGCCGCAGCGGCTGGCGCAAGGCAACTCAACCCGGCGCAACCTTGGCTTCCCCAGTAAGCCAACCCACCCGTGGCGTCCACGACAACCCAGCCACGGGTCAGCTCCCGTCCCATCCAGGCCGTATGATGGGACGAGACCTCAGTCACTAATGACCAAGACTACAGCGCTCCCGCCCATGCCCGTGGTCAGCCAGAGCGTGGCAACAGTGCCCCTTACCTACCCGCTGACCAGGGCTGGCACGACAACAGTGTTCCCGCCCTTACCGCTGATGACAGCAAGCGGAGGCCTGAAGGAGAACACTGTGCGTGACTCGACCCGGCCACGCCGTGACGATCGACAAGATGGCGCACAGTCCCCCTAGGCACGCGGGGCCCGTACCTAGGGGAACCCAGCGAACCACAAGCCCCCAAGCGGGACCCAGCCCGGCACCCCGGACACCGACAATACAGACCCACCGACTCAGCATATTACCATTGTAACCCTGGGTGGGTTGGTCTATAAAACCCCAAAGGAGTCCACGCCAACAAGAGAGGACACAGGATATTCAACAGAGACATACAACACACACGACATGCAAAGACACATGAGATAGAGCAAGCAAGATAGGACTAGCCACCACATAGCGACACCAAGGAGAAGGAGCAGCCAGAGCCTTGGCCAGCCTCCTTCCTCCTCCAAACAGCTCCAGGAGCAACATTGTACTATCAACCTGTAAGTGCATCTAGTGCCACCCCTAGTTGGTTTTGGAGTATTGACGACAAAGTTGGTTGAGGCACTAATGCATTTGTGAGAATTGCAGGATAACGCAGGTAGTGTCCCTCATTGATTCGGTTTACCTACCGGAGATGACCCCTAAAAATGTATGAAGACATTGAAGACAATGGTGGTATGTGAAGAGGTTCACATTGAAGACTATGACATGAGAAGACATTGAGTGAAGACTGAAAGTGATAGTTATCGACTAGAGGGGGGGGGGTGAATAGGCGATTTTTATCAAAGTCTTCAAAATGTGGAAGTTTCGAAGACAAACAATAGAAATAACCTAATTGATATGCAGCAGAAGATAAACTACAACAAGCAAGCCATAGTCAAGTATGCAATAGCATTAACGTACGAAGACTAATAGCAGCTTGGTAGTAGGATCAGGATGGAAGATAGTATGAAGCCAATCAACAATAGTAGTCAAGCAATGAAGTCAATCAGATAAGACAGATAAGCAACGACTTCACGAAGACAAACTCAAGGTAAAGGAGGGAAGAGATAGAACCAGTCACTTGTTGAAGACACAGGATTTGTTGGACCAGTTCCAGTTGCTGTGACAACTGTACGTCTGGTTAGGGAGGCTGAGATTCAACTCAGAAGACCATGTGTTCACCTTATTCCCCTTGAGCTAAGGTCACTTAGTCCTCGCCCAATCACTCTGGTAAGTCTTCAAGGTAGACTTCCAAACCTTCACAGACTTCGTTCACCCGGCAATCCACAATGACTCTTGGATGCTCAGAACGCGACGCCTAACCGGCTGGAGGATACACAGTCCTCAAGTGTAATAAGTCTTCAGGTCACACAGACAGAAAGACTTCAGTGATGCCTAACACTCTTTGGCTCTGGGTGTTTGGGCTTTGTCCTCGCAAGGATTTCTCTCTCTCAAATGCTTCGAGGTGGGTTGCTCTCAAAACGACAAAAGCCGTATACTAACTCTGAGCAGCCACCAATTTATGGTGTAGGGGGTGGGCTATTTATAGCCACTAGGCAACCCGACCTGATTTGTCCAAAATGACCCTGGGTCACTAAGGAACTGACACGTGTTCCAACGGTCAGATTTCAAACACACGCGGCAACTTTACTTGGGCTACAAGCAAAGCTGACTCATCCAGCTCTGGATAAGGTTTGCTCTCATTGTCTTCGCTCGAAGACATAGGATTTGAGTTGAGCATCACTTCAGTCACTCTGACTTAGTTCACTTGGACCCCACTTAACAGTACGGTGGTTCCTATGACTCAACAAAGAAGAAAAGGAAGCAACGAATCCACACAGTCTTCGCGCTCCATAGTCTTCACGCAATGTCTTCTCATGTCATAGTCTTCAATATGAATATCTTCTCATACCACCATTGTCTTCAATGTCTTCATACATTTTTAGGGGTCATCTCCGGTAGGTAAACCGAATCAATGAGGGACACTACCTGCGTTATCCTGCAATTCTCACAAACGCATTAGTCCCTCAACCAACTTTGTCGTCAATACTCCAAAACCAACTAGGGGTGGCACTAGATGCACTTACAATCTCCCCCTTTTTGGTGATTGATGACAAACTGGTTGAAGTTTTCAACGGGGATAAAGTATGTGAAATTGTAAGGATAGGAAATAGTCTTCATAAGTTGCAAGGGCTCCCCCTGAAGATGTGCATATAAGTAATTTGCTTTTGGAATGCAAATGCACATGGCAGGTTGTACTTGTGGAGATCCTCTTCAACTTATGAAGATAATTCATCATGCATGAAATGATATAGCTAAGAGAATGACATGCATAATGAAAAATGGACGTCTGCAGAGAATGGATATCTAAAGTGCGGAAGTTATCATCGCACGTGAACGCAAATAAGTAGCAGACGACCATCAGTTTAAGTGTTACAACTCAAAGAACGAAGTGTATCAAAAGCAAGAGTTGTAAGCACTAGGCAAAATATAAGCAACCGCCCATATGAACCCGCTTGAAGACTATCAACTCATACGCTTCTCCCCCTTTTGTCAGTAATGACCAAAAAGGTTTGAAGACATAGAGCATCTACTCGTCCTCATGAGGAGTAGTTGAAGCAGCAGGGTTGTCGTTGTCGTTTGGCGGTGCAGACGAACTTGGTGCAGTGTCGATGCGTGCAGAAGTAGGGGGTGGTGAAGTAGCATCGTCTTCATCATCGATCACATTGGCATTGACAGTTGCCCGCGGAGGAAGAATATTCAGAGTCTTCAAGAGATGGAGTACGACGTAGGACAGCAGTCCGTGGAGGAGTGGAGTCAAACTGGAATCTTTCATTGAAGCCATCGTCTTGAAGATCTGCTTCAGCACTAAGCAGGGTCAAACTCTTCCATGATCGCCGGCAAGTTTCATGAGCAACAAAGGCATTCTTGGTGGCAAGGTTGCGAATGCGATTGACATCCACCAAGAGGCTTTGCATCTGTCTCTTGAGCCAAAATGATGCTTATCCTGTTTCTGATGAAGGGCCACAAGAAGTTCTCGGTCATTGAGAATGCGAGAACGCTTCCGAGGCCTTTGGGCAATGGTGCTTTCAGTGGCTTCAGTAGGTGCTCGATGAGGCAGACGAGTATTTCCAGCCAATGGATAGATTCGTGTTGCTGCTTGAACACCTTCAATGGGTTGAGTGAAGCTTTGGTGCTCGGCATTCTGAAGACAAAGAGGCTTCTTGGCAGGTCAGGGTATATAGCTTCAACTGACATATCAACCTCTGGTAGAAAAATCACATGATTGCGAGCAGAAGGTTGATAGTTGACAGATGAGTGTCGCTTGATGAGGCGCATGACCCATGGAGCATAAAACTTCAGACCAAACAGATCAGATCCAGATGCAGCCAGTTGCCTGATGAAGAAATCTTGCGCATTGAAGTTGATGCCATTGAGAATGTAGAAGACCAAAGTCTTCATGGCTCCTTCAAGCTTTGCCAGCTGATGAATGTCCTTTGATAGGCCATAGAGTTCGCCTGATGATGTGATATATGGTGCGCGGCAGATACTCAAGGTCTTCAACAAAGAACTCTGTTGGATATTCAGCATCACGTGGCAAAGGCTTCATCATGCTCAACATCTGACTCATATTGGGTTCAGGCTTATGGAAGATGCTTTCCAATGCATTGCGGTGATTTTGACAACCAGGTTCATATAGTTCTCCAGGAGTGGCTAGCCCTGTAAGCTCAATGATGTCCATAGCTTTGGCTTCATGATGAACATTTCCGGTCATCCACTCGAGAACCCATGTCTTCGTATCTCTGTTGTAGCCGCGAATGTGCAGAGTAGCATAGAATTGAAGCAATAGCTCTTCATTCCAGTGTTCTTTATCTGTGACAAAACTGAGCAGCCCAGCATCACGAAAGCAGTCAAGTGCTTCTTCTAAGCAGGGCAGTCCAGTAATGGCTTCAGTGTCGAGGCGCATATGAGGGAAAATGCGCCCTTGATCATACAGAACACAGGAGTAATAGCTTCGCTGCTGATGACTCCAGAACCGATCTGATGATATTCTTGGCTTCGTGTAGGGGTTCTTTGAGCTGTCAAAGAATGTGTTGTGGCTCTTGAAGCCATTTGCATTGAAAGACCCTGGTGAGTTGCAGTACCTGGAAACCTTGGCAGTCTTGGCTTGGGCTTCTGGACCTGAGGCCTATGCTCAATGTGATAGTCAAATTGAGGACCAGAGACATTAGGCGGAGGGACCAGAACGGGCCATCTTACTGTGATTAGCTCGCCATGGTTGTATGCTTGCTCGATTGTATAGGGCCGTGGTGGCGGAACAGGAGCAGTGGCAGCAACTGAGGCTTCAGGCTGCACAACAGGTGCTTCAGGAGCAGTTGCCTCATTAGCTTCAGGTGCAGTGGCCTCATTAGCTTCAGGCACACTGATTGGTTCAAGCTCCACATTAGCTTCAGCCATGACAACGTCATTGGCTTAACTTGCGTTGGTTGTGGCAACTTCAGGATTTTCAACCTCCACTTGAGGAGCTGGAGGGTCAGGCACAGACACGTTCACTTCATGAACAGTTTCTTCAGGCATGGGGGGAGTTTGGACATGTTCTTCTTGACGTTCCTCATCGGCTGATGCAGCCGGATTGTCTTCAGCAGCTTGTGCTTCAGACACAGAGACATTCACAGTTGGAGTGGCTTCAGAGAACACTTGACGTGCAATAGGTTGACGGTGCACTTCTCCTTCTGGAATGCTCAGAAGAGGGACTTGAGGCCTTGGTCCTTTGCGAAGCCTTTGAAGTACAGGCGACGCCTTTGGAGATGGAGTGAGTAGGTCCTCATCCTCTTCAACTTGTACGGATGGTGTGGTTTGTTGTTGTTGGGGAGTACTGGGGGAGTCTTGTTGCTGTGGGTGATCAGCCCACGATGCATCATGAGCAATTGGCGTCAGAGGACGACCAATGCTGATGTTTTCGCTGTTCATACGAACAGGCGATGATACCACATTATATTCGATCTGAGGAAGAACTTCATCATCTTCAACATTGTCATCATGACCAATGTCTTCAGCATCGGTGGGTTCAGCTGCTGGTATATCTTCAGCTTCAGGAGCCTCTGTGGAAGCAGGCTCATGAACAGTCATGTGAAGTTCTTGGGATGCAGATGCAGGATGAACCACTGAGATGGGTTCAACAACAAGGGGCTCTGTGGGAGCAGCCCGACTCTTCTTGGTCTTGCGCTTCTTCTTGGAGGGAGCGGCATCAGAGGCTTTGGTGTTCTTCCTCTTTCTGGCTTCAGCCTCGGCAGCCCGCGTCTTCTTCTGTTCAGAAGCGGTTGTGGTGACCTTTGGCTTCGAGCCAGTCATGCTACTTGGGAAGATAATGCGAGGGGCTTCTTGGCTTGAGGGTGCAGGCTGGTCAGCATGAAGCTTCTTCTTTTTCTTTGCAGCCATCCTGGGGTCAATGCCAGGACGACCAAGTGACTTACGCTTCTCAGCCTCATTGTAGGCAAGCACACACTTATCAGCCAAACGCTTCATGCGCTCACGAGAGCCTTGAGGTTCTTGGCGCTTCTTCAGAAAAGCTTCTTTAAGCTCATGCAACATGACTTTGAAGTTTCGGACGTCTTGAACACTTAGCTTGGCCACATGCTTCTTGAATTGAGCCTTCTCATAATCAATATTGTTCTTGAGCTCAACGATTCGCTAAGCGAGAGCCAGCTCAGAAGCAATGGCACCATTGAAGGTGACACTGAGGCCAATGGGAAGCTGTAAATCTTCAAAGCTGACATTGGGGGTGTCAAACCACTCATCAATGAAATTGTGGATGATGGCCACATCAAAGAGAGGCAAGTTGTTGAAGATTTCTGCTTCTTCCTTGCTCTCTATCAGCTGCTCAAGAGCATCATCAGCAAGATCTTCATCACTTGACAGATCAATGGGTTCTTCACGCAGAATGGCGGCAGGAGTCAAGGCTTGATCAGTATGCCCGACAAGTTGCTTTTTCTTCTCCGTCTTCTTGGAGATACAGGATTGATCTTTAGACTGCACACTGGCTTCAGGAGGTGCAGTGGCCAGAGGCTTCGCGCGAAAGCTTTTGGAGGTGCTGATTTAGAAGCCTTTAGCTTCTTTTGCTTCTGTGGCCTTCGAAGGAGGAGCTGGGGCTTCATCAGTGTCAGCATCATTATCAGAATGATCTACTTGGCACCTTGGACCAAGATGTAAGTGATGAGGCCATCAAGGTTTGCAAAGGGGCCAATTCTGTTTTCTTCAGCTTCACGTGTGCCATCATCACGGGGAGCAGAGGGACCAGGATTAAAGTCTAATCCCCGTGACTTCTTGTTTTTCCTTTGCCGAAGCCTTAGCAAACTGGAAGTTGCGCTTGAAGAGATTGTCATCACGACACCAGAGCAATGATGATGGGTCGGCTTCTTCAGGCTGTGGCCCACGGACCATGCAAGGATAGAATTCTTGCGCAATGGCTTCTGCTTTGTTCTTGAGGGGAAGGCCTCGATAGAGAATATCACCCCAAGGGCTCTTGATAGCATTTTTCTCTGCGTACTCCTGGGTGACAAACTTGTACTTGTACCATTGTTCAGCCCAATAGCATCGAATCCATTGGATTCGAGTCTTGCGCTGATTGTAATCTTCTTCAGGATCTGTTTTATACATTTTTGCCAGATCCTCAGGCAGATCCTTTGAAGTTCCCCCACGATGCTATCTGCCACCCTTCCTTGCTGATTTTTCTGCAGCCATGAACTTCAAGCTGAATGGCTTCAATACGTTCAGAGGCTTCAGAGATTTATGCTTTCTGGTCAAGCAGGAACTGGCTTCAGGAGAATTGATATGATGCTGTAAGTATTCTGCAAACGAATGCAGATTATGAGAACCAAGGGATTCTCCCACGGACATGTACCTGTGACAGCATTAGAGATGCGAGGGAAGGGGAAGAGGTCATATGCATTCTCAGAAGATTTTGAAGATAAATCAGTTTGAAGACATTGACCTCATGATGCGAAGACATTCACTTATATGTGGTGAGTTGGTTCCAGATTTGTACCAATCCGTGAATAAGTACAAGTGAGGAATCAAACTAGATAGGAAATCTAAGTGAATAGTCTAGGCATTATGAGATGCAGACAGAATAGATCTAACATTGAGTAGGTAGAAACCACTTTCGGTAAGTAGGATGAATCTATGAAGATCAAAAAGGTGGTAAAAATAGAGTTATAATTACCGCACGACGAACTGCTAGATGGGAAGAATAGGAGACCGAGCAGTTCAGCCCACCGTGCCCTAACTTGGCGACGGAGGACACCTACGGCGACGGCGGAGAGGACGATGTCCGCGGCCGGCATGAGGACAGCGTCGGAGAAGTCGCGGCAGCTAAGCGCTTCGTCGCCGGCGTCGTCGACGAGCTAGCGGTGGCGCTAGGGTTTTGACGAGGTGGAGAGGTGGAAGAAGGATTTCTTTACCGCAGGGGACAAGTATTTATAAGTAGGTGAGAGACACAACGCAATTATGCTGGTGCCCCTGGCGGTTCACATCTGAGGGGTACGTGGCAAGCATACAACATACTTAGAATTGTCCCATGTTCCCACGCCCGCCAAGCATGTCGGAGAGTTGTTCCGGCTTCACCGGATTTCAACAATAAAGATAAGTCATTTAAAACAAATTTAATGTTTGTCTCTTTGCCTTCTGCTGACTAGGACGCAGAGAAGACATTCGACAGTTTCAATAGAATGCATATGATTTGGACAGATAGAGTTTGAGATAGAAAGCATAGAGGGGTTAGGGTCCGATCACATTCACTTAGTTCAAAAGATTCAACTTGAAGACATAGCTATAAGTGAATGCTGTAGAGGACAGAATGCTACTATATATATATGCAATCAACTCATCATAGCGCAAAAAATCATGAAGATAAATAGAAACTGAAGACAAACCAAATGTGAAGTCTTTGCAAAAGTAACGCCATGAGTGAAACACTTCAAACAGAGAAATTTGGTGGTGGCGTTACCCACCGTATAGGAAGTATTAGACCTAGACACGGCGCACAATTATCGTGGCGCTCCGAAGTCAAATTCCATGTTAGTGTATTCACACTCAGAGTGTAAATCTTCATTGATTGAAGATATAGCTTTCTTCGTGTGTTGCACATCTAAGTCATCAACATGCATAAGTGTTAGGATGTGTGCCTGATCACAGGACATTAGAGGATTCCAAGATATTTAGCTCACACCGTAACTTGCAAAACCTTTTCTCATCCAAGGGCTTTGTGAAGATATCTGCCAGTTGCTCTTTAGTGTTGACGTGCATGATATCTATATCTTTCTTCATAACATGATCTCCGAGAAAGTGATGACGTATTTCAATGTGCTTTGTCTTCGAGTGCTGGACTGGATTGTTGGCTATCTTGATGGCACTTTCGTTGTCTCAGAAGAGAGGTACTTGTTTCAGGTTGATGCCATAATCCTTGAGAGTTTGCTTCATCCATAGAAGCTGAGCACAACAGGATCCAGCAGCAATGTATTCAGATTCAGCAGTTGAGAGTGATACACAGTTCTGCTTCTTTGAAGACCAACAGACAAGTGATCGACCAAGAAAATGACATGTGCCTGATGTAGACTTGCGATCCACCTTGTCACCAGCATAATCAGCATCCGAGAATCCAACTAGGTCAAACCTTGAGCCCTTTGGATACCATAATCTGAGTGTTGGGGTGTAAGCCAAATATCGAAGAATTCGCTTCACAGCTAAGTGATGCGATTCCTTTGGTGCCGCTTGGAATCGAGCACACATGCAAACACTAAGCATAATATCTGGCCTAGATGCACATAAATAAAGCAAAGAACCAATCATGGAGCGGTATACCTTTTGATCGAACTCTTTACCATTGTCGTCGGGACCAAGATGGTGTTTGGCTGGCATTGGCGTCGTGTAGCCTTTGCAGTCTTCCATTCCAAACTTCTTCAGACAATCTTTGAGGTATTTTTCTTGAGATATGAAGATGCCATTTGTTGCTGACGAATTTGAAGACCAAGGAAGAACTTCAGCTCACCCATCATGGACATTTGATATTGCTCTTGCATCATGTACCCAAACTCATCACTATACTTCTGGTTGGTGCAGCCGAAGATTATGTCATCCACATATATTTGGCACACAAACAGTTCACCATCATATGTCTTCGTGAAGAGTGTGGGATCGAGGGATCCAGGTTTGAAGCCTTTGCTCTTCAGGAAGTCTTTGATTGTATCATACTAGGCACGAGGAGCTTGTTTGAGGCCATACAGTGCTTTGTTTAGCTTGTACACCATATCAGGATGTTTTGGATCTTCAAAGCCAGGTGGTTGAGCGACATATACTTCTTCTTCAATCTTGCCATTGAGAAATGCACTCTTCACATCCATTTGATATAGCAAGATGTTGTGATGATTAGCGTAGGCTAGCAGTATGCGAATAGCTTCAAGTCTAGCAACAGGAGCAAATGTTTCATCAAAGTCAATTCCTTCAACTTGAGTATATCCTTGAGCCACAAGACGTGCTTTGTTTCTGACGACTTGACCATGCTCATCTTGCTTGTTTCGATATATCCATTTGTTCCAATAATGTTATGCTTGCGAGGGTCAGGTCGCTTGACAAGCTCCCAAACATTATTCAGCTTGACCTGTTGAAGTTATTCTTGCATGGCTTGAATCCATTCAGGTTCCATAAAAGCTTCAGCAACTTTCTTGGGTTCTGATATTGACACAAATGAAAAGTGCCCACAGAAGTTTGCTAATTGTGTTGCTCTTGAGCGAGTAAGCGGACCAGGCGCATTGATGCTGTCAATTATCTTCTCAATTTGTACCTCATTTGCAACACGAGGATGAACTGGACGAAGACCTTGCTCATGCTGATCATTGTCATCATTGGAAGTATTGTCTTCGGGTTGGTTTGGTGCAGAAATGATAAGTTCCTCTTCAGGCTGTGCTTCAGAGGGCATGATGTCACCAGTTCCCATGTATAGATCACCTTTCCTATACCCTTCAAAGACTAGAGACTTGTCAGATTCCATTAGTACATGGCAACAATATTTTCGAAATATCACAATCATGTTTAAGTCACAAAGCATTGAGACAGACATTAAGTTGAATCCAAGGGATTCAACAAGCATCACTTTATCCATGTGTTGATCCTTTGAGATTGCAACTCTGCCTAGACCCAATACCTTGCCTTTACCAGTGTCAGCAAATGTGATTTGACTCTTGTCGGATGGACGTAAGGTTGAGTCCATGAGAAGACTCGATCACCAGTCATATGATTAGTGCATCCGCTGTCAATAATCCATTCTGAAGCTTTTGGTGACATGCCCTACAGTGCAGTTAGGAGGATAGGCTTCACAAGGTATGTTGTGAAGCATAAGAAGTTGTTGCATACTTGGATTATCACGGCATAGATGAAAGTTAGCACACAGTATGACCGGTAAGTGATTCATATGTGGAATACATAGTAAGTCATTTTATCATGCATCCCTTTGTGTTTTAGGTCCTCAGCAATTATATCGGACGCCATTGATTGCTGGCTGGAGACCACATTCTGCAAAAGAGAGTTAATTCTTCTTCACCACCCACATTTTCAGGGGTGGCTTAGAAGCAATGAGTCTAAGTGCAGCATCTGAGAATTTTGGCTTTGAAGCCCTAGAAAATAGCCTTGCAGGAGATGAATGATACTCATGTGAATAAGCAGAAAAGTTCTTAGTTCTATGAACATAGCGGTTTGAAGACACACGCTCATATTCATGAGTCTGGGTATGATTTCCCTGCAAAACATTGGCGTTAGGGTGACTCAATTGAGTCCTGTGTTCGTATGAAGCCGTTGGACCATATGATGCCTTTGGTCTGGGGTTTGTCTTCTTCCCTGGTGGTGTCATGATGACATTCACTGGAAGATTCTCAAGGCAGCTTTTGGGAACCCAGATCTTCTTCATAGGAGGTCCATTCCTGCAGTTAGTACCAATATACCTGGCAAACACTTCACCATTCTGATTTTTGAACAGTTTATAGTTTGCATCAAAGGATTCATCAATGATAATAGGATTAGCACAGGTAAATCCAGATAAAGTGGATGGATCCACTGAAGGTTCCTTTGCAGCAACCCATGTGGTTTTGGGATACTGCTCAGGCTTCCAGTAGGAACCATCAGCATTCATTTTCCTCTCGAACCCAACACCCTCTTTCCTAGGGTTTCGGTTCAGAATCTGCTTTTTGAGGACATCACAAAGTGTCTGATGCCCTTTCAGACTTTTATACATCCCTGTTTCAAGCAATGTCTTCAACCTAGCATTTTCATCAGCAATAGTAGTGGTATCCTCAGAAGAGGGGTTAGTTACCACATCAGTAGTTGAAGACAGAGCAACAGTAGCAGCAGTGGAACATTCAGCAACAGAAGTAGCGTTGTCACGCTCAATGCATTTTAAGCATGGTGGTTCAAATCCATCCTGAGCGGGACTGATTTGTTGAGCGCGAAATGACTCATTCTCTTTTTGAAGATCTTCATGAGTCGCTTTCAGTTTCTCAAGCTCTTGCTTCCTTTGAAGATAATCATAGGAGAGCTTTTCATAAGTGGTTGAGAGCGTCTCATGAAGACTTTCAAGTTCTTGATACTTAGCATGAAGATTTTTTATGTCTTCAACTAAGGATTGTGAACGTGTCATTTCCGCGTCCAACAGGTCATCGCTTTTGTCTAACAGTTTTTGAGTATGTTCCATAGCCCTTTGTTGTTCAGTAGCAATTTTAGCAAGTGTTTTGTAGCTGGGTTTAGATTCACAATCAGAGTCATCTTCACTTGATGTTTGAAAGTAAGCATCGCGCAATTTTACCTTGGCACCGCGTGCCATGAAGCAGTAGGTGGGAGCAGGATCGTCCTTGTCATCATCGGTGTTGGTGTGGGAGTCATTGTCTTCAGTGTTGAAGATGGACTTTGCGACGTAGGCTGTGGCCAGAGCCAGACTTGCACACCAGAGTCGGACTCAGCTTCAGATTCCACCTCTGCCTCCTCAGAAGCAGACTCCTCCTCTGAATCCATTTCCTTGCCAACAAAAGCATGAGCCTTACCTGATGAGCTCTTCTTGTGAGATGAAGACCTTCATGAGGACTTGGAAGAAGACTTCGAAGATTTCTTCTTCTTCTTGTCATCAGA
The DNA here is from genome assembly GCF_018294505.1 of Triticum aestivum. NCBI lineage: Eukaryota > Viridiplantae > Streptophyta > Magnoliopsida > Poales > Poaceae > Triticum > Triticum aestivum. Next base: position 294,899,973 of record NC_057798.1, on the reverse strand, counting down.
GTCATATTCCTTGCTCTTCTTCTTCTTCTTCTCGTTGTCCCACTGAGGACACTCAGAGATGTAGTGCCCAGGCTTCTTACACTTGTGACATGTTCTCTTCTTGTTGTCTTGAGTGGAAGCTTCATCATTTCTTGAACTGGATCGTGAAGACTTTCTGAAGCCCTTCTTCTTGGTGAATTTCTGGAACTTCTTCACAGGCATAGCAAGCTCCTTCCAATGTCTTCAGGATCATCAGAACCGCAGTCAGATTCTTCTTCTTCAGATGAGGAAACAACTTTTGCCTTCAAAGCACGAGTTCGGCCATAGTTGGGGCCATAGATATCTCTTTTCTCAGAAAGCTGGAACTCATGTGTGTTGAGCCTCTCAAGTATATCAGACGGATCGAGTGTCTTGAAGTCAGGACGTTCTTGTATCATGAGGGCAAGGGTGTCAAAGGAGGTGTCAAGTGATCTCAGCAGTGTCTTGACAATTTCATGCTTGGTGATCTCAGTGGCGCCGAGAGCCTGAAGCTCATTTGTGATGTCGGTGAGGCGATCAAACGTGAGCTGGACATTTTCATTGTCGTTTCTCTTGAAGCGATTGAAGAGATTGCGAAGAACACTGATCCTCTGGTCTCTCTGTGTAGAGACGCCTTCATTGACCTTGGACAGCCAGTCCCAGACTAGCTTTGACGTTTCCAGAGCACTCACACGGCCATACTGTCCTTTGGTCAGATGACCACAGATGATGTTCTTTGCAGTCGAGTCCAGTTGAATGAACTTCTTGACATCAGTAGGGGTGACACCTTCACCAGTTTTGGGAACGCCATTCTTGACGACATACCAGAGGTCGACATCAATGGCTTCAAGATGCATGCGCATCTTATTCTTCCAGTAGGGATATTCTGTTCCATCGAACACGGGGCAAGCAGCGGAGACTTTGATTATCCCTACAGTCGACATAGCTAAACTCCAGGTGGTTAAACCGAATCACACAGAACAAGGGAGTACCTTGCTCTGATACCAATTGAAAGTGCTAGTTATCGACTAGAGGGGGGGTGAATAGGCGATTTTTATCGAAGTCTTCAAAACATGGAAGTTTTGAAGATAAACAATAGAAATAACCTAATTGATATGCAGCAGAAGATAAACTACAACAAGCAAGCCATAGTCAAGTATGCAATAGCGTTAACGTACGAAGACTAATAGCAGCTAGGTAGTAGGATTAGGATGGAAGATAGTATGAAGCCAATCAACAGTAGTAGTCAAGCAATGAAGTCAATCAGATAAGACAGATAAGCAATGACTTCACGAAGACAAACTCAAGTAAAGGAGGGAAGAGATAGAACCAGTCACTTGTTGAAGACACAGGATTTGTTGGACCAGTTCCAGTTGCTGTGACAACTGTACGTCTGGTTAGGGAGGCTGAGATTCAACTCAGAAGACCGTGTCTTCACCTTATTCCCCTTGAGCTAAGGTCACTTAGTCCTCGCCCAATCACTCTGGTAAGTCTTCAAGGTAGACTTCCAAACCTTCACAGACTTCGTTCACCCGGCAATCCACAATGACTCTTGGATGCTCAGAACGCGACGCCTAACCGGCTGGAGGATACACAGTCCTCAAGTGTAATAAGTCTTCAGGTCACACAGACAGAAAGACTTCAGTGATGCCTAACACTCTTTGGCTCTGGGTGTTTGGGCTTTGTCCTCGCAAGGATTTCTCTCTCTCAAATGCTTCGAGGTGGGTTGCTCTCAAACGACAAAAGCCGTATACTAACTCTGAGCAGCCACCAATTTATGGTGTAGGGGGTGGGCTATTTATAGCCACTAGGCAACCCGACCTGATTTGTCCGAAATGACCCTGGGTCACTAAGGAACTGACACGTGTTCCAACGGTCAGATTTCAAACACACCGGCAACTTTACTTGGGCTACAAGCAAAGCTGACTCATCCAGCTCTGGATAAGATTTGCTCTCATTGTCTTCGCTCGAAGACATAGGATTTGGGTTGAGCATCACTTCAGTCACTCTGACTTAGTTCACTTGGACCCCACTTAACAGTACGGTGGTTCCTATGACTCAACAAAGAAGAAAAGGAAACAACGAAACCACACAGTCTTCGCGCTCCATAGTCTTCACTCAATGTCTTCTCATGTCATAGTCTTCAATATGAATATCTTCTCATACCACCATTGTCTTCAATGTCTTATATCATTTTTAGGGTCATCTCCGGTAGGTAAACCGAATCAATGAGGGACACTACCTGCGTTATCCTACAATTCTCACAAACGCATTAGTCCCTCAACCAACTTTGTCGTCAATACTCCAAAACCAACTAGGGGTGGCACTAGATGCACTTACAAGACTAATGGAGCGCGAAGACTGAGTTGTTTCGTTGTTTCTCTTCTTCTGTTTGAGTCATAGGAACCACCGTACTGTTAAGTGGGGTCCAAGTGAACTAAGTCAGAGTGACTGAAGTGATGCTCAACCCAAATCCTATGTCTTCGAGCGAAGACAATGAGAGCAAATCTTATCCAGAGTTGGATAAGTCAGCTTTGTTTGTAGCCCAAGTAAAGTTGCCGCGTGTGTTTGAAATCTGACCATTGGAACATGTCAGTTCCTTAGTGACCCAGGGTCATTTCGGACAAATCAGGTCAGGTTGCCTTGTGGCTATAAATAGCCCACCCCCTACACCATAAATTGGTGGCTGCTCAGAGTTAGTATACGGCTTTTGTCGTTTGAGAGCAACCCACCTCGAAGCATTTGAGAGAGAGAAATCCTTGCGAGGACAAAGCCCAAACACCCAGAGCCAAAGAGTGTTAGGCATCACTGAAGTCTTTCTGTCTGTGTGACCTGAAGACTTATTACACTTGAGGACTGTGCATCCTCTAGCCGGTTTGGCGTCGCGTTCTGAGCATCCAAGAGTCATTGTGGATTGCCGGGTGAACAAAGTCTGTGAAGGTTTGGAAGTCTACCTTGAAGATTACCAGAGTGATTGGGCGAGGACTAAGTGACCTTAGCTCAAGGGGAATAAGGTGAAGACACGGTCTTCTGAGTTGAATCTCAGCCTCCCTAACCAGACGTACAGTTGTCACAGCAACTGGAACTGGTCCAACAAATCCTTTGTCTTCAACAAGTGACTGGTTCTATCTCTTCCCTCCTTTACTTTGAGTTTGTCTTCGTGAAGTCGTTGCTTATCTGTCTTATCTGATTGACTTCATTGCTTGACTACTATTGTTGATTGGCTTCATACTATCTTCCATCCTGATCCTACTACCTAGCTGCTATTAGTCTTCGTACGTTAACGCTATTGCATACTTGACTATGGCTTGCTTGTTGTAGTTTATCTTCCGCTGCATATCAATTAGGTTATTTCTATTGTTTGTCTTCGAAACTTCCACGTTTTGAAGACTTTGATAAAAATCGCCTATTCACCCCCCTCTAGTCGATAACTAGCACTTTCAATTGGTATCAGAGCAAGGTACTCCCTTGTTCTGTGTGATTCGGTTTAACCACCTGGAGTTTAGCTATGTCGACTGCAGGGATAATCAAAGTCTCCGCTGCTTGCCCCGTGTTCGATGGAACAGAATATCCCTACTGGAAGAATAAGATGCGCATGCATCTTGAAGCCATTGATGTCGACCTCTGGTATGTCGTCAAGAATGGCGTTCCCAAAACTGGTGAAGGTGTCACCCCTACTGATGTCAAGAAGTTCATTCAACTGGACTCGACTGCAAAGAACATCATCTGTGGTCATCTGACCAAAGGACAGTATGGCCGTGTGAGTGCTCTGGAAACGTCAAAGCTAGTCTGGGACTGGCTGTCCAAGGTCAATGAAGGCGTCTCTACACAGAGAGACCAGAGGATCAGTGTTCTTCGCAATCTCTTCAATCGCTTCAAGAGAAACGACAATGAAAATGTCCAGCTCACGTTTGATCGCCTCACCGACATCACAAATGAGCTTCAGGCTCTCGGCGCCACTGAGATCACCAAGCATGAAATTGTCAAGACACTGCTGAGATCACTTGACACCTCCTTTGACACCCTTGCCCTCATGATACAAGAACGTCCTGACTTCAAGACACTCGATCCGTCTGATATACTTGAGAGGCTCAACACACATGAGTTCCAGCTTTCTGAGAAAAGAGATATCTATGGCCCCAACTATGGCCGAACTCGTGCTTTGAAGGCAAAAGTTGTTTCCTCATCTGAAGAAGAAGAATCTGACTGCGGTTCTGATGATCCTGAAGACATTGGAAGGGAGCTTGCTATGCTTGTGAAGAAGTTCCAGAAATTCACCAAGAAGAAGGGCTTCAGAAAGTCTTCACGATCCAGTTCAAGAAATGATGAAGCTTCCACTCAAGACAACAAGAAGAGAACATGTCACAAGTGTAAGAAGCCTGGGCACTACATCTCTGAGTGTCCTCAGTGGGACAACGAGAAGAAGAAGAAGAAGAGCAAGGAATATGACTCCGATGACAAGAAGAAGAAGAAATCTTCAAGTCTTCTTCCAAGTCCTCATCAAGGTCTTCATCTCATAAGAAGAGCTCATCTGGCAAGGCTCGTGCTTTTGTTGGCAAGGAAATGGATTCAGAGGAGGAGTCTGCTTCTGAGGAGGCAGAGGTGGAATCTGAAGCTGAGTCCGACTCTGGCGTTGCAAGTCTGGCTCTAGCCACAGCCTACGTTGCCAAGTCCATCTTCAACACTGAAGACAATGACTCCCACACCAACGCTTATGATGACAAGGACGATCCTGCTCCCACCTACTGCTTCATGGCACGCGGTGCCAAGGTAAAATCACGCGATGCTTACTTTCAAACATCAAGTGAAGATGACTCTGATTGTGAATCTAAACCCAGCTACAAAACACTTGCTAAAATTGCTACTGAACAACAAAGAGCTATGGAACATACTCAAAAACTGTTAGACAAAAGCGATGACCTGTTGGACGCGGAAATGACACGTTCACAGTCCTTAGTTGAAGACATAAAAAATCTTCATGCTAAGTATCAAGAACTTGAAAGTCTTCATGAGACGCTCTCAACCACTTATGAAAAGCTCTCCTATGATTATCTTCAAAGGAAGCAAGAGCTTGAGAAATTGAAAGCGACTCATGAAGATCTTCAAAAAGAGAATGAGTCATTTCGCGCTCAACAGATCAGTCCCGCTCAGGATGAATTTGAACCACCATGCTTAAAATGCATTGAGCGTGATAACGCTGCCTCTGTTGCTGAATGTTCCACTGCTGCTACTGTTGCTCTGTCTTCAACTACTGATGTGGTAACTAACCCCTCTTCTGAGGATACCACTACTATTGCTGATGAAAATGCTAGGTTGAAGACATTGCTTGAAACAGGGATGTATAAAAGTCTGAAAGGGCATCAGACACTTTGTGATGTCCTCAAAAAGCAGATTCTGAACCGAAACCCTAGGAAAGAGGGTGTTGGGTTCGAGAGGAAAATGAATGCTGATGGTTCCTACTGGAAGCCTGAGCAGTATCCCAAAACCACATGGGTTGCTGCAAAGGAACCTTCAGTGGATCCATCCACTTTATCTGGCTTTACCTGTGCTAATCCTATTATCATTGATGAATCCTTTGATGCAAACTATAAACTGTTCAAAAATCAGAATGGTGAAGTGTTTGCCAGGTATATTGGTACTAACTGCAGGAATGGACCGCCAATGAAGAAGATCTGGGTTCCCAAAAGCTGTCTTGAGAATCTTCCTGTGAATGTTGTCATGACACCACCAGGGAAGAAGACAAACCCCAGATCAAAGGCGTCACATGGTCCAACGGCTTCATACGGAAACAGGACTCACCTGAGTCACCCTAACGCCAATGTTTTGCAGGGAAATCACACTCAAACTTATGAATATGAGCGTGTGTCTTCAAACCGCTATGTTCACAATACTAAGAACTTTTCTGCTTATTCATATGAGTATCATTCATCACCTGCAAGGCTATTTGCTAGGGCTCCAAAGCCGAAATTCTCAGATGCTGCACTTAGACTCATTGCTTCTAAGCCACCCCTAAAGATGTGGGTGGTGAAGAAGAACTAACTCTCTTTTGCAGAACATGGTCTCCAGCCAGCAATCAAAGGCGTCCGATATTATTGCTGGGGACCTAAAACACAAAGGGACGCATGATAAAATGACTTACTATGTATTCCACATATGAATCGCTTACCTGTCATACTGTGTGCTAACTTTCATCTATGCTGTGATAATCCAAATGTGCATCAAATGCTTATGCTTCACAACATACCTTGTGAAGCCTATCCTCCTAACTGCACTGTAGGGCATGTCACCAAAAGCTTCAGAATGGATTATTGACAGCGGATGCACTAATCATATGACTGGTGATCGAAGTCTTCTCATGGACTCAACCTTACGTCCATCCGACAAGAGTCAAATCACATTTGCTGACACTGGTAAAGGCAAGGTATTGGGTCTAGGTAGAGTTGCAATCTCAAAGGATCAACACATGGATAAAGTGATGCTTGTTGAATCCCTTGGATTCAACTTAATGTCTGTCTCAATGCTTTGTGACTTAAACATGATTGTGATATTTGGAAAATATCGTTGCCTTGTACTAATGGAATCTGACAAGTCTCTAGTCTTTGAAGGGTATAGGAAAGGTGATCTATACATGGTAGATTTCTCAGCAGGTCCACAGCTTGCCGTATGTCTTCTTGCAAAAGCTTCAGAATGCTGGCTTTGGCATCGAAGGCTGGGGCATGCTGGCATGAGGAACTTGCACACTCTCGTCAAGAAGAAGCATGTCATAGGCATCGAAGGTGTCAAATTCAAGAAAGATCATTTGTGTGGTGCTTGCGAAGCTGGGAAGATGACAAGGGCCAAGCACCCCTCGAAGACAATCATGACGACATCTCAACCCTTTGAGCTGTTGCACATGGACTTATTTGGCCCTACTCACTACTCCACCCTCACAACAACGGCGTGTCTCTATGGCTTCGTCATTGTTGATGACTACTCAAGATATACATGGGTGCACATAATTCTCTACAAGACTGAAGTACAAGATGTCTTCAGACGATTCGCCAATCGAGCAATGAACAATTATGGCGTCAAGATCAAGCATATCAGAAGTGATAACGGCACTGAATTCAAGAACACCGGGCTTGATCTTTATCTGGATACAATGGGAATCACTCATGAATTTTCTGCTCCATACACACCTCAGCAAAACGGCATTGTAGAGCGCAAGAACAGAACCCTCATCGAGATGGCTCGAACAATGCTTGACGAGTACAAGACACCAAGAAAGTTCTGGCCTGAAGCCATTGATACAGCTTGTCACATCATCAACCGTGTCTACATCCATAAGCTTCTGGGCAAAACATCCTATGAGCTCCTTACTGGCAAGAAGCCAAATGTCAGCTACTTCAGAGTCTTTGGTGCTAGGTGCTGGATCAAGGATCCCCATCACAAGTCAAAATTTGAACCCAAAGCTCACGAAGGCTTCATGCTTGGCTATGGAAAGGATTCGCACTCTTACAGAGTCTTCAACCTCTTCCACTACAAAATCGTTGAAACAGTGGATGTGCGATTTGATGAAACCAATGGTTCACAACGAGAGCTCCTGCCAAGCACACTTGATGAAGCTCCTTCCAGTGAATCTATCAAGCTGATGGGAACTGGTGAGATCATGCCCTCTGAAGCACAGCCTGAAGAGGAACTTATCATTTCTGCACCAAACCAACCTGAAGACAATGCTCAGACCGAAGACAATACTTCCAATGATGACAATGATCAGCATGAGCAAGGTCTTCGTCCAGTTCATCCTCGTGTTGCAAATGAAGTACAAATTGAGAAGATAATTGACAGCATCAATGCGCCTGGTCCGCTTACTCGCTCAAGAGCAACACAGTTAGCAAACTTCTGTGGGCACTTTTCATTTGTGTCAATATCAGAACCCAAGAAAGTTGCTGAAGCTTTTATGGAACCTGAATGGATTCAAGCCATGCAAGAAGAACTTCAACAGTTCAAGCTGAATAATGTTTGGGAACTTGTCAAGCGACCTGACCCTCGCAAGCATAACATTATTGGAACGAAATGGATATATCGAAACAAGCAAGATGAGCATGGTCAAGTCGTCAGAAACAAAGCACGTCTTGTGGCTCAAGGATATACTCAAGTTGAAGGAATTGACTTCGATGAAACATTTGCTCCTGTTGCTAGGCTTGAAGCTATTCGCATACTGCTAGCCTATGCTAATCATCACAACATCTTGCTATATCAAATGGATGTGAAGAGTGCATTTCTCAATGGCAAGATTGAAGAAGAAGTGTATGTTGCTCAACCACCTGGCTTTGAAGATCCAAAACATCCTGATATGGTGTACAAACTCAACAAAGCACTGTATGGCCTCAAACAAGCTCCTCGCGCTTGGTATGATACAATCAAAGACTTCCTGAAGAGCAAAGGCTTCAAACCAGGATCTCTAGATCCCACACTCTTCACGAAGACATATGATGGTGAACTGTTTGTGTGCCAAATATATGTGGATGACATAATCTTCGGCTGCACCAACCAGAAGTATAGTGATGAGTTTGGATACATGATGCAAGAGCAATATCAGATGTCCATGATGGGTGAGCTGAAGTTCTTCCTTGGTCTTCAAATTCGTCAGCAAAGAAATGGCGTCTTCATATCTCAAGAAAAATATCTCAAAGACTGCCTGAAGAAGTTCGGCATGCAAGATTGCAAAGGCTACACGACGCCAATGCCAGCCAAACATCATCTTAGTCCCGACGACAATGGTAAAGAGTTCGATCAAAAGGTATACCGCTCAATGATTGGTTCTTTACTTTATTTATGTGCATCTAGGCCAGATATTATGCTTAGTGTTTGCATGTGTGCTCGATTCCAAGTGGCACCAAAGAAATCGCATCACTTAGCTGTGAAGCGAATTCTTCGATATTTGGCTTACACCCCAACACTCGGATTATGGTATCCAAAGGGCTCAAGGTTTGACCTAGTTGGATTCTCGGATGCTGATTATGCTGGTGACAAGGTGGATCACAAGTCTACATCAGGCACATGTCATTTTCTTGGTCGATCACTTGTCTGTTGGTCTTCAAAGAAGCAGAATTGTGTATCACTCTCAACTGCTGAATCTGAATACATTGCTGCTGGATCCTGTTGTGCTCAGCTTCTGTGGATGAAGCAAACTCTCAAGGACTATGGCATCAACCTGAAACAAGTACCTCTCTTCTGCGACAACGAGAGTGCCATCAAGATAGCCAACAATCCAGTTCAGCACTCGAAGACAAAGCACATTGAAATTCGTCATCATTTTCTCAGAGATCATGTCATGAAGAAAGATATTGACATCATTCACGTCAACACAGAAGAACAACTTGCAGATATCTTCACAAAGCCCTTGGATGAGAAAAGGTTTTGCAAGTTACGGTGTGAGCTAAATATCTTGGAATCCTCTAATGTCCTGTGATCAGGCACACATCCTAACACTTATGCATGTTGATGACTTAGATGTGCAACACACGAAGTAAGGTATATCTTCAATCAATGAAGACTTACACTCTGAGTGTGAATACATTAACATGGAATTTGACTTCGGAGCGCCACGATAATTGTGCGCCGTGTCTGGGTCTAATACTTCCTATACGGTGGGTAACGCCACCACCAAATTTCTCTGTTTGAAGTGTTTCACTCATGGCGTTACTTTTGCAAAGACTTCGCATTTGGTTTGTCTTCAGTTTCAATTTATCTTCATGATTTTCTGCGCTATGATGATTTGATTGCATATACATATACTAGTGTTCTGTCCTCTACAGCATTCACTTATAGCTATGTCTTCAAGTTGAATCTTTTGAACTAAGTGAATGTGATCGGACCCTAACCCCTCTATGCTTTCTATCTCAAACTCAATCTGTCCAAATCATATGCATTCTATTGAAACTGTCGAATGTCTTCTCTGCGTCCTAGTCAGCAGAAGACACAGAGACAAACATCAAGTCTTATTTAAATGATTCATCTTTATTGTCGATATCCGGAGAAGCCGGAACGAACATCCGACAAACTTGGCGGGCGTGGGAACGTGGGACAACTCTAAGTATGTTGCATGCTTGCCACGTGTTCCACGGATGTGAACAGACAGGGGCACCTGCGTAATTGCGCTGTGCCGCACACCTACTTATAAATACGTGTCCCCTGCGGTCAAGAAAACCTTCTTCCACCTCTCCACCTCGTCAAAACCCTAGCGCCACCGCTAGCTCTCGACGACGCCGGCGACGAAGCGCTTAGCTGCCGCGACTTCTCCGACGCCGTCCTCACGCCGGCCGCGGACATCGTCCTCTCCGCCGTCGCCGTAGGTGTCCTCCGTCGCCAAGTTAGGGCACGGTGGGCTGAACTGCTCGGTCTCCTATTCATCCAATCTAGCAGTTCTTCGTGCGGTAATTATAACTCTATTTTTACCACCTTTTTGATCTTCATAGATTCATCCTATTTACCGAAAGTGGTTTCTCCCTACTCAATGTTAGATCTATTCTGTCTGCATCTCATTATGCCTAGTCTATTCACTTAGATTTCCTATCTAGTTTGATTCCTCACTTGTACTTATTCACGGATTGGTACAAATCTGGAACCAACTCACCTCATATAAGTGAATGTCTTCGCATCATGAGGTCAATGTCTTCAAACTGATTTATCTTCAAAATCTTCTGAGAATGCATATGACCTCTTCCCCTTCCCTCGCATCTCTAATGCTGTCACAGGTACATGTCCGTGGGAGAATCCCTAGGTTCTCATAGTCTGCATTCGTTTGCAGAATTCTTACAGCAACACATTGATTCTCCTGAAGCCAGTTCCTGTCTGACCAGCAAGCGAAAGCCTTTGAAGCCTTTGAACATATTGAAACCGTTCAGTTTGAAGTTCATGGCTACGGAGAAATCTGTCAGGAAGGGTGGCAGACAGCGTCGTGGGGGAACTTCAAAGGATCTGCCTGATGATCTGGCAGAAATGTATAAAACAGATCCTGAAGAAGATTACAATCAGCGCAAGACTCGAATCCAATGGATTCGACGCTATTGGGCTGAACAGTGGTACAAGTACAAGTTCGTCACCCAGGAGTACGCAGAGAAAAATGCTATCAAGAGCCCTTGGGGTGATATTCTCTATCGAGGCCTTCCCCCCAAGAACAAAGCTGAAGCCATTGCGCAAGAATTCTATCCTTGCATGGTCCGTGGACCACAGCCTGAAGAAGCCGACCCATCATCATTGCTCTGGTGTCGTGACGACAATCTCTTCAAGCGCAACCTCCAGTTTGCTAAGGCTTCGGCAAAGGAAAACAAGAAGTCATGGGGATTAGACTTCAATCCTGGCCCCTCTGCTCCCCGTGATGATGGCACACGTGAAGCTGAAGAAAACAGAATCGGCCCCTTTGCAAACCTTGATGGTCTCATCACCTACATCAAGGTACAAGGTGCCAAAGTGGATCATTCTGACAATGATGCTGATTCTGATGAAGCCCCAGCTCCTACTCCAAGGCCGCAGAAGCCAAAGAAAATTAAGGCTTCATCATCAGCTGCACCTACAAAAGCTTCTCGTGTGAAGCCACTGGCCACTGCACCTCCTGAAGCCAGTGTGCAGTCTGAAGATCAATCCCGCATCTCCAAGAAGACGGAGAAGAAAAAGCAACTTGTCAGGCGTACTGATCAAGCTCTGACTCCTGCTGCTATTTTGCGTGAAGAGCCCATTGATCTGTCCAGCGATGAAGATCTTGCTGATGATGCCCTTGAGCAGCTGATAAAGAGCAAGGAAGAAGCAGAAATCTTCAACAACTTGCCTCTCTTTGATGTGGCCGTTCTCCATAACTTCATTGATGAATGGTTCGACACACCAAATCTCAGCTTTGAAGATTTGCAGCTTCCCATTGGCCTCAGCGTCGCTTTCAATGGCGCCATTGCTTCTGAGCTAGCTCTTGCTCAGCGCATCGTTGAGCTGAAGAACAAAATTGATTATGAGAAGGCTCAATTCAAGAAGCATGTGGCGAAGCTCAGTGTTCAAGACGTCAGAAACTTCAAGGTCATGCTGCATGAGCTTAAAGAAGCTTTTCTGAAGAAGCGCCAAGAAGCTCAAGGCTCTCGTGAGCGCATGAAGAGTTTGGCTGATAAGTGTGTGCTTGCCTACAATGAGGCTGAGAAGCGCAAGTCACTTGGCCGTCCTGGCATTGACCCCAGGATGGCAGCAAAGAAAAAGAAGAAGCTTCCTGCTGACCAGCCTGCACCTTCAAGCCAAGAAGCCCCTCGCATTATCTTCCCGAGCAGCATGACTGGCTCGAAGCCAAAGGTCACCACAACCGCTTCAGAACAGAAGAAGACGAGGGCTGCCGAGGCTGAAGCCAGAAAAAGGAAGAACACTGAAGCCTCTGATGCCGCTCCCTCCAAGAAGAAGCGCAAGACCAAGAAGAGTCGGGCTGCTCCCACAGAGCCCCTTGTTGTTGAACCCATCTCAGTGGTTCGTCCTGCATCTGCATCCCAAGAACTTCGCATGACTGTTCATGAGCCTGCTTCCACAGAGGCTCCTGAAGCTGAAGATATACCAGCAGCTGAACCCACCGCTGCTGAAGACATTGGTCATCATGACAATGTTGAAGATGATGAAGTTCTTCCTCAGATCGAATATAATGTGGTATCATCGCCTGTTCGTACGAACAGCGAAATCATCAGCATTGGTCGTCCTCTGACGCCAATTGCTCAGGATGCATCGTGGGCTGATCACCCACAGCAACAAGACTCCCCCAGTACTCCCCAACAACAACAAACCACACCGTCCGTCCAAGTTGAAGAGGATGAGGACCTTCCCACTCCATCTCCAAAAGCGTCGCCTGTACTACAAAGGCTTCGCAAAGGACCAAGGCCTCAAGTCTCTCTTCCGAGCGTTCCAGAAGGAGAAGTGCACCGTCAACCTGTTGCACGTCAAGTGTTCTCTGAAGCCACTCCAACTGTGAATGTCTCTGTGTCTGAAGCACAAGCTGCTGAAGACAATCCGGCTGCATCAGCCGATGAGGAACGTCAAGAAGAACGTGTCCAAACTCCCCCCATGCCTGAAGAAACAGTTCATGAAGTGAACGTGTCTGTGCCTGACCCTCCAGCTCCTCAAGTGGAGGTTGAAAATCCTGAAGCTGCCACAACCAACGCAAGTGAAGCCAATGACGTTGTCATGGCTAATGTGGAGCTTGAACCAACCAGTGTGCCTGAAGCTAATGAGGCCACTGCACCTGAAGCTAATGAGGCAACTGCTCCTGAAGCACCTGTTGTGCAGCCTGAAGCCTCAGTTGCTGCCACTGCTCCTGTTCCGCCACCACGGCCCTATACAATCGAGCAAGCATACAACCATGGCGAGCTAATCACAGTAAGATGGCCCGTTCTGGTCCCTCCGCCTAATGTCTCTGGTCCTCAATTTGACTATCACATTGAGCATAGGCCTCTGGTCCAGAAGCCCAAGCCAAGACTGCCAAGGTTTCCAGGTACTGCAAACTCACCAGGGTCTTTCAATGCAAATGGCTTCAAGAGCCACAACACATTCTTTGACAGCTCGAAGAACCCCTACACGAAGCCAAGAATATCATCAGATCGGTTCTGGAGTCATCAGCAGCGAAGCTATTACTCCTGTGTTCTGTATGATCAAGGGCGCATTTTCCCTCATATGCGCCTCGACACTGAAGCCATTACTGGACTGCCCTGCTTAGAAGAAGCACTTGACTGCTTTCGTGATGCTGGGCTGCTCAGTTTTGTCACAGATAAAGAACACTGGAATGAAGAGCTATTGCTTCAATTCTATGCTACTCTGCATATTCGCGGCTACAACAGAGATATCAAGACATGGATTCTAGAGTGGATGACAGGAAATGTTCATCATGAAGCCAAAGCTCTCGACATCATTGAGCTTACAGGCCTATCCACTCCCGGAGAACTCTATGAACCTGGTTGTCAAAATCACCGCAATGCTTTGGAAAGCATCTTCCATAAGCCTGAACCCAATATGAGTCAGATGTTGAGCATGATGAAGCCTTTGCCACGTGATGCTGAATATCCAACAGAGTTCTTTGTTGAAGACCTTGAGTATCTGCCACGCACCATATATCACATCATCAGGCGAACTCTATGGCCTATCAAAGGACATTCATCAGCGGCAAAGCTTGAAGGAGCTATGAAGACTTTGGTCTTCTACATTCTCAATGGCATCAGCTTCAATGCGCAAGACTTCTTCATCAGGCAACTGGCTGCATCTGGATCTGATCTGTTTGGTCTGAAGTTTTATGCTCCATGGGTCATGCGCCTCATCAAGCGACACTCATCTGTCAACTATCAACCTTCTGCTCGCAATCATGTGATTTTCCTACCAGAGGTTGATATGTCAGTTGAAGCTATATACCCTGAACCTGCCAAGAAGCCTCTTTGTCTTCAGAATGCCGAGCACCAAAGCTTCACTCAACCCATTGAAGGTGTTCAAGCAGCAACACGAATCTATCCATTGGCTGGAAATACTCGTCTGCCTCATCGAGCACCTACTGAAGCCACTGAAAGCACCATTGCCCAAAGGCCTCGGAAGCGTTCTCGCGTTCTCAACGACCGAGAACTTCTTGTGGCCCTTCATCAGAAACAGGATAAACATCACTTTTGGCTCAAAAGACAGATGCAAAGCCTCTTGGTGGATGTCAATCGCATTCGTAACCTTGCCACCAAGAATGCCTTTGTTGCTCATGAAACTTGCCGGCGATCATGGAAGAGCCTGACCCTGCTTAGTGCTGAAGCAGATCTTCAAGACGATGGCTTCAATGAACGATTCCAGTTTGACTCCACTCCTCCACGGACTGCTGTCCTACGTCGTACTCCATCTCTTGAAGACTCTGAATATTCTTCCTCCGCGGCAACTGTCAATGCCAGAGTGATCGATGACGAAGATGATGCTACTTCACCACCTCCTACTTCTGCACGCATCGACACTGCACCAAGTTCGTCTGCACCGCCAAACGACAACGACAACCCTGCTGCTTCAACTACTCCTCATGAGGACGAGTAGATGCTCTATGTCTTCAAACCTTTTTGGTCATTACTGACAAAAGGGGGAGAAGCGTATGAGTTTGATAGTCTTCAAGCGGGTTCATATGGGCGGTTGCATTATATTTTTGCCTCGTGCTTACAACTCTTGCTTTTTAAAAACATTTGGTTCTTTGAGTTGTAACACCTAAACTTGATGGTCGTCTGCTACTTATTTGCTTTACTGTGATGCGATGATAAATTCCGCTTGTGCGATGATAAACTCCGCACTTAGATCATCCTGCAGACGTCCATTTTTCATTATGCATGTCATCCTATATGCTATATCATTTCATGCATGATGAATTATCTTCATAAGTTGAAGTGGATCTCCACAAGTACAACCTGCCATGTGCATTTGCATTCCAAAAGCAAAATTACTTATATGCACATCTTCAGGGGGAGCCCTTGCTACTTATGAAGACAATTTCCTACCCTTTACAATTTCACATACTTTATCCCTGTTGAAAACTTCAACCAGTTTGTCATCAATCACCAAAAAGGGAGAGATTGTAAGTGCATCTAGTGCCACCCCTAGTTGGTTTTGGAGTATTGACGACAAAGTTGGTTGAGGGACTAATGCGTTTGTGAGAATTGCAGGATAACGCAGGTAGTGTCCCTCATTGATTCGGTTTACCTACCGGAGATGACCCCTAAAAATGTATGAAGACATTGAAGACAATGGTGGTATGTGAAGAGGTTCACATTGAAGACTATGACATGAGAAGACATTGAGTGAAGACTATGGAGCGCGAAGACTGAGTTGTTTCGTTGTTTCCTCTTCTTCTGTGTTGAGTCATAGGAACCACCGTACTGTTAGGTGGGGTCCAAGTGAACTAAGTCAGAGTGACTGAAGTGATGCTCAACCCAAATCCTATGTCTTCGAGCGAAGACAATGAGAGCAAATCTTATCCAGAGTTGGATAAGTCAGCTTTGCTTGTAGCCCAAGTAAAGTTGCCGCGTGTGTTTGAAATCTGACCGTTGGAACACGTGTCAGTTCCTTAGTGACCCAGGGTCATTTCGGACAAATCAGGTCGGGTTGCCTTGTGGCTATAAATAGCCCACCCCCTACACCATAAATTGGTGGCTGCTCAGAGTTAGTATACGGCTTTTGTCGTTTGAGAGCAACCCACCTCGAAGCATTTGAGAGAGAGAAATCCTTGCGAGGACAAAGCCCAAACACCCAGAGCCAAAGAGTGTTAGGCATCACTGAAGTCTTTCTGTCTGTGTGACCTGAAGACTTATTACACTTGAGGACTGTGCATCCTCCAACCGGTTAGGCATCGCGTTCTGAGCATCCAAGAGTCATTGTGGATTGCCGGGTGAACGAAGTCTGTGAAGGTTTGGAAGTCTACCTTGAAGACTTACCAGAGTGATTGGGCGAGGACTAAGTGACCTTAGCTCAAGGGGAATAAGGTGAAGACACGGTCTTCTGAGTTGAATCTCAGCCTCCCCAACCAAACGTACAGTTGTCACAGCAACTGGAACTGGTCCAACAAATCCTGTGTCTTCAACAAGTGACTGGTTCTATCTCTTCCCTTCTTTACCTTGAGTTTATCTTCGTGAAGTCGTTGCTTATCTGTCTTATCTGATTGACTTCATTGCTTGACTACTATTGTTGATTGGTTTCATACTATCTTCCATCCTGATCCTACTACCTAGCTGCTATTAGTCTTCGTACGTTAACGCTAGTGCTTACTTGACTATGGCTTGCTTGTTGTAGTTTATCTTCTGCTGCATATCAATTAGGTTATTTCTATTGTTTGTCTTTGAAACTTCCATGTTTTGAAGACTTTGATAAAAATCGCCTATTCACCCCCCCTCTAGTCGATAACTAGCACTTTCACAACCATCCAACTAAACTCGGCAGGACTAGGGGTGTTATCTCTCTGGAGAGCCCCGAACCTGGGTATGTCCGGCGTCCCGCGCCCGCGCATATCAACCTCGCCTCCGAATCCCACCAGCGCCCTCGAGCCTCCTCCTCTCTTTAGCCATCCCTTGGCATCTGCCGTGCACCCACCATGACAGGCTACCTTTTGAGTTACCCACACGGGAGCAACTCAGGTATTCAAGAGGGAAGGGGGGGGGGGGGGGGTGAACCAACCCATCCGGATAATCTTAAGTCACAATATTTCCACGTAGTGACAAGTAGGCCCCCTCAAATCTACCACATGTTTTCTCACTGCAAAATTGCTCTTTCTCCTATTGTGTCCCTCTTTGATCCTCTCTTCTCAGATTTTGGTTGTGCTATGTCAACCTTCGTGCCGCCTACCATGACCCGACTTCGCCTCAACCTTCTCTGTTCAACCCCAGCCGTCATCTCATCGATGGACCTCTAATCATGGCCCCCTTTACATTGCTACCATGAAACCTTCTCTCACAACTCCCTAAGGTCGTTGCGTGCGTAGGACGCCATCCGCTTCCCCGGGAGCACACACGAGAGGTCCATTGATGTAGGTCAAGCCTCTAGGGTGGCCCGATCTTCACGAATTGGAAGTGGATTTGAGGAAGAACACGAGGGGAATCACGAGGGAAAACACACAAATCAACCCACATAGATGCAATAAGGATATACACATAGATAGATCCATGGTCCAAATCATCGAAAGTGTGAGATGTAACAAGATAGTTCTTCCCCAAGTGGTGGGACAAGGAGGGCTTGATGCTTCTACGAAGCCTTTCTCTTGAAAAAGGAGCTCTTGACATGGTGATATATGTAGGATGCTTCACATCATCTCCTCTCCTTGGGAACATCCGACCTCGAATCGAGATCCTCATCACCATGGGAAAGTGTAGGATAAAAAATATGTCTAGAGGGGGGGGGGGGTGATTAGACTACTTGACCAAATAAAAGCTTATCCTTTTCCCAATTTTAGTTGTAGGCAAGTTTTAGCAATTCTGTCAAGTCAAGCAACACCCTACACATGCAAGTCTAAGAGTTGAGCAGCAGAAAGTAAATACTTCGCATATGAACGTAAAGAAGGGATCAGAGAAATCGAACGCAATGAAGACATGATGATTTTTGGTGTGATTCCGATAGGTGGTGCTATCGTACGTCCACGTTGATGGAGACTTCAAACCACCAAGGATAACAACTGCATGAGTCCATAGATGGCTCCACCCATGATGGGTTGATGAAGAAGCAACCTTGTCTATTCCACCATGGCTTACGTCCACGAAGGAATAGCATCAATCTAAGTAGATCTTCATGAAGTAGGTGATCTCCTTGCCGTTACAAACTCCTTGGTTCAACTCCACAAGATCTTGGAGGCTCCCAAGTGACACCTAACCAATCTAGGAGACACCACTCTCGAAAAGGTAATAGATGGTGTTGTTGATGATGAACTCCTTGTTCTTGTGCTTCAAAAGATAGTCTCCTCAACACTCAATCACTCTCTCATAGATTTGGTTTTCGTAGGAGAAGGATTGGAGTGGAAAGCAACTTGGGGAGGCTAGAAATCAAGGTTCAAATGGTTGGATTGGAATGCCTTGATCTCGACACATGAGTAGGTGGTTCTCTCTCAGAAAATGAATGGTGGAAGTGTAGTCTCGTCTGATGGATCTCTCTAAGAGAATGTGGGGATGGAGGGGTATTTATAGCCTTCACCCCAAATCCAACCATTACAGTCTTTTGACTCAACTCGGTGACACCGAACGAAAAACTTGGTGAGACCGATCTATGTAAATGATATGAACGTTCGGCTTTTCGGTGAGACCAAACTGGAAATACCAGATGGACTGAAACGCGATGACCTAGGCAAGACTTTGTTTTAATTCCGACCGGTTCAACTCAGTGATTCCAAAATGAACAAACTGGCTTACAGAAACTTGGTCACTTCAACTCGGTGAAACCGATCGTCATCTCGGTGAGATCAAAATTCTAGGGTTTGGCTTTGGCAGTGTATAGGATCAACTCGGCGGGTCTAGAACAGATGTCTTCACTGGGACCGAGTTGGCTATTTAGGGTTTGGACATATATGATTTGGAGAAACTGGTTGAGGGTTTTTGGAGCAACATCTTCAAGCACTTGAGCAAATGAGTCATGATCAAAACCTCATCCCCTTTTAATAGTGTTGGCTTTCCTATGGACTCAATGTGATCTTGGATTGCTTAACTAAAAATGTAGAGTCTTGAAGCTTTGGCAATCCATGTCCTTAGAATTTTGAGGGCTCCATAATCTTATGTCCTTGCTAATCATTGAACTTCTCTGAAATCTATTTTCAATGAGCATTAGTTTAATGATATATATGTTGTTAAGAATTACCAAAACCACCCGGGGATTGGATGCACTTTCAATCTCCCCCTTTTTGGTAATTGATGACAACATATAGATCAAAGATTCGACAAATGATATAATCAATGAAATACATCATCAGTTTGAGAAGTATGTGATAAGAAAGAGCTCCCCCTAAATTTGTGAATTATTAAAAATTTACGTTTGAATGCAAATGAACAATCGATTAGGATCATGGGTCACTCTTCCATGTCACATTCATCTTGGTAGAGCGCTCAAAATGATATGAATGAAATGTGACAAGCACTCATCACCAAGCACATAACTGAATGATCATATAAAGAGCATATGGATAGATATTTAAGTATGCATAGCATCGAAGTACGGTATGATCAAGCACAAAGTAACATAGTCTCATACAAGCATCAACCAAAAGTATCACGAAGTAGCATGCAACTCAAAGAAAACCAAACGAGAAAAGCAAAGCACTCTCCCAAAGCTCTAATGATCTATACCAATTCTCACCTTTGGTAACAAGTACCAACAAGTTCGAAAGAGGAAAGAGCTAAACATCGCTCGGGGCTCGCTCTCCAGTAGCTCTGGTGGTGAAGTCCTATGACTTGCAGCTCTGGTGTGCGTAGATGTGGTTGGAGTAGAGATGAGTGTGTCTGCAAAGATCTCGGATGATGTTTGCTGGACTGGTGGTGTAGATACAACTGGAGGAACCGACAAAGCAACTGATGGTACAACAGTGGAGCTAAGACTATGGCTCTGGTATCAGTGACTGGCACAACTGCTGACCTAGGCATCATCTGAAACTGAGTAGTAGTGCGAAGACCCGTGTCCTAGTGCTCATCATCACTGCTAGAGTGTAGTCTTGCCTCATCCACTTCCATCTTCAGACTCTCTACCGTGGTTTGCACCTCAGTGACCTTAACATCTAGGTCATGGAGCTTGGTCTCTATGATCCTCTCAAAGCTCTCTTGTTTTTTCACGAGGTTGGCCAGACTCCGCTCAATCCTCCAAAGCATGGAGAAGATATAGAATTTGACCATCCTTCATCTTCAGAACTGGAACTGTGGAGGAGCTAAGGCCAACACTCTTGGTAGCACTCTTTGCAGCTTCTGCCACTACCTGTGACTTAGCATATGTATGATGATCCTCAGTCATGGTCACTGTGCAGTCCTCTAGCTCAGGATGGAGTGGCAGGTGCGGAGAGTCAAGCAAGTAGACTTTGCAACCAACCTTGGAGTTGATAAGCATCTAAATGTGTGGAGCAAAGCCACATAACCTCTTTTGATCTGCTGTAGTCCTCCTGATTGTATCAACAATCAAATCCATCACTTTGAACTTCTGAAAATTGTCTACCAAATGTAGCATGTTGATTGAGTGTCCTCTAATCATCTTGTCATCACCTGACTTGGGCATCAAGGTATGCCTCAGAATGGTACTGATTGTAGCAAGTCCAGGTGAGAGATGGCAAACTGAACCAAGCTTGTGAGACTCAACAAACTCAGGGGGGATCACTCCATACATGTTGGCCATTGAGTTTTGATCCATCTTGCTCTTGGCATAGACATCAACATCGTTTTCTTTAGCCTCTGGCACATTTAGCAGTTGTGCCCACTCAGCAATGGTAGACTGAAATTTGGATCCCTTAGTCATCCAAACTATCCTCCCGTCGAGATAGAAGTGTGTAGTGGAGTAAAACTGCATGATGAGCTCATCTATCCATGCTGTCAGCTTAGTGCCTATGAACTCATCAATGCCTTCAGTCTTGAAGTTCTCATGCACATTTGGGAAGTTTTCTTCATTTGCATCAACGAACTTACAATCGACCCATCTCATATCACTCACAATGGGCTTCTTATCAAGTAGCACTGTCTCATAGAAGTCCTGCCGCTCCTTGGTGTGGAAGCGGTAGCAACATCGGTCCTCCTCCTCACTGAATAGGGGTCTGATTCTCTCCATTTCTCAGCCTCTTGTCCTTCCTTTCTTTCATGTTCTCTGCCTCAGGATGTGAATCATCATGCTCTGGCAGTCTTGGTCTGAGCTTTTTGGGCACTACGACCTCATCATCAGCATCTTTAGCTCTCTTAGGCACTGGGCCTTGTTCTTCTTAGCAGCTGATATGTTTCTTGTTGTCTTCCCCTTAGGCTTGGGGGCAACAGTTCTCTTCACTACAAAAAAACCCACTTCCGTGATGATACGTGTTTGTCACAGTAGGTCACATTTTCTGTCATGCATGTACATCCATGACGATTTTATGATGGAATCAAGATAGTCATACCTGTGCTGTCGTAGAAGTGTTCCATGATAATACCAAAATTATCATCACAGAAGTGTCCACTTCCATGACGATAAAATGGCGCGTCATGGAAGTGTTTCCGTCAAGAGTAACCGACACGTGGCATCCACCATAACGGGTCACTGTTAAGCTATCGAGTTCCGGTTTGGATCAGATAACCCGTTAACATTCCAGACCAATGGGGATTTTCCACGTGTAAAATTCTCAATGGCCAGAGGAACCATGTGTCGGCTCAGCGTTGGGACAGATGTCATCCACTTATTGGGTTGGAGGCGCCTATGATACGTCAACATGTGGCAAGGCCCAACAGTGGCCCATTCAGGTGAAAAGGCTGGCCCGTTTGACTTGGTCAAAAGGTAGCAGGCCGTCCCATGGAAAGCCTGTTAACGGCCTATTCACATATAGCCCATTTACAACCCACTAACTCACGACCCGTTATGGCCTATCCGAATTAGGCCCACTAGCATCATCTCGGCCATCCAATATGATTCTGGCCCATTGTAACTTCTGGCCCATGTGTGGCCCATGACGTATTTTGGCCTATATGAGGCCCTCTGTAACCCTGGGCCCATTAACGACCCATGGTGAAACTGACTCATAATGAATAGTATATCGCTTTACACCATTAATGACCCGTTATCCCATTGGGTCGTTTCTAGTCCGTGTTATCTTTCAGCCTTCTAAGGGCCCATTTATTCTCGGGCTCATTTCCAGCATTCGAATACTTACGGTCCGTTACTGGCCTGTTCCACTTGTGGGCCAAATTCAGCCTGTGGCTATAGTCGTCCCGTTTGTGACCCGTTAATCCATTGGGCCATTTTCATATCGTCATCATTGTTGAAATATGTGTGTAGGGATATTAGCGCATGCGTTTGTTTTGTGTTAGTTGTAATCAGCGGTTGAGTTAGGCTTGATTCTATTCTCTGTATAGCTGTATATTATAATGTGGAGATCAAGCCTAACTCCCATATCTCAAGCATGTAATCTTCTGTTGGCCTTGAGCCTATATATACACGCACACGTCCCTGCAGAGATGCATATGTTTCAACCATATTTTACATGGTAATCAGAGCCTCTATCTCTTCCACAAACACATCTAGCCATGGCAGGTTCCTCCGCTTCGGCAGCCATCTCCTTCGCCCATGTTCAGATCGCTGAGAAGCTAACCAGGGAGAACTATCTACCCTGGAAGGCTCAGGTCCTGCCACCGGTCCGAGGTGCCCTTCTCATGGGTTTCCTCGACGGATCGCGGGCAGCACCACCGGAGGAAATCGAGGAGGCAAAGGCGGACAAGACCGTCGAGAAGGTATGTAACCCAGCCTATGCAGCATGGGTGGCTCAAGACCAGCATGTTTTGGGTTTTCTGCTCGGGTCTCTTTCCCGAGAGGTGTTGCTGCAGGTGATGGATCATACGGAGAGCAGCAAGCTGTGGGCCACGATCCAGGCGATGTTCGCCTTGAAGTCGCGCGCCCGCGTCATCCAGCTCCGCACGCAGCTCATAAACTCGCGCAAGGGAGATCTCTCTGCCACTGCGTACTTCACCAAGATGAAGGGAATCGCTGACGAGCTTGCTGCCGCGGGGAAGAAGATGGACGATGACGATCTGGTCTCGCAGATTCTCTCGGGGCTTGATGCAGACTACAACCCCTTCGTCTCGGCGCTCTCTGCCAAGGCGAACGAGCAGGCGATCACCCTCGCCGAACTCTTCTCCGAGCTCCTGGTGGCCGAGTCACGTCTGGAGGCGCAAAACCCGGTGAGTCAGCAGCTGTCGGTCAATCTCGTCGCCAAGGGTGGACGTGGCGGCGGCTATCCTCGGGGTCGCAGCAACAGCAGCGGCAACAGTCGCGGTGGAGGAGGCGGGTGCTCCTCTGATGACGGGCGTGGTGGCTATGGTGGCTACCCCAACCAGCACCAAGGCCAAGGTGGTGGTGGTCATGGTGGTGGATGCTACCACAACGGCGGCGGCGGCGGCGGCTACAACAACCATACCCGCCCCGACGTGGTCATATGCCAAATCTGTGGCAAGGCCGGCCACGATGCATATCGATGCTGGAAGAGGTTCGAGAAGAACTTCAAGAGGAAGGAGAAGACGGCAAACTCCGCAGCCACTTCGTACGGAGTTGATACGAACTGGTACATCGACACTGCAGCAACCAACCACGTCACGAGTGAGCTAGACAAGCTCGCTACCCACGAATGCTACACCGGCATAGATCAAGTCCACACGGCGAGTGGGTCAGGTATGGAAATTGCTCACATTGGTCATGCGCATATTCATACCCATGATCAACCTATTCATCTTCGAGATATTTTACATGTTCCCAAATCTGCAAAGAATTTGATTGCTGCTCAAAAACTTGCTCATGACAATCACGCATACTTGGAAGTTTACCCTGAGTTCTTTTCTATGAAACAACAGGGAACGGGGAAAATTCTGCTGCGTGCACAGAGTAGAGGTGGCCTCTATCCTCTACCTCATGCACCATCCGTTCGTGGGAAGCATGTCCTTGGTGTGAAAAAAACATCGTCTTCTCGGTGGCATGGACGTCTAGGGCATCCATCCTTTGTCATAGTCGATCAAGTAGTCAAAAATAATTGTCTTCCCGTGTCAAATAAAGGCATGAGTCTGTTTGTGATGCATGTCAATAGGCAAAAAGCCATCAGTTACCGTATCCTCGGTTTACTAGTGTCTCTAGTGCTTCTTTAGAGCTAGTCTTTTCGGATGTTTGGGGTCCTGCTGTTACTTCTATAGGCAGGTTCACATATTATGTTAGTTTCATTGATGATTTCAGCAAGTTTACTTGGATATACTTGATCAAAAATAGATCTGAAGTGTTTCAGAAGTTTCATGATTATCAACAACATGTTGAACGCTTGTTTGATAGGAAAATCCTTGCCATGCAAACCGACTGGGGTGGCGAATATCGCAAACTAAATTCATTCTTTGAGTGCATTGGTATTTCCCACCATGTTTCGTGCCCTCATGCCCACCAACAAAATGGCTCCGCTGAAAGAAAACATAGACACATTGTTGAAATCGGCCTCGCCTTACTCGCTCATGCATCCATGCCATTAAAATTCTGGGATGAAGCTTTTACTACTACCGTTTATCTCATTAATCATCTCCCTAGTAAAGTCATTCAATCTCAAACACCACTGGAGCGCCTTTTCAATATCACCCCAGATTATTCTTTTCTTCGTGTTTTTGGGTGCGCGGTATGGCCTAACCTACGCCCCTTCAACAAGCATAAACTGCAGTTTCGCTCTACCCGGTGTGCGTTTCTTGGATATAGTCCCCTTCACAAAGGCTATAAATGTCTAGACATCTCCAGTGGACGTGTCTATATATCTCGTGATGTTGTCTTTGATGAGTCCATCTTTCCGTTTTCTGAACTTCACGAGAACGCCGGTGCTCAACTCCGTGCGGAAATCAATTTTCTTCCTCCCACACTCCATAATCCTCCTGTATTTGATCATGGGGGTGATTTGCAAAATGACCATGTGACTTTTTCTGATCAAAATTTGGAGTTTCCAAGTGTACAGGAAGCAAAATATACGCAGGACTCCACAAGTGGTGACGCAGCAGATCCTGGTCACGAGGAGGACTCTCCCGCCCTGTCAGGCGAGGGATCCCATGCAGGGTCTTCGACGCACTCCCAGGCGCCCGCCCGATCCGTCCCGGGATCAGTGCGACAGACGCATGGAGCAGGCGTGGGAGCCAGTTCTCCCTCGCCGCGTGGCCCCAGCCCACGGGCTGGTGCAGAGGTGACAGGCCCGGCCGATCGCCAACGGGCTGCATGGCCCGCAACACCAGGTGGCGATTCCTGGACGAACGGGGGAGGAGGCACTGATCTCTTCCCTGACGCAGCGGACAGTACTCCTGGTGGATCCCCTGTGGCTGCGGGATCGCTTGTGGCTACGCCACCACAGCCTCCACCACCACCTGTTATTCCGAGGGCTCGTACTCGTTTACAAACTGGTATTTCTCAGCCAAAAATACGCACTGATGGTACTGTTCGATGGTTAAACTTCTGCAGCACAGGTGAACCACAAAATGTGAGAGAAGCATTAGGGGATCAACGGTGGACGGAGGCCATGAATGAAGAATACTCGGCTCTCATGAGAAAAAAAGACTTGGCATCTTGTACCGTTTGAGAGGGGAAGTAATTTGATAGATTGCAAATGGATCTATAAAATTAAGAAAAAGTCTGATGGTTCCATTGACAGGTATAAGGCACGTTTGGTTGCCAAAGGTTTTAAACAGAGGTATGGAATTGACTACGAGGACACTTTTAGTCCTGTGGTCAAAGCGGCTACCATCAGATTAATTTTGTCCATTGCTGTTTCGAGAAACTGGTGCATGCGACAGCTAGATGTAAAGAACGCGTTTCTTCATGGTGTTCTGGAAGAGAAGGTGTTCATGAGACAACCCCCAGGATATGAGGATCCTAATAGACCTGGGTACGTGTGCAGATTGGATAAGGCTTTGTATGGACTGAAACAAGCTCCACGTGCATGGTATTCTAGATTGTCAACAAAATTACAAACACTTGGTTTTGTTCCTTCAAAGGCTGATACATCCCTATTTTTTTCAACAAAAATGGTGTAGTTATGTTCATGCTTATTTATGTTGATGACATAATTGCTACTAGTTCCTCACCAAAAGCTGTTGAAGCACTCCTTCAGGATCTTCGGAAAGATTTTGCCTTGAAGGATTTGGGTCAACTTCACTATTTCCTAGGCATAGAGGTAAAGAAGGTAAAGAGTGGTATACTATTGACTCAAGAAAAATATATAGAAGAGATTCTCACAAGGGTGGGTATGAAGGATTGTAAGCCTGTTCCAACACCCTTATCTATTTCTGAGAAGTTGTCATTAACGGAGGGAGAGCCACTTGGGTATGAGGATTCTACCAGGTATAGAAGCATAGTTGGTGCATTGCAGTATGTCACATTAACTAGGCCAGATATAGCTTTCTCTGTTAACAAAATATGTCAGTTTTTGCACTCTCCTACTTCTGCTCACTGGACTGCAGTCAAGAGAATTCTTAGATATTTGAAGTATACATCAAGTCTTGGGCTCAAGTTTGTTAAATCAGATTCCACACTTGTAAGTGCTTTTTCTGATGCTGACTGGGCAGGTTGTCCAGATGACAGAAGGTCGACAGGTGGCTTTGCAGTCATTTTTGGCTGTAATCTTATTTCTTGGAGTGCTCGTAAACAGGCTACAGTCTCTAGGTCTAGTACAGAGGCTGAATATAAGGCACTGGCAAATGCAACAGTTGAGATAATTTGGGTGCAAACTCTGTTGAGGGAATTGGGTGTGGAACATCCAAAGGTTGCATCATTGTGGTGTGATAATCTTGGAGCCACATATCTGTCAGCCAATCCAGTCTTTCATGCAAGGACAAAACATATTGAAGTGGACTATCATTTTGTTCTAGAGAGAGTAGCTAATAAGTTGCTCAATATTCGTTTTATCCCCATGGGTGACTAACTTTTAGATGGCTTCACCAAGACATTGTCTGTGAAACATCTCAAAGCTTTCAGACACAATCTCAACTTAGATAAGTTGTGATTGAGAGGGGATGTTGAAATATGTGTGTAGGGATATTAGCGTGTGCGTTTGTTTTGTGTTAGTTGTAATCAGCGGTTGAGTTAGGCTTGATTCTATTCTCTATATAGCTGTATATTATAACGTGGAGATCAAGCCTAACTCCCGTATCTCAACCATGTAATCTTCTGTTGGCCTTGAGCCTATATATACACGCACGCGTCCCTGCAGAGATGCATACGTTTCAACCATATTTTACAATCATATACGGCCCACTAACGACCCGTTATGCCTGTCGATAGAATGAATCCCGTTAAACATATCGGCCTCTTAACGACCCGTTATGGTCGGCCCATAAACAGACGATTCCCATTGTAGCCCATTTACGACCCATATTGCAGTAGTTATTGGTCCACGAATAGTACGATCCATGTTTTGCCAATCGATTATACGACCCGTAGAAGGCCCATTGATTCTATGGCCTGTAGAAGGCCCATGGATCCTTCGGCTAGTAGGAGGCCCATGGTCACTACAACAGATAGCATGACCATGGTTACAACGGTCCGTATGTTGCCCATGGTTATTATGGCCTAGTTTTAAAAAATAGTTTATTGTGGCCACTAGAAAAACACAGAAAAAGAACTGCAGTGACTACAAGCAAACAACTAAACAAGACAATAAGGAAATAAATAATCAAGCAACTAACGCTAGGCTATTGTAACACTCCGGATGTGACTTTCCATATTTGTAACTCCAACTCTTGCCATTTTCGGCTATGTGTTATGATATTCCCTCTATGGTTGGGTTTGTCTTTCGTTTTGCATTTTGTTCATGTCATGCATTTCATATCATGTCATCATGTGCATCTCATTTGCATACATGTTCGTCTCATGCATCCGAGCATTTTCCCCATTGTCCATTTCACAATCCGACACTCTCACATGCACCCAACGCACCCCTCTTGTCTCTTTTCGTGAGCGGGAGAAAAACGTTCTTGGAATGGATCGAGGTTTGCCAAGTTGCCTTGGTACACCATCGGTAGACCACCAGTCAAGTTTCGTTCCATTTGGAGGCCGTTTGATGCTCCAACAGTTGACCGGGTAACTGCAAAGGCCTCTTGTGTGTTGCAGCCCAACACCCCTCCAAAACAGCACAATAACCCATCTAAACCATCTCCATGTCCTCCGTCGTCGGATCACGATCGTGTGGGCGATAACTACACCCCATTTGGACACTCCTACCTCCTCCTAGCTATAAATATGTGCACCCCCCGAAATTTTTGCGCAGTCCAACCCTAGCCTCGCTCCTCTAGCACCGTCTGACACGTCCGCCTCCGCCGCCCGACCACTCGCAGGACGCCACGTGGCCTCCGCCACCACCCGCCGCCGTCGGCCCGCCAGGCCCGCGTGGGGCCCTCCCGGCCCGCGCGCCCCGCTGCTGCTCCGCCCTCCGCCGCGGCCGGCCCCCAAGCCCATCCGTGCCGCCTTCCGGTCCTCCGCGCCCCACCGTCGGCTGCCGCTGCGGCGTCTGCGCCACGCCGCCCCGCGCCCTCCGGCGCGCCCCCGCCGTCGCCCGTGGACGCTGCCGCCTCCGGGCATCGTGCCGTCTCGGATCCGGTGCCCCCCTCGCCGGCCCCCGCTCCGGCGATTTCTCCTCCCCGAGCTCCGGCCATCTCCTCCGGTGAACCTCGATTCGCATGCCACGAAGAACCCTAGATGTGGGATTTCGGAGGTGAAATTCCACAAGTCCCGAAGCTCTCTGTTATTTTTATGCCCAGTTCATCATGCCATAACTTCATGCTCGGTGCTCCGATTTGTGCATATAATATGTCAAAATGTTCATCATGAGATGCTCTTCATTTTGTTCTATTGTGCCATGCTTTTTTGAGTTCATCTTGATGCCTAAATAATCTTTTCAAGAGTGCTATATGATGTTAACTGCTGTCTGTTAACAGAACTTGGTGATTTGTCTTTTTCATTGCATTTTGTGTGTGCATCCTATGAGCATGAGCTCTACAGGTGTTTTGATCTATAACAGGCCATCTTTACAGAGGTGCTTTCCATGTATTTTTGTGATCAATTTAGTGGCTAGCACAAGCAAGCAAACTAGGCTTCGTGATGTTGCTAATTTCAGTCCCTGTTCTGCTGTTATTTTGATGCCATGTAAAATTGATGCTACAGTGATATCCATGCTTGTTTTGGGATACTTCAGTAAGGATGTTTTGAACATATGGTTATTCTCTATCCATCCATGCCCATGTTTGTAATTATGGAGTGCCCTAGCATGTCTTGTTCTTGCTCTACTTTTGCTATAAAATGGCAGAATGTTAACATGTTAATCCATATTGCCATGGTTGTTGCTAATGATACATGCATCCTATGAACTTGCTATTGCCATGGTTAGCTTCATGAACATGTCATCTTGCTGTTAGTATGCTTGTTTTGTCATTCAATGCTTTGTGATGAGTGATTCGAGCTCGCAAAGTTGTTATCATAAATCTGTTATGCCATGCTCTGGTTTTCTGCTAATTCTGAAACTGTTAATAAAACTTGCTATGTTTACATGGGTGCCATCATATCTTCTGTGCCTTTTTGGCTCATGATCAGTAAGGGACTTTTGTTCTATGAATTTAATAGATTCATGCAATCCCTTTATTTGCTATGATTTCTTCCTGTAGCATGGTGTTTGCTTGCTCTAAACATGGCTTCCTGATGTTATTTCTGGCATGTTAGTATTTTTCACCAAGTCTGTGAAGCTGATGTCTTTTGCACTTTTGTCATGCTTGTTTGAACATGCTCTTTTGTGATTTAACCATATCTCAGTGTTCATGTTTCGTCAACAATCTTGTGTAGATCATTGCCATATGCTTTGTTGCTATGTTAGAGTACAGTAGCTTAGTTTCTTGTTGCATGCTAAGTAGCATCGTGGTGTTAATCGCAGAATTGTGTCATTCTTGTTTTGCTTGCCATTTGCAAACCATGCATCCGTTTCCGGTGATCTTTATATCGATTTCAACCGAAATCACCTCATCTTTCTAGAGGCATACTTGGTTTGCCAAGTTGACGCCTTGATCATTCTTTTCCTTCCGGAGCACGCTTATGGATTGCACATCATATCTTGCATATCATGTCATGTTTTGCATCATGTTGCTTGTGCATTGCACCGTGATTGATTGTTGTTCCATTGCTTGTGTTCTTGCCTTGGGTAGAGCCGGGAGATGAGTACATGAACGAGGAACCTGTTGAGTATGCTAACGAGGATCAAGCTTTCGACAACTCTGAGAACTTTGCAGGCAAGATGACCATACCCTCGAAATCACTTCTATCTTTGCTTGCTAGTTGTTTCGCTCTATCGTTATGCCGCGCTACCTACTACTTGCTATTTCATGCCTCCCATATTGCCATGTCAAGCCTCTAACCATCCTTTCCTAGCAAACAGTTGTTTGGCTATGTCACCGCTTTTGCTCAGCCCCTCTTATAGCGTTGCTAGTTGTAGGTGAAGATGAAGTTTGTTCCTTGTTGTAACATGGATATTTTGGAATATCACAATATATCTTATTTAATTAATGCACCTATACACTTGATAAAGGGTGGAAGGCTTGGCCTTATTCCTGGTGTTTTGTTCCACTCTTGCCGCCCTAGTTTCCGTCATATCGGTGTTATGTTCCTTGATTTTGCGTTCCTTACACGGTTGGGTGATTTATGGGACCCCCTTGACAGTTCACTTTGAATAAAACTCCTCCAGCAAGGCCCAACCTTGGTTTTAGCATTTGCCTACCTAAGCCTTTTTCCCTTGGGTTCCACGGACTCAAGGGTCATCTTTATTTTAAACCCCCGGGCCAGTGCTCCTCTGAGTGTTGGTCCAACCTGTCAGCCGCCGGTGGCCACCAGGGGAAACTCTGGGCTGGCCTATCGGAAGTTTAGACAAGATTTGTCGGCACATTCGGGCGGCTTTGCTGGTCTTGTTTTACCATTGTCGAAATGTCTTGTAAACCGGGATTCCGAGACTGATCGGGTCTTCCCGGGAGAAGGAATATCCTTCGTTGACCGTGAGAGCTTGTGATGGGCCAAGTTGGGACACCCCTGCAGGGTATAAACTTCCAAGAGCCGTGCCCGCGGTTATGTGGCAGATGGGAATTTGTTAATGTCCGGTTGTAGAGAACTTGACACTTGACTTAATTAAAATGCATCAACCGCGTGTGTAGCCGTGATGGTCTCTTATCGACGGAGTCCGGGAAGTGAACGGTTTGGGTTATGTATGAACGTAAGTAGTTTTAGGATCACTTCTTGATCACTTCTAGCTTCTCGACCGATGCGTTGCTGCTCTTCTCGTTATCACTTGCGTATGTTAGCCACCATATATGCTTAGCGCTTGCTGTAGCTCCACCACCTTACCCCTTTCCTACCCATGAGCTTAAATAGTCTTGATCTCACGGGTGTGAGATTGCTGAGTCCTCGTGACTCACAGATTCTACCAAAACAGTTGCAGGTGCCGAGGATACCAGTGCAAGTGACGCAACCGAGCTCAAGTGGGAGTTCGACAAGGACCTTGGTCGTTACTACGTTTCGTTTCCTGATGATCAGTAGTGGAGCCCAGTTGGGACGATCGGGGATCTAGCATTTGGGGTTATCTTCTTTTCATTTGGATTTGACCGTAGTCGGTCTATGAGTGTATTTTGAATGATGTATGAATTTATTTATGTATTGAGTGAAGTGGCGATTGTAAGCCAACTCTCTTTATCCCATTCTTGTTCATTACATGGGATTGTGTGAAGATGACCCTTCTTGCGACAAAACCTACAATGCGGTTATGCCTCTAAGTCGTGCCTCGACACGTGAGAGATATATCTGCATCATGGGCGTGACAGCTATCAGGGCTATTACACATATTACATCCACTGGCCATCAAAGTTCGCCGCCAGTGCAAATATAGGGAACAAAGCAACATATTACATACACTAGCCATCTAAATTGGCCACTAGTGCAAATAAACATGGCAGCAAAACAAGTCCATAAATTAAACAACTTTAGAAGAGCTCAAGAAACGTTGTCCTGGGTATCCACCATGCTGGCAATAAGCATAGCAAGCTTATTAGCTTTCTACTATTTTGCGCTAAAATCCTCCAACGCTTGCTGTTGCACCAGAAAGTATGCATCCGAATTCTCTAGGGACTTCCGTAGTCCTTTGGCTTCTTGTTGCAACATAGTTGATCGATGTTTTTCAGCTTGTAGTTGAGACTCAAGAAACTGAACTGATCCTGGCAGTGAGTTCGAAGAGCTTGTGCCAGCGGTAGTGGCCAGTAACTCGAATACTACACCAAGATAGGACTTTGGGGTTGTCTCACTGTCTTAAAGATAGTTTTACTTAGCCATTTTATCAGCTGTGTTGGAGACCAACAAGGATGTCTCACTATCCTGAACCTTATCTACATTACTTCCTTTATCACTGCTTAATAAGGTACTCTTCCCCAATATTCTATTAGCATTCTAAAAGAAAAAACAAGCTGACACATAATAGGTTTAGCATGTAGTATATGAAACTCATTTCGGTGAACCAGTTCAGTAGTAAGGTGGACATGATCAAACTACCAAGTCTTCTATTGCCAAGTAGTACATAATAAAAGCATCAAACAAACATATATCTATGTCCTATTTTCACTGCATTGTCTTGCCAAATCAAAATAGAGACATGGTTCAAATCATTTCAGTTCAAGATAAAGCAGCATTGAAAGAATACAAGTGTGGGAAACTACACGGCCCAACAAGATTTCAGATGGGTACCACGGGTATACATGTACAACAACACTATTGGCTCTGTTGTGATGCTAGTAATGTGCATGATATGAGAAGTCAACTGTGTTGGGAATCGTTTCAAGGAAAACAAAATTTTTTCTACGCACATGCAATGAGCAATCCATGGAGATGCATAGCAATGAGGGGGATAGTGTGTCTACGTACCCTCGTAGACCGTAAGTGGAAGCGTTTCACAATGCGGTTGATGTAGTCGAACTTCTTCGCCCTTCAACCGATCAAGTACCGAACACACGGTACCTCCGCGTTCTGCACACGTTCAGCTTGGTGACATCCCTCGCCTTCTTGATCCAGCAAGACGTCAAGGTAGCAGATGAGTTCCGTCAGCACGACGGCATGGTGACGGTGATGGTGAAGTGATCTCCGTAGGGCTTCGCCTAAGCACTACGAAAATATGACCGGGGGTGTAAATGGTGGAGGGGGCGCCGCACATGGCTAGGAAATTGTCTGGTGTGTGCTAGGCGCCCCCTCCTCATATATATAGGTGGGAGGGAGAGGGGAGAGGACAAGGGGTGCCCCAAGTAGGTCCAAATCCTACTTGGGCTCCTTCCCTTGGCCGCGCCGCCCCTCCCATACTTGTTGGAGGGGGAAGGAAAGAGGGGGGAGAGGGAAGGAAGGGGGAATACTATTCCACTCTTTCCTTTCCCTTCCCCTCTTTCCTTCTCCTCCTAGGCTGGCCCATATGGGGTGCGCACCAGCCCCTTGTGGCTAGTGCGTTTCCCCTCTTGGCCCATAAGGCCCATATCTTTTGTCGAGGGTGCCCGGAACTCCTTCCGATTACCTGATAAGTACTCGGTACCCCTGAAACACATCCGGTGTCCGAATACCCTCGTCCTATATATCGATCTTTACCTCTTGACCATTTTGAGACTCCTCGTCATGTCTATGATCTCATTCGGGACTCCGAATGACATTCGGTCACCAAACCACATAACTTATATAGTACTATATCGTCATCGAATGTTAAGCGTGCGGACCCTACGGGTTCGAGAACTATGTAGATATGACCGAGACACCTCTCTGGTAAATAACCAATAGCGGAACCTGGATGCCCATATTGGCTCCTACATATTCTACGAAAATCTTTATCGGTCGAACCGTTATGACAACATACGTAATTCCCTTTGTTCAACAGTATGTTACTTGGCCGAGATTAAATCATCAGTATCTTCATACCTAGTTCAATCTCATTACCGGCAAGTCCCTTTACTCATTCCATAATACATCACCTCATGACTAACTCCTTAGTCGTTTGCTTGCAAGCTTATGATGTGTATTACCAAAACGGCCCAGAGAAGGTCATAATACATCACCTCATTGTCGCACTTTAAGTATGGTTACGACGTTCGGACACACCATTATGCTGTGGTGTTCCAGGTGGCGTGAGTTGTGAAACTATTCCACATTGTTTAAATTGAAGGCCAAACTCGTAACTCAAATATTTGCCTCTGTGATCAGACTGTAGAAACTTTATTTTGTTGTTACGATGATTCTCCACTTCACTCTGAAATTCTTTGAACTTCTCAAAATTTTTAGACTTGTGTTTCATTAAGTAGATATACCCAGATTTGCTAAAATCATCTGTGAAGGTCAGAAAATAACGATACCCGCCGTGTGCCTCAACACTCATCGGACCGCATACATCAGTATGTATTATTGCCAATAAGTCACTGGCTCGCTCCATTGTTCTGGAGAACAGAGTTTTAGTCATCTTGCCCATGAGGAAGGGTTCACAAGTATCAAATGATTCATAATCAAGTGATTCTAAAAGTCCATCTGCATGGAGTTTCTTCATGCGTTTTACACCTATATGACCTAAACGGCAGTGCCGCAAATATGTTGCACTATAATTATCAACTTTGCATCTTTTGGCATCAATATTATGAATATGTCTATTGATACGTCTCCAATGTATCTATAATTTATGAAGCAATCATGCTATTTTATTATCTATTTTGAATGATTACGGGCTTTATTATACACTTTTATATTACTTTTGGACTAACCTATTAACTGGAGGCCCAGCCCATATTGTTGTTTATTGCCTGTTTCAGTATTTCAAAGAAAAGGAATATCAAACGGAGTCCAAACGGAATGAAACCTTCGGGAGCACGATTTTGGAAAGGATATAATCCGAGAGACTTGGAGTTCAAGCCAGGGAAGGTTCGAGGAAGCCAGTAGATAGGAGGGCGCGCCCACCCCCCGGGCGCGCCCCCTGTCTCCTGGGCCCCTCGAGGCTCCCCCGAGTGACTTCTTTCGCCCATATAAGTCAACGTACCCTAAAAACATAGAAGACGAAGATAGATCGGGAGTTCCGCCACTGCAAGCCTCTGTAGCCACCAAAAACCTCTCGGGAGTCCGTTCCGGCACCCTGCCGGAGGGGGGATCCCTCACTAGTGGCCATCTTCATCATCCCGGCGCTCTCCATGACGAGGAGGGAGTAGTTCACCCCCGGGCGAAGGGTATGTACCAGTAGCTATGTGTTTGATCTCTCTCTCTCTCTCTCTCGCGCGCGCGTTCTCTCTATGGTACGATCTTGATGTATCGCGAGCTTTGCTATTATAGTTGGATCTTATGATGTTTCTCCCCCCTCTACTCTCTTGTGATGAATTGAGTTTTCCCTTTGAAGTTATCTTATCGGATTGAGTCTTTAAGGATTTGAGAACACTTGATGTATGACTTGCCGTGTTTATCTGTGGTGACAATGGGATATCACGTGATCCACTTGATGTATGTTTTGGTGATCAACTTGCGGGTTCCACCCATGAACCTATGCATAGGGGTTGGCACAAGTTTTCCTCTTGACTCTCCGGTAGAAACTTTGGGGCACTCTTTGAAGTACTTTGTGTTGGTTGAATAGATGAATCTGAGATTGTGCATATCGTATAATCATGCCCATGGATACTTGAGGTGACAATGGAGTATCTAGGTGACATTAGGATTTTGGTTGATTTGTGTCTTAAGGTGTTATTCTAGTACGAACTCTTGAATAGATCAATCTGAAAGAATAGCTTGGAGGTGGTTTCGTACCCTACCATAATCTCTTCGTTTGTTCTTCGCTATTAGTGGCTTTGGAGTGACTCTTTGTTGCATGTTGAGGGATTGTTATATGATCTATCTATGTTATTATTGTTGAGAGAACTTGCACTAGTGAAAGTATGAACCCTATGCCTTGTTTCCTACCATTGCAATACCGTTTACGCTCACTTTTATCATTAGTTACCTTGCTTTTTTTATATTTTCAGATTACAAAAACCTATATCTACTATCATTATTGCACTTGTATCACCATCTCTTCGCCGAACTAGTGCACCTATACAATTTACCATTGTATTGGGTGTGTTGGGGACACAAGAGACTCTTTGTTGTTTGGTTGCAGGGTTGCTTGAGAGAGACCATCTTCATCCTACGCCTCCTACGGATTGATAAACCTTAGGTTATCCACTTGAGGAAAATTTGCTACTGTCCTACAAACCTCTGCACTTGGAGGCCCAACAACGTCTACAAGAAGAAGGTTGTGTACTAGATATCATCTATCACTATGATCGAGATTCAATAAACCATATACACTGGTTGCATGACCATAGAAGGTTTTATTCATGTAAACAAAACAACAATTATTCTATGACCTAAATGAATAACTGTATTGCAATAAATTTTATCTAATCATATTAGGCTCAAT
The DNA here is from genome assembly GCF_018294505.1 of Triticum aestivum. Taxonomy (NCBI): domain Eukaryota; kingdom Viridiplantae; phylum Streptophyta; class Magnoliopsida; order Poales; family Poaceae; genus Triticum; species Triticum aestivum. The sequence continues at coordinate 294,863,324 of NC_057798.1, read as the reverse complement.
GCAAACACCAAAGAACATTTATTTAGGTTCAACACTAATCACGAAGGTAGAGGGAGTGTGCGATGGTGATCTTATCAACCTTGGAATCATTTCCAACACACATCATCACCTCGCCCTTAACTAGTCTATGTTCATTTTGCAACTCCTGTTTCGAGTTACTAATCTTAGCAACTGAACCGGTATCAAATACCCAGGGGCTACTATGAACACTAGTAAAGTACACATCAATAACATGTATATCAGATATACCTTTGTTCACTTTGCCATCCTTCTTATCCGCCAAGTATTTGGGGCAGTTCCACTTCCAGTGACCATTTCCTTTGCAGTAGAAGCACTTAGTTTCAGGTTTGGGTCTAGCTTTGGGCTTCTTCATGGGAGCGGCACTTGTTTGCTGTTCTTCTTGAAGCTCCCTTTCCGTCCCTTGCCCTTTTCTTGAAACTGGTGGTTTTGTTAAACATCAACACTTGATGCTCTTTCTTGATTTCTACCTTTGTCGATTTCAGCATCGCGAAGAGCTTAGGAATTGTTTTTGTCATCCCTTGCACATTATAATTCATCACGAAGTTCTAGTAGCTTGGTGATAGTGACTATAGAACTCTTGTCAATCACTATCTTATCTGGAAGATTAACTCCCACTTGATTCAAGCGATTGTAGTACCCAGACATTCTGAGCACATGCTCACTGGCTGAGCTATACTCCTCCATCTTGTAGGCAAAGTACTTGTTAGAGGTCTCATACCTCTCGACATGAGCATGGGTCTGAAATACCAATTCAGCTCTTGGAACATCTCATATGCTTCATGGCATTCAAAACGTTTTTGAAGTCCCGGTTCTAAGCCGTAAAGCATGGCGCACTAATATATCAAGTAGTCATCATACTGAGCTTTGTCAAACGTTCATAACGTCTGCATCTGCTCTTGCAATAGGTCTGTCACCTAGCGGTGGATCCAGGACATAATTTTTGTGTGTAGCAATGAAGATAATCTTCAGATAACGGACCCATTCCGCTTCATTGCTGCTATCATCTTTCAACTTATTTCTCTCTAGGAACAAATCAAAAGTAGTGGAGCTATATTGCAAGCTATTGATCCACAACATAGATATGCAAAAATTATTAAGACTAAGTTCATGATAAATTTAAGTTCAATCAATCAAATTACTTAAGAACTCCCACTTAAATAGACATCCCTCAAGTCATCTAAGTGATACGTGATCCAAATCAACTAACCCATGTCCGATCATCGCGTGAGATGGGGTAGTCATCAATGGTGAACATCTCTATGTTGATCATATCTACTATATGATTCATGTTCGACCTTTCGGTCTCCAGTGTTCCCAGACCATGTCTGTACATGCTAGGCTCGTCAAGTTTAACCCAAGAATTCTGCATGTGTAAAACTGTCTTACACCCGTTGTATGTGAATGTAGAGTCTATCACACCCGATCATCACATGGTGTCTCGAAGGCGACGAACTGTAGCAATGGTGCATACTCAGGGATAGCACTTTTACCTTGAAATTTAGTGAAGGGATCATATTATAATGCTACCGCCGTACTAAGCAAAATAAGATGCATAAAACATAAACATCACATGCAATCAAAATATGTGACATGATATGGCCATCATCATCTCGTGCTTTTGATCTCCATCTCCAAAGCATCATCATGATCTCCATCATCACCGGCTCGACACCTTGATCTCCATCATTGCGTCGTGGTCGTCTCGCCAACTATTGCTTGTACAACTATCGCTAAAGCATAGTGATAAAATAAAGCAATTACATGACATTTGCATTTCATACAATAAAGAGACAACCATAAGGCTCCTGCCAGTTGCCGATAACTTACAAAACATGATCATCTCATACAATAACGTTTATCACATCATGTCTTGACCATATCACATAACAACATACCCTACAAAAATAAGTTAGACGTCCTCTACTTTGTTGTTGCAAGTTTTACGTGGCTAGTATGGGCTTCTAGCAAGAACCGTTCTTACCTACGCATAAAACCACAACGATGATTTATCAAGTTTGTTGTTTTAACCTTATTCAAGGACCGGTCGTAGTTAAATTCGATACAACTAAAGTAGGAGAAACAGACACCTGCCAGCCACCTTTACGCAAAACTAGTTGCATGTCTATCGGTGGAATCGGTCTCATGTACGTGGACATGTAAGGTTGGTCCAGACCGCTTCATCCCATAACACCGCCAAATCAAAATAAGACGTTGGTGGTAAGCAGTATGACTATCACCGCCCACAACTCTTTGTGTTCTACTCGTGCATATCATCTACGCATAGACCTGGCTTATGATGCCACTGTGTCGCCCCGACCTCCCCGACACCTCATTCTCCCCCTGCTCCTCTCCCTCGCTCTCTCCTGCAATGGCCAAGGCAGCCGTGCCCGTGCCGTCGACATAGCCGCAGCCACCATCGCCTCCTCGTCGCCCCGCCATGTCTACGAGCTTTGCCACCATCCACTCCATCGAGAAGACCGAGCCCCGAGTGCTCGCTAGCCCCAGAGTCGCTACATCGACCTTGCTCCGCTCCATCATCGCTGGAGATCCACTTTGTCGCCCCGACCGCTCCAGCTCTTCCCCGACCACACTGACCCTTCTGCCGTGACCGCTGTGAGCTTCTTCTCCTCCTCCTCCTCTCCGTTCTCGCTGCCGCGCACTGCATGCACCGCACCGAGCTCACGCGCACGCGTCACCGCCTGAGCTCGCCGCCGATGTGGCTCCGGCCATGCAACATATCCACTGACTTGTCCACTGGGCTCACCGAACCACGTAGAGCACATAGGTGCTAACCTCACGCCTACACGTTCATCGTAGCAACGACTCCAAGCTCGCCCGAGCTCCGGCAGCCGCCAAACTCGTCGCCGGCGTCATTTCCGGCGTCCCTGAGCCCAACCACCACCACCACACATTGCCGGCGATTTGACCCAGTTGACTAGGGATTTGACGCCCCTGGGTCACTGACATGTGGGCCCTGCCCCTGGTCAAACCTAGGTTAGCCACTAATCTAACCTTAATTAGTTAGTTAACTAACCCAAGTCAGATTTGAACTGGACCGCCCTGTTGACCTGCTGACGCAGTGCTGACACAATGCTAACGCAATGCTGACGTAGTAAAGACTTTTCTGGATTTAAACTTATTCAGAAAATTCCAGAAATTGTTATAAACTCCAAAAAATCATAGAAATTAATGTGCAACTCCAAATGAAAAGATTTATATATGAAAAATGATCAGAAAAATCCAATCTATCCATATGTACTAGTTTCATGCATGTTAAAGAAACTTAACCTTACTGTTTAGTTCAAAACATGATAAAGCACTGTTTAAACTCATAGTTTGAGTTTGGAGTTGAACCTTTGGTTCAAACTAACTCAAACCCATCTATTTGTAGTTGCATTAGCCCAACACACTCATTTTGCTATGTCATATGCATGCATCATCTTATTGCATATCGCCATGTATTGATTGTGTTACTGGTGTGTTATCCGCGGTAGGTTCTGCTCCTGAGGATATTCGCGAGTATCCAACTGAAGGGCAGTACCCCTCGACCACTCTATCAGGCAAACAACCACCATTTGATCATATCGATAAAATCCCATGTTCTCACTCTTGCTCTCATTTACTGCATTTAAGACACCAATGTTTCAAACTGCTGTGTGCTGTGGTAGTTGAACCCTTATTCTCTACATGACCTGTCATTGCCACAGTAACTAGATGAAACCCACTAGCATATGTAGGAGTTGATTGAGCCATGTTTGTGTTTCCTACCATGCTATGCCTGCTATGCTTAGAGTCGTGTCAGGTCTAGTTCATCTGGGTGATGGGCTAGAGTGAAATGATTATGTCGGTGATGAGATTGAAGTGTTGAACATGATTTGGCAAATGTATCGATGAGAGGCCATGTAGGAGTACATGGTGGGTTGTTTCATTGGAACCGTCCCTAAGTACTGAGATCTGTATGTGTGATTTAAGATCAGCTACTACCACACGTTGCGCACGAAACCAATTGACCCTCTCGACTTATTAACCGCTCTTGTCCCCTGTCCAAGAGTTGCAAGTAGTTTCTGGTGTTTGTAGTATACTTGAGGCCGTGCACAACCCTGACCCTCGTGGTGGGCTGTGATGCAGTAGGTACGTGGCACGGTGTACCAGGGCACCCGTTTGGTGTCTTGGGAACCCTGCACACATTGTTCGGGGCCGTATGTGGAAACCTCGGCCGGACTCCCTGCGGATGGAACCTAAATAGGCGATAAACCTGGGCTAGGGACTTGTGTGTTTAGTCAGGTCGTAGCCGACACTCTCACCGGGCTTCCGCTTGAAGGTTGCCGAGTACATGTCTTGTAAACGATGATAAGTGGGGTGAGAGTGTGTGTGAAGAAGTACACCCCTGCAGGGTTAACATCATCTATTCAAATAGCCGCATCCGTGGTAAAGGACTACTTGGTTGGCTATACAGTTCATAAACAAGTAAATGGAAACTACTAAAAGCCTCAAGACAAGTGTGAGTGTCGTGGATGGCCCTTCCATAGGATGACCAGAGAGGATCCGCGGTAGAGTATTGTTGTGGTGAGTAGTGGAATCGTGTGCGCAAAATCATTTATAAGATACAGTCATCCGTAGGATAGACTAGCCAAGAGTCAAAGCTGGCTTGCTGCAATAAACTCCACCATCCCTTTGTTGATAATGTGCATGTATGTAGGATCTGATGTAAGTCTTGCTGAGTACCTTTGTACTCATGTTTACTTAATTACTGTTGCAAAGGAGAACACTGCCCCTTTCGAATGGTTTTATGTAGATCTCGACGTTCATGAGTAACTTGACGCCCAGGTGGTGACCCTGAGCCTGTGAAGGGCCTATGTAGATAGACAGGCTTCGTCAAGCCTTCTTGCTTTCTAGTTGCCTATACTTAGACAAGTTTGCTTCCGCATGTGCTTGTATGTTTGTATGACTTGAGTGTCGGGTCGTGTGACCCCTATTTGTATGGATAAGTTATGTATGGATCTCTGGAGCCTTTTAAATAAAGTACTTTGAGTTGTAAAGTTTTGTTGTGATGCCATGTTGTATTTGCACATATCGAGCATATTGTGTGTATGATTTGAAATGCTTGGTATGTTTGGGATCCGACAACCTAGTTGTTTATTCTTGGTAGCCTCTCATATCGGGAAATGTCTCCTAGTGCTTCCACTTAGCCATGGTAGCTTGCTACTGCTCCGGAACACTTAGGCTGGCCGGCATGTGTCCTTCGTTCATGTGTCTGTCCCTTCGGGGAAATTTCATGCGTTGTTCCTTTAAGTCCTTGTAGCTTGATATGACTTGGGTTCATACGTTGTTGATCGACATGCTCGTTGCTGGGTCATGTATGCCTGTCCCTGTAAGCTAGCGCCACCTTGGGTTTACGACTAGTCATGTCGGCCCGGGTTCTTTGTCATATGGATGCTAGCGACACTATCATATACATGAGCCAAAAAGCGCAAATGGTCCCGGGCCAGGAAGGTGGCACCCGTGGGAATACCGTGTGTGAGGCCGCAAAGTGATATGATGTGTTACATGCTAGACCGGTGTGACTTAGGATCGGGGTCCTGACAATGCTGGCATCAGAGCCAGACTGCCTGTAGGTTCTTCAAGCCAAACTGGTCAATGTCGAGTCTAGAAATGCTTTAGTTATATGTAGGGGAATTGATTGTGGGAAGGAACGTAAGGCTCTTTTTACTCCTTTACCTCTTGTCATTCTGATCTGAGTCGACCTATTCTTTCCATGGGGGTTAAGGACCATGATCTCATCTTTCTATCAGGTTCACGTGTTACTAATCCGTAGACTCTGATAGAATTGTTGGTTCCAAGCCTCAGTTCAGTTTCTACTACTTCACTATGTTGTTAGTTGGACCCGGAACCTTGATATGATGTTGTTGAGTGGCTATGCAATCCTTAGAGAAATTTCTCAAAATCCTTTTGAGCATTTATAGCCATTATGCTATCCGATTTCTCCTAGAAAATTCTAATGCTTTTCAATCCCTTCGTGTTTCAGATGGCTTTCCGCACCCCACATCAGGTGGTTCGTCTGACCCGGTGCATTGATGTGCCTGGTCACATAGCCATGCTGGTTCGCGTGATGACCGAGACTGGCGATGGTATCCCGAATATACTGTAGAGGAGCAGTATCGAGATTTGAACCAAAGCCAGTACATTTGCACAGTGAGGATATATCCTTCCTACCCAAGAGCTACCAACCCCATCCACTGGTCTTATGGGCTCGGAGTTACCATGGAGATGTCTGTCCAGGACGCCGCCTATTCCATGATGACTATCATTCGAGCTGGGCACGCGTCGCTTCAGGACACTGAGTTCTGCTACATGCCAGCAACACTTCCTGGTCAGGAAGGTTACTACACTGGTCTTTAAACTGACACCGCTCATGAGGAGCCGCGCCATCGGACTACCACAGAGATGCTGGAGGAAAGGGACCGTGAGGTCCGTGCCCTCCGGATGGAGCTTTACAACACTCGAGCTGATCACTGGGCCACTCTGACACGGCTTTCACCCGCTGTGCAGACTAGGTATCTTGATATGCGGGATTTGTACCCCGTGCGGTCTTGTCTGCCAGCCCGTATGGACTATCCTGATGTTGGAGGCATTACACCTCCACGTGGGCGTCGTTTGCCACCATCCATGGGATCCTCAACTATGAGTACTGCGCCTATCCACCATGTCCTTATGGTCCATAGGACCCACGCGACCGGGAGTTCCCAGATCCGCATGTTCCACTTCCAAGCTACGGAGGTAATCTTTATGAAGATTACTACGGAGACGGAGACGACAATTGCGGTAGTAGTATTGTAATAGTTGTATCTCCACAGTCCCGCGTGTCTTGTGGAATATGACTTAGTGTGTACTGAATTTCGGAGGTGTAGATAAATAATGTATAGGAGCTTGGAATGCCTCTGATGAGATGTATCGTCCTTCCACCGCAATTGTACTTTAGCCTGGGCTTGTACTAAACTATGTATGGTGTGTATGACCGATGGTATATATATTGAAGTTTCTATATTACCATGTCATACAGATGAACATCTCTGCATTCCGTGTCATCCATTACATTCTGCACTCCTATGTTAGAGTGTTGCCATCCTTGTCTACACCGTTGCTTTGTTTTCCTAGGATGATCAACACCTGAAGCACCCCTGCTGTCCCGGAGAAGGGTGAAGCCAGTGGGGTTAGGGATGGGAATCTGCCTCATCCACCTTCCTTGGCTGAAGTCATGTTGGAGGCAGAAAGGAATAAACGCGAGACCAACCGACTGCTGGACCGCATTGAGTAGAACACTGCACATCACCAAAGGAATGGCTTGGTGTCTCTCAATGACTTTATCAAGTTGTACCCACCAACCTTCCATCATTCCATCAAGCCCCTCGATGCGGATGATTGGCTTCGCATCTTCACCCATAAGCTACATTCTGCCCACGTAGCCGAAGCTGATAAGGTCACTTATGTTGCTTATCACCTTGAGGGCCCTGCCAGCCTTTGGTGGAAAAACTACGAGGTTATGCGCCTAGCTGGCCAGATTACCACTTGGGCAGACTTTAGCGAGGCTTTTCTCGAGCACCACATCCCGGAAGGTCTTATGGATCATAAGAGGGAGGAGTTTTGCAACTTCACCCAGGGAAGGCTAACCATGGATGCCTATAGCAGAGAGTTTGGAAACCTAGCACCCTATGCTCCTGAAGAAGTGTCCACCGACGCCAAGAAGCAGGCAAGGTTCCGAAAGGGGCTCAGCCCCGAGCTTCACCGTGATCTCCGTCTGCACGAGTGCACCTCCTTCCAGAAGCTAGTGAACAAGGCTATCAGTGCTGAGACAGGCCAGACTGACTATGAAGCTACACGCAAGCACTCCCGTGATACTGGTTCCTCATCCGGTTATGGCTCTTAGAAGCGCCTAGTGTGGGTGCCAAACATAGCTCTGCCACCCAGATTCACTCCGAAGCCATCCTATGAGGCGCCTCGTCCAACCCAGCAGTATGCAGCACCTAAGGCCTATGGTGGATCAGCTACCAATGCTGCTCCATGCACCAACACTGTGACATGCTTCTAGTGTGGAGACCCGGGTTACTACATGCGAGAGTGTCCCTAGAACAACAACCCCAACCAGTCCGGAAAGTCTGTTGGCCGTGGCAAGCTAGCGAGGAAGGTGTATTATGCCAAGCCAGCCACCACTGCATGTGGCCATGTGAACTGTGTCTCAATTGAGGAGGCTCAGGATGATCCCAACATCGTTCTTAGTACGCTCCTCGTTAACTGCCATCCGCCATCTGTTCTTTTTGATACTGGAGCATCTCATCCATTCATTTCTGAGAGCTATGCTCGATTGCACAACACCACATTTTGTGACATGCCCACTTCTATGGTAATTCAAACCCCGGGTTCCAAATGGCAAACTTCTAGACTAAGCCATGGGGATGAAATTCATGTCGATAGACTGGTTTTCCTTGCATCTTTGATAGCTCTCAAATCCACGGACATTAATATCATCTTAGGTATGGACTGGATGACAGCCCATCATGCTAAGATTGATTGTTACTCTAGGACTGTTCAACTTACACATCCATCAGGCAAGGTAGTTAATGTCTTGACCCGAGTGTCTGAGCGTCAGCTCTACTCTCTCAATGCCAGCCCTCTGCTAGACCTTGAATATATTCCAGTAGTCCGTGACTTCCCAGATGTCTTTCCAGAAGAACTGCCAGGTGTTCCACCTGACAGTGATGTCGAGTTCATGATAGATCTTGTTCCAAGAACTGCCCCAATCTCTAGGAGACCCTATAAGATGGCACCCCTAGAACTAGCTGAGCTCAAGAAATAACTCGATGAGTCCTTGAAAAAGGGTTTCATCCGTCTTAGTTCTTCCCCATGGGCTTGTCCCGTTCTCTTCGTCAAGAAGAAGGATGGTATGGATCGGATGGTTGTAGATTATCGACCCGTCAATTTGGTCACCATAAAGAACAAGTATCCACTCCCCAGGATCAGCAATCTATATGACCAGCTCGCTGGATCCTCAGTATTTTCCAAAATGGATTTGAGGTTGGGCTACCATCAAATCAAAATAAAGAACGAGGACATTCCCAAAACGGCCTTTGTTACTCGTTATGGCCAGTACAAGTACACCGTCATATCGTTTGGTTTAACCAATGCCCCATCCACCTTCTCTCGGTTAATGAACTCGATATTCATGGAGTACTTGGATAAATTCGTCGTGGTTTACCTCGCTGATATACTCATCTACTCCAATAATGCGGAAGAACATGCCGAGCATCTAAGGCTGGTATTGATGAAACTTCGAGAGCACCGCCTTTATGCAAAATTCTCTAAATGTGAATTCTGGTTGCCAGAAGTGACCTACCTAGGCCATGTAATCTCTGGTAAGGGTATTGCTGTCAATCCCGAGCGACTTCAGGCCGTTCTTAATTGGACTCCACCCGAAACGGTCAAGCAAGTTCGAAGTTTCCTTGGCTTAGCGAGCTACTGCCGCCGCTTCATCGAGAACTTCTCCAAGGTTGCTAAACCTCTAACTGAACTCCTCAATAAAGATAAAAAGTTGGAGTGGACCCCACAGTGCGAGTTCAGTTTTCAAGAACTGAAAAGACGCCTGACATCTGCTCCCGTATTGGTACCACCTAATTTCTCCAAGGACTTTGTTATCTATTGCGATGCCTCGCGACAAGGACTAGGTTGCATACTCATGCAAGATCGTCATGTAATCACCTATGCTTCACGGCAGTTGCATCCACATGAGGAAAACTATCCCACACATGATCTAGAGCTTGCAACTGTAGTCCATGCACTCAAAACATGGCGACATTACCTTCTCGGTAATCGTTGCAAAATCTTCACCGATCACCAAAGTCTGAAATACATCTTCACCCAATAGGATTTGAATATCAGGCAAAGACGTTGGGTTGATTTGATCACGAATTATGACTTAGGAATAACTTACACCCTGGGAAAAGCCAATGTCATGACTGATGCGCTAAGTCATAAATCTTATTGTAGCAACCTGATGTTACAACAAAGTCTGCCACTTCTCCATGAGGAATTTCGGAAGCTTAACCTTCACATTGTTCCTCAAGGATTCCTATCTACCTTGGTGGTGAAACCTACCCTTACGAATCAGACCATCAAAGCTCAGAAGGTAGATTTGGGAATCTCCTGTATCAAGAGAAACATCAAGAAAGGAGTCACAGATTGTTTCTCCGTTGATGATCAAGGTGTCACGTACTTCAGAAACCTCTTAGTGGTTCCCAAGGTACGAAACCTGAGGCGATTGATCCTTAAGGAAGCATATGAATCTCCGCTCACAATTCATCCCGGTAGTACTAAAATGTATCAGGACCTATGCTAGAGGTTCTGGTGGACTAGGATGAAGAGACAAATTGCTCAGTATATTGCTAGTTGCAACATCTGTCGTCGCGTTAAAGCAGAGCATCAACGGCCTGCTGGCACCCTTCAACCCCTAGGTATTCCTGAATGGAAATGGGATAAAATTGGTATGGATTTCATCACCAGTTTTCCCAGGACCAAGAGAGGGAATAATGCTATATTTGTCGTCATCGATCGTCTTTCTAAAGTAGCCCATTTCCTGCCTGTTCGGGAGAGTATAACCACTAGCCAGCTAGCAGATTTGTATATCTCTCGAATAGTGTCTCTTCATGGTGTCCATTAGAGATTAACTCAGACCATGGAAGTCTCTTCACCTCTCGATTTTGGGAAAGTTTCCAAAATGCTATGGGGACTCGTCTCTCCTTTAGCACCGCCTTCCACCCTCAATCAAGTGGTCAAGTAGAACGTGTCAATCAAATTCTGGAAGATATGCTCCGCGCTTTTGTTATCTCATTCGGAATGGATTGGAAGAGATGCCTTCCATTTGCCGAATTTGCTTATAATAATAGCTATCAATCTAGCTTGGGTAAAGCTCCTTTTGAAGTTCTCTATGGACGAAGGTGTCAAATGCCTCTTAACTGGTCAGAAACGAGGAAAAGACAATTGTTTATCCCGGATATGATCCAGGAAGTAGAAGAGCAAGTTCGCATTGTTCGTGAAAGATTGAAAACAGCCCAATCTCGTCAAAAGAGCCAATATGATCGCAAACGTAAGGCCATGACTTATGAAGTCGGCGAGAAGGCTTACCTTAGGGTTACTCCTTTGAAGGGAACCCATCGCTTCGGTATCAAAGGCAAATTGGCTCCTCGCTACATTGGTCCCTTTTGCATTCTTGACAAACAAGGAGAAGTTGCCTACCAATTGGAAGTACCTCTGCATCTTTCTAGAGTTCATGATGTCTTCAATGTTTCTCAACTCAGGCGTTGCTTGTCGGATCCTATCCGTGGAATGGACCATGAAATGCTTGATCTCCAAGATAATATCACATATCGGGAATATCCCGTTTGTATCCTTGATCAAGCCGAGCGTACCACTCGACGCCACAACATCAAGTTTCTCAAGGTTCAATGGTCACACCATTCCGAGAAAGAAGCTACTTGGGAAAGGGGGGATTGTCTTCGACTTGAGTACCCCACTTTCTTTCCGACGGATCCTAAATCTCGGGATGAGATTTTTCTGAGTGGGGGTGAGTTGTCACAACCCTAGTCAGTGCATGCATTAGAGTGTTTGCATCATGTTTAAATTTCTCAGAAATTTGAAATGGGGATGGCAGAAACCCCAGCACCACTTAATCCAACTAGGGTTTACTAAAATACTTTTTCAATGAACCTGAAATGCCCTTCAAAAATGTTCATCATCTTTGCCTTGGTCTAGAACCTCTGCCAAAAATAGTTCACATTTTTCTAGGACAACTTGGGTCACTGAATTAAGTCATACCTTATTTGCATTTGGGCATTTAAATACTATGTATTATTTTAAATGTCCAAATATTCATGAAATGAAATGATGGCTGTTGGAAATATTCCAAATAGTGCCCTCAAGCAGTTTCATGATTTTTGAAAATGTTTTGGTATTTTTAATAAAGCCCAACTATTTACAGAATATTTGAAAACAGAAAAGAAAAGGGAAAGGCACTTACCTGGAAACTTACCTGGTAGCCCACTGGCCGACCCATCACTGTGCTGGCCCATGCCAGTCACCTGCTTCCTCCCGCCAGGCAGGCAGGGAGGTGAGTGCCCGCGTGCACCGAGCTCACCATGCGTCCACCTGCTTGTCGTCGAGATGATGGACGTGTGGATGGCCGCCTCGGTGTCGCCCCGACCTCCCCGACAACTCATTCTCCCCCCTGCTCCTCTCCCTCACTCTCTCCTGCCATGGCCGACGCAGCCGCGCCTGCGCCGTCGACGTAGCTGCAACCACCACCGCCCTGCCGTGTCTACAAGCTCCGCCACCGTCCACTCCATCGAGAAGACCAAGCCCCGAGCGCTCGCTCGCCCCGGAGTTGCTGCATCAACCTCGCTTCGCTCCGTCGTCACCGGAGATCCACTTCGCCGCCTCAATCGCTCCAGCTCCTCCCCGACCATGCCGACCCTTCTGCCGTGACTGCTGTGAGCTTCTGCTCCTCCTCCCCCTCTCCGTTCTTGCTGCCGTGCACTGCATGCACAACACCGAGCTCACCCGCATGCACCACCGCCTGAGCTTGCCGCCGACGTGGCTCCGGCCACGCAACGGCTCCACTGACTTGTCCACTGGGCTCACCGCACCACGTCGAGCATGTAGGTGCTAACCTCACGCCTGCACGTTCATCGTAGCGACAACTCTAAGCTCGCCCGAGCTCCGGCAGCCGCCAGACTCGTCGCCGGCGTCATGTCCGGCGTCCCCAAGCCCAACCACCACCACCACTCGACGTGGCTTGATCCCAACTGCACGTAGATGGGCTCCGCCGCTCGTTTGGTCGTCGGAGTGCGAATCCCATGCCCTCCACCGCATTCGGTCATCGCTGGCGGCTAAACACCGGTGATTTGACCCCTGACCAGGGATTTGACCCCTCCTGGGTCACTGACACGTGGGCCCCGCCACTGGTCATACCTAGGTTAGCCACTAATCTAACCTTAATTAGTTAGTTAACTAACTAAGTCACTGGTCAGTGGGCCCCACTGGTCAGATTTGACCTGGACCGCCCTGTTGACCTGCTGACGCAATGCTAACGCAATGCTAGTGCAGTAAAGACTTTTCTGGATTTAAACTTATTTAGAAAATTCCAAAAATTGTTGTAAACTTCAAAAATGATAGAAATTAATCTGTAAGTCCAAATGAAAAGATTTATATATGAAAAATGATTATAATAATCCAATCTATACATCTATACTAGTTTGATGCATGTTAAAGTAACTTAACCTTGATGTTTAGTTCAAAACATGATAAAGCACTATTTAAATTCATAGTTTGAGTTTGGAGTTGAACCTTTGGTTCAAACTAACTCAAACCCATCTGTCCGTAGTTGCAATAGCCCAACACACTCATTTTGCCATGTCATATGCATGCATCATATTGTTGCATATCGCCATGTATTGATTGAGTTACCGGTGTGTTCTCCATGGTAGGTTCTGCTCCTGAGGATATCTGCGAGTATCCAACTGAAGGACAGCACCCCTCGACCACTCTGTCAGGCAAGCAACCACCATTTGATCATATTGATAAAATCCCATGGTCTCGCTCCTGCTCTCATTTACTGCATTTAAGACAACAATGTTTCAAACTGCTGTGCGCTGTGGTAGTTGAACCCTTATTCTCTGCATGACCTGTCATTGCCAAAGTAACTAGATGAAACCCACTGGCATGTGTAGGAGTTGATTGAGCCATGTTTGTGTTTCCTACCATGCTATGCCTGCTATGCTTAGAGTCGTGTCAGGTCTGGTTCATCTGGGTGATGGGCTAGAGTGAAATGATTATGTCGGTGATGAGAGTGAAGTGTTGAACATGATTTGGCAAAGGTATCAATGAGAGTCCATGTAGGAGTACATGGTGGGTTGTTTCATTGAATTCATCCCTAAGAATTGAGATATGTATGTGTGATTTAAGATTAGCTACTACCACGCGCTGGCCCCGAAATAAATGGACCCTCTCAACTTATTAACCGCTCTTGTCCTCTATCCAGGAGTTGCAAGTAGTTTCTGATGTTCGTAGTATACTGGAGGCCATTGCTACGTCTTGAGCTTGCGTTGGTTTTCCTTGAAGAGGAAAGGGGGATGCAGCAATAGTAGCGTATGTATTTCCCTCAGTTTTTGAGAACCAAGGTATCAATCCAGTAGGAGGATCCTCAAAAGTCCCACGCACCCACACAAACAAACAAAGAACTTGCAACCAACACAATAAAGTGGTTGTCAATCCCTTCACGGCCACTTGCGAAAGCGAGATCTGATAGAGATAGTATGATAAGATAAATATATTTTTGGTATTTTATAATATAGATGCAAAAATTAAAGATGCAAATGAAGTAGATTGAAAGCTTATATGATAAAAGATAGACCCGGGGGCCATAGGTTTCACTAGTGGCTTCTCTCAAGATAGCATAAGTATTATGGTGGGTGAACAAATTACTGTTGAGCAATTGATAGAAAAGCGAATAACTATGAGATTATCTAGGCATGATCATGTATATAGGCATCACGTCCGCGACAAGTAGACCGACTCCTGCCTGCATCTACTACTATTACTCCACACATTGACCGACTCCTGCCTACATCTAGAGTATTAAGGTCATAAAGAACATAGTAATGCATTAAGAAAGATGACATGATGTAGAGGGATAGACTCAAGAAATATGATATAAACCCCATCTTTTTATCCTCGATGGCAACAATACAATACGTGCCTTGCAACCCCTGCTGTTACTGGGTAAGGACACCGCAAGATTGAACCCAAAGCTAAGCACTTCTCCCATGGCAAGAAAGATCAATCTAGTAGGCCAAACCAAACTGATAATTCGAAGAGACTTGCAAAGATAACTCAACCATACATAAAAGAATTCAGAGGAGATTCAAATATTTCTCATAGATAAACTTGATCATAAACCCACAATTCATCGGATCTCGACAAACACACCGCAAAAAGAGTTTACATCGAATAGATCTCCACAAGAGAGGGGGAGAACATTGTATTGAGATCCAAAAAGAGAGAAGAAGCCATCTAGCTAATAACTATGGACCCGAAGGTCTGTGGTAAACTACTCACAACTCATCGGAGGGGCTATGGTGTTGATGTAGAAGTCCTCCGTGGTCGATTCCCCCTCCGGCGGAGCACCGACGAAGGCTCCAAGATGGGATCTCGCGGATACAGAAGGTTATAGCAGTGGAAATTGTGTTTCGTTGGCTCCCTGGATGTTTTCAGGGTACGTAGGTATATATAGGAGGAAGAATTACGTCGGTGGCTGCCTGTGGGGACCAGGAGATAGGGGGGCACGCCCAGAGGGGGTGGGCGCGCCCTCCTGTCTCCTGGCCGCCTCACAAGCTTCTTTACTTGCACTCCAAGTTCTCCGGATCACGTTCGTTCGAAAAATCACGCTCCCGAAGGTTTCATTCCGTTAGGACTCCGTTTGATATTCCTTTCCTTCGGAATACTGAAATAGGCAAAAAAACAGCAATACAGCCTGGGCCTCCGGTTAGTAGGTTAGTCCCAAAAATGATATAAATATGTAAAATAAAGCCCATAAACATCCAAAAGGGGTAATATAATAGCATGGAACTATCAAAAATTATAGATACGTTGGAGACGTATCAAGCATCCCCAAGCTTAATTCCTGCTCGTCCTCGAGTAGGTAAATGATAAAAACAGAATTTTTGATGTGGAATGCTACCTAGCATAATTCTCAATGTAATTTTCTTTATTGTGGCATGAATGTTCAGATCCAAATGATTCAAGAAAAAAACTTATAAAACATAAAAATAATAATGCTTCGAAGCATACTAACAAATAATCATGTCCTATCAAAATAGCATAGCCAAAGAAAGCTTATCCCTACAAAATCATATAGTTAGGCCATGCTTCATTTTCATTACACAAAATACTCCCATCATGCACAACCCCGGTTTCAGCCAAGCAATTGGTTTATACTTTTTAACGCGCTTCCGCTTTTTTAACTCTTATGCAATACATGAGCGCAAGCCATGGACATAGCACTATGGTGGTATAAGGTGGTGGTTGTGAGGACAAAAATAGGGAGAAGATAGTCTCACATCAACTAGGCGTATCAACGGGCTATGGAGATGCCCATCAATAGATATCAATGTGAGTGAGTAGGGATTGCCATGCAACGGATGCACTAGAGCTATAAATATATGAAAGCTCAACAAAAGAAACTAAGTGGGTGTGCATCCAACTCTCTTGCTCACAAAGACCTAGGGCGTTTTGAGGAAGCCCATCGTTGGAATATACAAGCCAAGTTCTATAATGAAAAATTCCCACTTAGTATATGAAAGTGACAACATAGGAGACTCTCTATCATGAAGATCATGGTGCTACTTTGAAGCACAAGTGTGGAAAAGGAGATAGTAGCATTGTCCCTTCTCTCATTTTCTCTCATTTTCTTTTTTTCTTTTTTTTCTTCTTTTTTTGTTTTCTTTTTTTCTTTTGGCCTTTTTTTCTACTTTGAAGCTCAAGTCCGAAGTCTCATCCCGACTTGTGGGGGAATCATAGTCTTCATCATCCTTTCCTCACTGAGACAATGCTCTAATAATGAAGATCATCACACTTTTATTGATTTACAACTCAAGAATTACAACTCAAAGCTAGAACAAGATATGACTCTATATGAATGCCTCCGGCGGTGTACCAGGATATGCAATGAATCAAGAGCGACATGTATGAAAATTATGATGGTGGCCTTGCCACAAATACAATGTCAACTACATGATTATGCAAAGAGAAATATGACAATGATGAAGTGTGTCATAATAAATGGAACGGTGGAAAGTTGCATGGCAATATATCTCGGAATGGCTATGGAAATGCCACAATAGGTAGGTATGGTGGCTGTTTTGAGGAAGGTAAATAATGGGTGCATGATACCGGTGAAAGTTGCGTGGTATAATAGAGGCTAGCAAAGTGGAAGGATGAGTGTGCGTATATCCATGGACTCACATTAGTCATAAAGAACTCATATACTTATTGTAAAAGTCTACTTGCCCTCGAAGCAAAGTACTACTACGCATGCTCCTAGGGGAAGGGTTGGTAGGAGTTAACCATCGCGCGATCCCGACCTCCACTCATAAGGAAGACAATCAAAAGAGCACCTCATGCAACAAATTTGTCACACAACTTTTACCATACGTGCATGCTACAGGACTTGCCAACTTCAACATAAGTATTTCTCAATTTCATAATTACCTACTAGCATGACCCTAGCATTACTACCTTTATATCTCAATACAATTATCAAGCATCAAATTGATCATAGCATCCAATTCACTTCCTATGATAGTTTTTATTATACCCAACTTGGATGCTCATCATTCTAGGACCAATTTTATAACCATAGCAAATACCATGCTGTTCTAAAAGACTCTCAAAATAATACAAGTGAAGCATGAGAGACTAGCAATTTCTTCAAAATTA
Source organism: Triticum aestivum (assembly GCF_018294505.1). NCBI lineage: Eukaryota > Viridiplantae > Streptophyta > Magnoliopsida > Poales > Poaceae > Triticum > Triticum aestivum. The sequence goes on along the minus strand of NC_057798.1, from coordinate 294,845,765 downwards.
AGCACCGCCGTGCTCTAAAAGATATAAGTGAAGCACTAGAGCAAAAACTATCAAGCTCAAAAGATATAAGTGAAGCACATAGAGTATTCTAGCAAATTCTAATCAAGTGGGCTTCTCCCAAAAGGTGTGTACAGAAAGGATGATTGTGGTAAACTAAAAAGTAAAGACTAATATAATACACGACGCTCCAAGCAAAACACATATCATGTGGCGAATAAAAATATAGCTCCAAGTAAAGTTACCAATGAACGAAGACGAAAGAGGGGATGCCTTCCCGGGGCATCCCCAAGCTTAGGCTTTTGGCTATTCTTGAATATATTGGGGTGCCATGGGCATCCCCAAGCTTAGGCTCTTGCCACTCCTTATTCTATAGTCCATCAAAGCTTTACCCAAAACTTGAAAAATTCACAATACAAAACTCAACAGGAAATATTATAAGATCTGTTAGTGAAAGAAAACAAAACCACCACATAAGGTACTGTAATGAACTCATACTTTATTTATTTTGTTGTTAAACCTACTTTATTCCAACTTCTCTATGGTTTATAAACTATTTTACTAGCCATAGATGCATCAAAATAAGCAAACAACACACGAAAAAACAGAATAGTCTGTAGCAATCTGTAACTAACGCAAATTTCTGGAACTCTAAAAATCCTACCAAAATAGGAAGTCCTGTACAATTTTTCTTGTGATCAGCAACAAAAAGAATCAACGCAAAAGCACATTTCTGTGATTTAACAAAACTAATTTCATGCGCGCAAAGTTTCTGTTTTTTAGCAGAATCAAATCAACTATCATCATAAGTTATCCTATAGGTTCTACTTGGCACAAACACTAATTAAAACATAAAAATATATCTAAACAGAAAGTAGATGAACAATTTATTACTAAACAGGAACAAAAACAAAAAACACAAATAAAATTGGGTTGCCTCCCAACTAGCGCTATCGTTTAAGCCCCTAGCTAGGCAAAAAAGCGAAGATAGATCTAAGTAGTGCCATCTTTGGCACTAAATTCATAAGTAGCTTGCATGATAGATTCATAAGGTAATTTGACTTTATTTCTTGGAAAGTGCTCCATGCCTTTCCTTAATGGAAATTGGAATCTAATATTCCCTTCCTTCATATCAATTATCGCACCAATCGTTCTAAGGAAAGGTCTACCAAGAATAATAGGGCAAGAAAGATTGCAATCTATATCAAGAGCGATAAAATCTATGGGCACCAAATTTCTATTAGCAACAATGAGAGCATCATTGATCCTTACCATTGGCTTTTTAATGGTGGAATCCGCAAGGTGCAAATTTAAAGAGCAATCATCAAGATCATGGAAACCTAGAATATCACATAAAGTTTTCGGAATCGTGGAAACACTAGCGCCCAAATCACACAAAGCAAAACATCCATGATCTTTAATTCTATTCTTTATAGTAGGTTCCCACTCATCATTAAGTTTTCTAGGTATAGAAACTTCCAAATTAAGTTTTTCATCATAAGATTGCATCAAGGCATCAACGATATGTTTGGTAAAAGCTTTATTTTGACTATAAGCATGAGGAGAATTAACAACGGATTGCAACAAGGAAATACAACCTTCTAAAGAACGATTATCATAATCAAATTCCTTGAAATCCGAGATAGTGGGTTCCATACTATTTAAAGTCATGACCTCTCCAATCCCACTTTTACCAAATTTAGCATCAAGATCTAAAAACTCCGAATTCTTGGGATGCCTTCTAACTAAAGTTGACTCATCTCCAATCCCATTATTATCAAGATTCATATTGCAAAACAAAGATCTAATGGGAGACACATCAATAACTTTAAGATCTTCATCATTATTTTCATTGAAACTAGAAGAACACGCCTTTACAAAGCAATCTTTCTTAGCACACAATCTAGCGGTTCTTTCCTTGCACTCATCAATGGAAATTCTCATGGATTTGAGAGACTCATTGATATCATGCCTAGGAGGAGAAGATCTAAGTTTAAGAGAATCAACATCAAGCGAAAGTCTATCAACGTTCCTAGCCAAATCATCAACTTTGAGCAATTTTTCTTCAAGTAAGGCACTAAAATTCTTTTGAGAAATCATAAATTGTTTCACACTATTCTCAAAATCAGAGGGCATCTTATTAACATAAGAATTATTGTATGAATTTCCATAATTATTAGAGGAATTACTAGGGAACGGTCTAGAATTAAAGTTTCCTCTATAAGCATTGTTACCGAAACTATTCCTACCAACAAAATCTACATCCATAGATTCATTATTATTCTCAATCAAAGTAGACAAAGGCATATCATTGGGATAAAGAGGAGTATTTTTAGTAGCAAACAACTTCATAAGTTCATCCATCTTTCGACTCAAAACATTGATTTCTTCTATATCATGCACTTTTTTACTAGAATATCTTTCAGTGTGCCATTGAGAATAATTAGCCATAATATTATCAAGAAGTTTTGTAGCATCTCCTAACGTGATTTCCATAAACGTGCCTCCCACGGCCGAATCTAAAAGATTTGTAGACGCAAAGTTCAAACCGACATAAAATTTTTATATGATCATCCATAAATTCAAACCATGAGTAGGGCAATTGCGAATCATCAATTTCATTCTTTCCCAAGATTGGGCAACATGCTCATGATCAAGTTGTTTCAAATTCATAATATCGTTCCAAAGAGTGATGATCTTAGCAGGAGGAAAATACTTAGAGATAAAAGCATGTTTGCACTTGTTCCAAGAATCAATACTATTTTTAGGCAAAGACGAAAACCAAACTTTAGCACTATCTCTAAGTGAAAACGGAAATAATTTCAATTTAACAATATCATTATCCGTATCTTTCTTATTTTGCATATCACACAAATCAACAAAGTTGTTTAGATGAGTAGCGGCATCTTAACTAGGAAGGCCGGCGAATTGATCTCTCATAACAAGATTTAGCAAAGCAGTATTGATTTCACAAGACTCAACATCATTAAGAGGAGCAATCGGAGTACTAAGGAAATCATTATTATTGGTATTGGAGAAATCACACAATTTGGTATTATCTTGCGCCATGGCAACAAGTAATCCAACAAACAAGCAAACAGAAAAAGGCAAGCGAAAGAGAGAGGAGGAGATTGGGAAAGAGAGGGCAAATAAAACGACAAGGGTGAAGTGGGGGAGAGGAAAACGAGAGGCAAATGGAAAATAATGTAAATGTGAGGGAGATGAGTTTGTGATGGGTACTTGGTATGTCTTGACTTGAGAGAAGACCTCCCCGGCAACGGCGCCAGAAATCCTTCTTGCTACGTCTTGAGCTTGCGTTGGTTTTCCTTGAAGAGGGAAGAGTGATGCAGCAATAGTAGCGTAAGTATTTCCCTCAGTGTTTGACAACCAAGGTATCAATCCAGTAGGAGGCTCCTCAAAAGTCCCACGCACCTACACAAACAAACAAAGAACTCGCAACCAACGCAATAAAGGGGTTGTCAATCCCTTCACGGCCACTTGCGAAAGTGAGATCTGACAGAGATAGTATGATAAGATAAATATATTTTTGGTATTTTATAACATAGATGCAAAAAGTAAAGATGCAAATAAAAGTAGATTGAAAGCTTATATGATAAAAGATATACCCGGGGGCCATAGGTTTCACTAGTTGCTTCTCTCAAGATAGCATAAGTACTACGGTGGGTGAACAAATTAGTGTCGAGCAATTGATAGAAAAGCGAATAATTATGAGATTATCTAGGCATGATCATGTATATAGGCATCACGTCCGCGACAAGTAGGCCGACTCCTGCCTGCATCTACTACTATTACTCCACACATTGACAGACTCCTGCCTGCATCTAGAGTATTAAGTTCATAAAGAACAGAGTAATGCTTTAAGAAAGATGACATGATGTAGAGGGATAAACTCAAGCAATATGAGATAAACCCCATCTTTTTATCCTCGATGGCAACAATACAATACGTGCCTTGCAACCCCTGCTGTCACTTGGTAAGGACACCGCAAGATTGAACCCAAAGCTAAGCACTTCTCCCATGGCAAGAAAGATCAATCTAGTAGGCCAAACCAAACTGATAATTCGAAGAGACTTTCAAAGATAACTCAATCATACATAAAAGAATTTAGAGGAGATTCAAATATTTCTCATAGATAAACTTGATCATAAACTCACAATTCATCGGATCTCGACAAACACACCGTAAAAAGAGTTTACATCGAATAGATCTCCACAAGAGAGGGGGAGAACATTGTATTGAGATCCAAAAAGAGAGAAGAAGCCATCTAGCTAATAACTATGGACCTGAAGGTCTATGGTAAACTACTCACAACTCATCGGAGAGGCTATGGTGTTGATGTAGAAGCCCTCCATGGTCGATTCCCCCTCCGGCGGAGCGCCGGCGAAGGCTCCAAGATGGGATCTCGCGGATACAGAAGGTTACGGCGGTGGAAATTGTGTTTCATTGGCTCCCTGGATGTTTTTGGGGTACGTACGTATATATAGGAGGAAGAAGTACGTCGGTGGCCGCCTGTGGGGCCCAGGAGATAGGGGCGCGCCCAGAGGGGGTGGGTGCACCCTCCTGTCTCCTGGCCGCCTCACAAGCTTCTTGACTTGCACTCCAAGTTCTCCGGATCACGTTCGTTCCAAAAATCACGCTCCTGAAGGTTTCATTCCGTTTGGACTCCATTTGATATTCCTTTTCTTCGAAATACTGAAATAGGCAAAAAAACAGCAATACGGGCTGGGCCTCCGATTAATAGGTTAGTCCCAAAAATGATATAAATGTGTAAATAATGCCAATAAACATCCAAAAGGGGTAATATAATAGCATGGAACAATCAAAAATTATAGATACGTTGGACACATATCAGCCATGCGCAGCGTTGACCCATGGGGTGGGCTATGATGCGATATGTACATGGCACGGTGTACCGGGGCGCCCATTTGGTGTCTCGGGAACCCTACACAAATCGTTCAGGGCCGTATGTGGAAACCTCGGTCGGACTCCCTACGGATGGAACCGGAATAGGCGATAAACCTGGACTAGGGACTTGTGTGTTTAGTCAGCTCGTAGTCGACACCCTCGCCGGGCTTCCGCTTGAAGGTTGCCGAGTACATGTCATGTAAACAGCGATAAGTGGTGAGAGTGTGTGTGAAGAAGTACACCCCTGCAGGGTTAACATCATCTATTCGAATAGCCGCATCCGCGATAAAGGACTACTTGGTTGCCTATACAGTTCATAGACAAGTAAATGGAAACTACTAAAAGCCTCAAGACAAGTGTGAGTGTCATGGATGGCCCTTCTGTAGGATGACGAGAGAGGATCCGCGGTAGAGTATTGTTGTGGTGAGTAGTGGAATCGTGTGCGCAAAATCATTTATAAGATACAATCATCCGTAGGATAGACTAGCCAAGAGTCAAAGCTGGCTTGCTGCAATAAACTCCACCATCCCTTTGTTGATAATGTGCATGTATGTAGGATCTGATGTAAGTCTTGCTGAGTACCTTTGTACTCATGTTTGCTTAATTACTGTTGCAGAGGAGAACACTACCCCTTCTGAATGGTTTTATGCGATCTCGACGTTGATGAGTAACTTGACGCCCAGGTGGCGACCCCGAGCTTGTGAAGGACCTATGTAGGTAAACATGCTTCATCAAGCCTTCTTACTTTCTAGTTGTTTGTACTCAGACAAGTTTGCTTCCGCATGTGCTTGTATGTTTGTATGACTTGAGTTTCGGGTCGTGTGATCCTATCTGTATGGATATATTATGTATGGCTCTCCGGAGCCTTTTAAATAAAGTACTTTGAGTTGTAGAGTTTTGTTGTGATGCCATGTTGTATTTGCACATATCGGGATATTGTGTGTATGATTTGAAATGATTGGTATGTGTGGGATCCGACAACCAAGTTGTTTATTCTTGGTAGCCTCTCTTACCGGGAAATGTCTCCTAACGCTTCCACTGAGCCATGGTAGCTTGCTACTGCTCCGGAACACTTAGGCTGGCCGGCATGTGTCCTTCTTCGTTCCTGTGTCTGTCCCTTCGGGGAAATGTCACATGTTGTTCCTTTAAGTCCTTGTAGCTTGCTACAACTGGGGTTCATACGTTGTTGATCGACATGTTTGTTGCTGGGTCATGTATGCCTGTCCCTGTAAGTTTGCGCCACCTTGGCTTTATGACGAGTCATGTCGGCCTAGGTTCTTTGTCATATGGATGCTAGCGACACTATCATATACATGAGCCAAGAGGCACAAACGGTCCCGGTCCAAGTAAGGTGGCACCCGTGGGAATACCATGCGTGAGGCCGCAGAGTGATATGATGTGTTAAATGCTAGATTGATGTGACTTAGGATCGGGGTCCTGACAAAGCGTTTCACAACGCGGTTGATGTAGTCGAACTTCTTCGCGCTTCAACCGATCAAGTACCGAACGCACGACACCTCCGCGTTCTGCACACGTTCAACTCGATGACGTGCCTTGCCTTCTTGATCTAGCAAGACGTCGAGGTAGTAGATGAGTTCCATCAGCACGACGGCGTGGTGATAGTGGTGGTGAAGTGATCTCCACAGGGCTTCGCCTAAGCACTACGAAAATATGATCGGGCGTGTAAATGGTGGAGGGGGACGCCGCACATGGCTAGGCTGTCGGTGTTCTGGGAACCAGGGTACCCATACTTGCATGCCTGCGGCCCACGGTGTGGCACCATTGACGGCCTAGTACGACCCATCTTCAACCATGACAAGACAAGAACCTCATGAGGGGCCAAGCCTCGCAAGGCGGATGATATCAAGACCTCCCAAAGGAGCAGCCTCCCCAGGAAGCCTCCTGAGGAGCGGAGATTTATATGCAAGCACTCGCCTCATGAGGCTGAAATGACATTAGCCATGACGACCAAGGCCAGGCGCGCTGTCGGTGTCAAAACCGACGGATCTCGGGTAGGGGGTCCCGATCTGTGCGTCCAGGCTGATGGTAACAGGAAGCAAGGGACACAGATGTTTACCCAGGTTTGGGCCCTCTTGATGGAGGTAAAACCCTACTTCCTGCTTGATTAATATTGATGATATGGGTAGTACAAGAGTAGATCTACCATGAGATCGTAGAGGCTAAACCCTAGGAGCTAGCCTATGATGGTATGATTGTAAATGTGATCGGCCTTCTAAGGACCAACCTCTCCGGTTTATATAGACACCGGAGAGGGCTAGGGTTTACATGGAGTCGGTTACAAGAAAGGAAATATAATATCCGAATCGCCAAGCTTGCCTTCCACGCAAAGGAGAGTCCCATCCGGACACGGGACGAAGTCTTGAGTCTTGTATCTTCATGCTTCAATAGTCCGGACGTTGTACACAGTCCGGCTGTCCGGATACCCCCTAATCTAGGACTCCCTCAGTAGCCCCTGAACCAGGCTTCAATGACGATGAGTCCAACGCGCAGTATTGTCTTCGACATTGCAAGGCGGGTTCCTTCTCCGAATACTCCAAAGCAATTATGGAACACTCAAATTGTGTCCGGATTCACAAGATGATCGTTACACAGCGCTGTAGAGAGAATGATATTTCACAAATGCAATCTGCTGACAACTTTTTCTGATGATGTGACATGTTATTATGGTCGGATCATTATTCGAGCCGTTTTCCCACAACCAGCTACAACGCATATTACGAGGCGGTTTCTGTGACACGTCTTGTCAAAGCAGAGATCGTGTCCCCTTATTATGGGATTCTCATCAATTCTGGTATGGGTAATCCCACCATGCCATTAATCGTGGCGCTTGGGAAACAAGCGATTCCCAACGGGCAAGTGGGAGGCACACCGCTTTTGGTACCTCTATAAAGGGATAAGATTTCCCCACTTTCACCCACGCCTTCTTCCTCCATTGCCCATTCTTCCCCCCTCGAGCTCCAGCGCCCAAGCCCAAGTCTTCTCCGCACAACTAAACATGTCCGGACCAGGAGGCAAGTGGGTGGCTTCCACCATCAAGGAGAAGCACATCACAAATCTTCGGGTGGCCGGATACTTGGCTGCGGACATAGCGCACCATCTACCAGACACCGGGCAGGTCATTCCGACCCCAGGACCCCACGAGAGGGTCGTATTCGTCGCCCACTTTGTCCGTGGACTGGGATTTCCACTCCATCCCTTCGTTCGCGAGCTCATGTTCTACTACGGGCTAGATTTCCATGATCTAGCCCCGAACTTTGTCCTCAACATCTCGGTGTTCATCATCGTATGCGAGGCCTTCCTCCGCATCCGGCCTCACTTCGGCCTATGGCTGCAAACCTTCCGCGTGAAGCCGAAGGTTGTAAGTAGCCAACAAGCGGAGTGCGGAGGGGCCATGGTAGGCAGGATGCCTAACGTCACATGGCTCGACGGCTCCTTTGTGGAGACCGTAAAAGGATGGCAGTCGGGGTGGTTCTACATCACCGAGCCGCGCGGCGCCAACTGGGTAGAGGCCCCCCGAGTTCCGATTCGGAGCCCCCATGTGGCTCACCTCCTGGGAGAAGAAGGGCCTATCCTGGGGTGATTCCACGGAGCTGGCCGGACTCCAGACATGCATCAAAAGCATGAAGGACAAGAACATCAAGCTTGTCAACGTGATCCAGGTCATGCTCGTTCGCCGGATACTGCCCTGCCAGAGGCGGGCAGTCAATCTGTGGGAGTTCGTCCCAACCAAACACCAGACGCTCCAGAAGCTCTACGACATGACGCACAAAGGCGCATGGAAGGTGCTGTTCAAGGCCTCCGAAGTACCTCCTCCCACGTCCGAGGACCGCGGGCTTCATGTCGCGCGGGCTACTAGGCCGGTGAGTTCTCAGACTGACACCGGACCCAGTTCTTCCTAATATATTCATGGGAGTGCCTTAAGTAGTTGCGCATATTTGCTTAAGGATTACATGGAGACAGCGGAGCAGGTTTACTGTCCGGCTCTGCTGCCAGAAGGCCCAGCTGATGCTCTCCTGACGGAGATGCTGGTCCTGGCACCGTACAAGGTGCCAGAGAAGAAGGCCGAGAAAAAGGCTCCGGGGACCCGAAAGGGTCTCCGGCATAAGGTTGTGCCAGAAGCCTTGTCTGAAGATGATGAGGCGGACTCCTCCCATGAAGGGGAGGAGGAGGAAGAAGAAGACGACCCATCCGGGAAGGATGAGGGGTCCGGGGAGGCGGAACAGGGGGCCGGAGAAGGCCCCCGGCGCAAGGCCGTCATACCCCTATCGTCGGATGACGACGAGACAGATTCCTCCCGGGGAGGCAGGGGGAACCAAGAAGAAATTCCACCTCCCCGCACTGGGGAGGGGAAGAAGAGAAAAGCCGCCCCGGAGGGGGAGGCTGGGGCGTCCAAGAAGGGGAAGGTGCCCCTTCCGGACTACTCCTCCACAGCCGCTCATAGTGAGGAGGGGTGGCTGCCCAGGGGGAAGCCCCTAGTGCGAACGTGAGTGCCCGCATTCTATCATGATTTCACTTCATAGTTTTTGTATTTATAATACCGAACATATGTGCAGTCCGGCCAGGGATTACCCTGAGATATCTTCCTCCGGGTCCCTGAGCGATTCGGAGATGAATTCGCTTCCGACAACCACTACTCCTCAACCCACGGACGACACAGAGGTGGTGTCCCAAAGGCTCCCAGAGCGGGGGGAGGTGACTCTGGAGACGCCCCGAGGCGGGGTCCCAGACGTCGGACCCGCGGGGTTAAAGATCCCCGCGGATCGTGTCGACGAGAGCCATGGCCAGCCGGGCTGTCAGCCGAACACAATTCCGGAACCTTCGATGGTTCCGGACTCAGGCGGGCGACCCCTCGTTAGGGAGGGTGAACCGTCTGTATCGAGGACTTCCATTGCGCATGAGGCACCGGACTGTCTGCTGGAAGCGCTTCGCGGCACTTCCATGGATGAAGAGCACTGTACTATCATAAGTACGGTGATTCGGAAGGTTTTGCCTGCCAAAAGCGGACTAACCGAAGCTTGCACCAGCCTCTTAACAGGCTTTGAGGTAAGTAATAAGTATATGCAAAATTACCACCCGATAGGTAGTAGCCCCTGAGACTCTGTTTGGTGTTCGGAAAGAAAAGCCAAATGGAGGGTCAATTATAATCCGCAGGAGTCTAACGAGAAGTATTGTTGTGCATAAGCAGGCTATGCTGCTTGCTGCTGCTGCCCATACTGCCGAGGTTGCCGAACTAAAATGGGACCTGGAGCAGGCGCAGGGAGAGCTCGACCTCACGAAGAGGCAGCTCGAAGAGAACAAGGGTAAGTGATTCCCTCTCTTATGCATTTGAGGCTACTCAAAATTGGTGAGCCTAACACCTAAGTGTCATGACTGTGTAACAGGGGCCACCGCCGAAGTGGCGTCCCTGAAGAAGGCGCTGTCCGAGGCCGAAGATCAGGCGGCCTCGGAATGTAAGGAGCGCGAAAAGCAAAGTGCCAGGGTGGGCGAGGTACAACAAGAGCTCCAGGACCTCGGCAAGAAGTGCGAGTCCGTGGAGCATGATCTGGAGGTGAAAGAGGCCGAGCTTGCGAAGGCCCTTGTAAATTTCAAAGACGCCAAGGCCGGAGCCAAAAAAGCACATCAGGAGATCCAAGAGGCCAAAAAGATAGCAGCGGGAAGTTCTTTATGCAAAGGAAACATCTGGAGGAGGCGTTTCTTTTACTTACTCGAATTCGGAGCTCTCCAGGGGCATTTGCAGATCTGCCATGCAGCGTATCAGTCACTGCAGAGTTCTACCGTGCCCAGGAGGGAAGCTCAACGGAGAAGCTGTTCTGGTCCCAGTATGATGGGGCCGAACATCCAATTCCTCTGAGCGACCAATTAAAGCAGTTGGTCGAACTCCACAGGGCGGTCGAGCTGGCTATGAAGGGCTTCATAGTCCGGATGTGTCCGGGTGAGCTCCTGCCCAGTAGCTACTTTGGCTTGATCAAGCGGATGGTGGATCCCTGTCCGTGGCTTGAGGTGATCAAGCGATCCGTTTGCATCGAAGGTGCCCGCCGGGCCTTTGCCCGCGTCAAGGTGCATTGGGGCAAGCTGGATGCGGAGAAGCTGGTCAAGGACGGGCCGCCGGAGGGCAAGGCGCATCGCCATCCCGACATGTACTATGATGGTGTGATGAAGGGTGCTCGTCTCATCACCGATGAGTGTACCAAGGACGCCACTTTAGAGTGAATTCACTTCTGTCATGTGTGAATATAAAGACGAAGTTACTTGCACTATGTAGCGCCTTTGTTATTTAAAATATTACCTTCTGTGCGGCTGTTTATAAAATGCTAAAAGTAGGCCAGTCGTCGGCTTCCTCCCCCACGTAACTAGTACTGGGGTGTTCGTGGAAAACCCAGACACTCTTTATCCAAATGCTTGGTCCCTTAAGGAGGTGTTCGGCGCAGCGAACAAGGCAATCGGACTATGCGGCTTTATAACTTTCACTTAGCCATAGAAGTCTACAATTTTAAATTTCGGTGAAGCCCCTAGAATCCGGAAGGCCGAATCGGGGCGCTATACACGCCTAGATCGGACGAAGCTGTTTTATCGCCTAAAGCGGAAAATCTTTAAGGATTTTAAGACCTCTCGAACAGCGACCAACTCTCGCCACATCATGCCAATCAGTTTTCGGCTTTCTCTACTGAGGTGCTCGTCCGGAAGAACCGGGACACAATCGCAGTAGTTCTCCCTGTGCTACCTTAGCCGATATAACAGAACGTAAGGCACCAAAACAAGGGAGCTGTGCTATCCCAACTGTAGAGCCAAGACATGATTCGGAGCTGATGCATATAATGCTATAAGTTCGGGGTGCCGCACTGTTGAAAGTGTTCGGACTTTTATTTGCCATATTACGGTGCGCCATGAGAAGCCCCTGGCAAACTGACCGTACCAAGGTGTACAGATGCAATACTCAATAAACATTTATAAGAAAATGCTCAAATAAGGATAATAAGCTGATGCTATATATAATCTTCCATTGACGAAAAATACGTTTAAGCATATGTTTACAATGGATGCATTAAGCAGAGAGAAAAATAGGACTATTTGACATGTCCTATCCAGGGCAGGCTGTGTACAAATAGATAAAGTAGGTATAATGATCGTGAATAGATTCCACCTGGGTATTTCCTTTTGTGCACACCGTCTGTTGCCTCCTTGGATGTCTTTCCCATATGAGTCCGGCAATTTGGCTCTTCTGAGGATGCTGCACTAACGCGGTGGCCTGAAATGTACGAGGAAAAGAGTATGAAGGTATTTGGCGGTTACCCACACTATTGACTGAGTCATTGATGCGCCTCCGCCTATGCCCATGGTATCTTGAGTGCGTGATTGTGTACGCGTGGCACAAATGCTGCTTTGAAGGGGCTTAAGCAGAGGCCGGACTGCTAATCACGCTCTTGATGATCCTGTTGCGGGGTGCTCCAGACTTGCTTGACTGTGCTCGAAGTTGTCGCTGGATTGGTTTGTCGGAGTAGGCCGCATTGTACTTCTGCCATGAGGGCTGCCGTATGCTCTTCTGTTCGAAGGGAGCTGTCCATATTTCCATTGACAGTGATGACCCCGCGCGGTCCTGGCATCTTGAGCTTGAGGTATGCGTAATGTGGTACCGCATTGAATCTAGCGAACGCGGTTCGTCCGAGCAGTGCGTGGTAACCACTACGGAAAGGGACGATATCAAAGATTAACTCTTCACTCCGGAAGTTATCCGGGGATCCGAAGAACACTTCCAACGTTATAGAGCCCGTACAACGGGCCTCTACTCCGGGAATTACTCCTTTAAAGGTAGTTTTGGTTGGCTTGATCCTTGAAGGGTCAATGCCCATCTTGCGCACTGTGTCCTGATAAAGCAGGTTCAGGCTACTGCCGCCGTCCATAAGGACACACGTGAGGTGGAATACGTCGATGATTGGGTCTAAGGCCAATGCGGCTGAGCCGCCATGACGGATGCTAGTAGGATGATCCCTACGATCAAAGGTGATCGGACAAGCTGACCATGGGTTGAATTTGGGGCGACTGGCTCCATCGCATAGACGTCCCGTAGTGCTCGCTTCCGTTCCCGCTTGGGGATATGGGTGGTGTAGATCATGTTTACCATTTTCACCTGGGGGGGATTTCTTTTGTCCCCACGTGTTTGGACGCCGGGGCTCTTCGTCATCGTCGCTGTGCAGCCCCTTGTTCTTGTTTTCGGTGTTTATCTTGCCGGCCTATTTGAACACCCAACAGTCCCTATTGATGTGGTTGGCTGGTTTGTCCGGTGTGCCATGAATTTGGCACGAGCGCTCTAGTATGCGGTCCAGACTAGACGGTCCCTGATTATTTCTTTTGAACAGCTTTTTCCGCTGTCCGGACTTAGATCCGCTGAATCCGGCATTGACTGCCATGTCTTCAGTGCTGTCACCGTTGTTCCCTCTCTTATGTCTGTTGCACCGTGGCTTGCGTTAGCATCGCGGCCGTCCGAAGTGCCGGAATGTGGCGTGGTGCCGCTGCAAGCCAACCCGCTATCCTCACCCGCACAAAAATGGGTCATTAGGGTTGTGAGAGCTGCCATAGACTTGGGTTTTTCCTGGCCGAGGTGTCGAGCGAGCCACTCGTCACGGATATTATGCTTAAAAGACGCCAGGGCTTCGGCGTCCGGACAGTCGACTATTTGGTTCTTTTTAGTGAGGAACCGAGTCTAGAATTTCTGGGCTGACTCTCTGGGCTGTTGAGTAATGTGGCTCAAGTCATCGGCATCTGGTGGTCGCACATATATGCCGTGGAAGTTGTCGAGGAATGCGTCTTCCAGGTTTTCCCAACTGCCAATGGAATTTGCTGGCAGGCTGTTTAACCAGTGTCGGGCTTGTCCTTTGAGCTGAAGGGGGAGATACTTGATGGCGTGCAGATCATCTCCTCGGGCCATGTGAATGTGGAGAAGAAAAATCTTCGATCCATACTGCGGGGTCTGTTGTGCCATCATATGATTCGATGTTTACGGGTTTGAACCCTTCTGGGAATTCATGATCCATTACTTCGTCAGTGAAGCAAAGGGGGTGTGCGGCGCCTCTGTGCCGGGCTATGTGGCTACGCAGCTCGAATTGGTCTGGGTTGCTGTGTTCGGCCCGGCCGGACTTGTCGATGATGTATCCGGCGCGACGATCATCGTCGCGCGTTGGGGCGCACCCCCGCGATCCGTAGATCGATCTTGGCTGTCCTGCTTTGTTTCCCAGAATATCTTGCAGGTCTTGCCCGTTGCCCATGAGCCGTAGTGTATCGGCGTGGGGGTGTGGGCTGGTATCCGGGCTGATATCCCGTTTTATCCCGGCCACGGGGTGGCCGGTCAGCCGTTTGGCGTTCGAGTCCATATTCCTCGGTTGCGAGGACTTCAATCCATCTATCTATGAGCAGATCTTGATCAGCTTGGAGTTGTTGCTGCTTCTTCTTCAGGCTCCTCACAGTGGCTATAAGCGTGCGCTTGAAGCACTCCTGCTCTACGTGATCCTCAGGCATGCCGAATTCGTTGTCGCCGAGGCTAATCTCGTCTTCAGAGGGGGGCATGTAGTTGTCCTCCTCCGGGTATGCGTCCGTCGCCTGTTCTTCTGGGCTGACCTGCTCATCTTCCTGTTCATCCTGCTCGAAGGTGGGCTGGTCAGGGTCATATTCTTCTTCGGCGCCATCCGGATTATTTTCGTCTCTGGGGCCGGTATTGCTGTGGCGGGGCTTGGAGCGACGCTGACGACGCCCATGCTTTGCTCTTTTACCCGAGGGGTTATCCTCCGTTGCCTCATCGCCATTGGTTTCCTTCGGAGTGTCCACCATATATATATTGTATGAGGAGGTGGCCGTCTACCGCCCTATGAGTGGTGGCTCCTGTAATTCTCCTACATCGTCGTCCATACCGTCGATGTCTTTGGAGTCGAAGTCAAGCACGTCTGTTAGATCATTGATCGTGGCAATGAAGTGGGTGGTGGGTGGGCAACGAATTCCGTCGTCATTTGCTTCCCACTCAAGCCGGACATAGTTCGGCCCAGAGTCTCCTGACAAAGAGAGAGACTTCAATAAGTTCAGCATGTCGCCAAAGTGCGAGTGCTGAAATACGTCCGCCGCGGTGAACTCCATCACCGGAGCCCAACCAGGTTCGGCGGGCTCAGGGACGCGCGGACTGGAACCTACAACCGGATATGAAGCCGGGGGTCCGGAGTCACAGGCTCCCTCAGAAGTGAGGCATGTGTTCGGCTCCATCGCCGATGAGGGTACGGCCTGCGGGGCGGAGTCCAGCCCTCCGTCCTTAGGCAACGCAACCTGCCCCGGATTTAGATCCGGGGCTTCTACCGGGGTGATATCCCGAGCATCGTCTGATAGCAGGTCTAAGGCATGCTCATCGTGATTGTTCTGCGATCCTGGTGCTAGCCCGAATCCGTTGAAGATCAAGTCTCCACGAATATCCGCTGTGTAGTTCGAGTTTCCGAACCTGACCTGGTGGCCGGGGGCATAGCTATCGATCTGCTCCAGGTGGCCAAGCGAATTGGCCCGCAACGCGAAGCCGCTGAACACGAAGATCTGTCCGGGAAGGAAATTCTCGCCCTGGACAGTGTCGTTGGTGATGATTAAAGGAGCCATCGAGCCTGATAGCGACGGCACATAGGAACTCTCAACGAGAGCACCAATGTCGGTGTCAAACCGGCGGATCTCGGGTAGGGGTCCTGATCTGTGCATCAAGTCTAATGGTAACAGGAAGCAAGGGACACAGATGTTTACCGAGGTTTGGGCCCTCTCGATGGAGGTAAAACCCTACTTCCTGCTTGATTAATATTGATGATATGGGAAGTACAAGAGTAGATCTACCACGAGGTCGTAGAGGCTAAACCCTAGGAGCTAGCCTATGATGGTATGATTGTAAATGTGATCGGCCTTCTAAGGACCAACCTCTCCGGTTTATATAGACACCGGAGAGAGCTAGGGTTTACATGGAGCCGGTTACAAGAAAGGAAATATAATAGCCGGATCGCCAAGCTTGCCTTCCACGCAAAGGAGAGTCCCATCCGGACACGGGCCGAAGTCTTGAGTCTTGTATCTTCATGCTTCAATAGTCCGGATGTTGTACACAGTCCGGCTGTCCGGATACCCCCTAATCCAGGACTCTCTCACGCGCACCAGTGGGCACAGAGCGGCAGGTTTCCTCTTTGGTGCTAAGGAGGCAAGTGCAGGTGCGGATCCCAAGGAATCAGCCAAAGGTTGCCATTTGCGGGCAATGAGACCAGGCCCGCCAGAACGGCAGGATGGATGTCATCGCCGATCCCACCACGACGTAACGATCAGAAGCTTTGCAGGCGAAGACCACCTTTCGTCAGGATCAAGTGTACTACTTGCCCCCTTTCAAAATTGGCCATTGTGGGATCCCTTCCCGCCTAAGTTTTGGGGGAAGAGGACCAAGGCCAATATAAATATAGCTTAGCCACCACCATAGAGAACGATCGACTCATCGAATCCTTGAGCCCTTGGGAAACAAAGCCCTAAGAGCTCATTACACAACCCTCCTGAGGTTGTTCTTCCCCTTGTACTAGTTCATCCTTAGCCCCCCGCGAGGCTAATCCACCACAAAGCAGGAGTAGGGTTTTACACCGCAAGGTGGCCAGAACCTGGGTAAACGGCCGTGTCCTTTTCCTTCATGTTCATCGAGCTAGGTCATGAGAGTAGCGTGTCGATCTGCTTGAGAGGTTGAGTTCTTTTCACACGCCCCTAAGTTCGAACCTTTCTTGGATCTGCGGAGCCTGGAATCCGACATTTGGCATGACAGGTAGGGGTGTGTCGAAGGTCGTGGGCCTCCGGGCTTTCTCCCCCGCCTTGCGGCAGGTGCGATGGCCTTCGAAGTTCAGGCCGGAGCTGCCGCCGCGCTATGACGGCGCGATGGACCCTGTGGAGTTCCTCCGAGCGTACGCGGAGGCCATCTAGGTGGAGGGCGAAGACGACAAGGCCATGGAAAATTGGCTCCCTATGGCACTCACAGGCATGCCTCGCACCTGGATGCTCAACCTACCGGAGTCTTCGGTGGCTTCCTAGGAGGAGCTGTGCAAGTTGTTTATCGCATGCTTCGCGGTTCCGGTGCACCACGCCATCGCGGCCATCCTCGTCGGGTCACAGGCGCCCGCTTCAAGCCGCCATGCCAAGCAGTTCTTCCGTCAGATGGGGGCTTCTCCATCCCCACGAGGGGCTCCTTCGGGCTGGGTGGCGCCGACCTTACCTTCGACTTCAGAGATCACCCCAAGACCACGGTTGGTGCCAGCGCACTGCCCATGCTCTGCACCCCCACCATCTGCAACGTAGCAGTCACCAGGACCCTCGTCGACGGTGGCCCAGGCCTCAATGTCCTTTCTGTGGAGGCATTCGGCCTGCTCCACGTGCCTCATGACCGACTCCTCCCCACCAAACCATTTTCCAAAGTGGTTGGCGGCTCCACCTGCCTGGTGGGGCAGATTCGCCTTCCTGTCACCTTTAGAACGCGCGAGAACTACCACACCAAGCTCATCGACTTCGACATCACATGCATCGGCCCCCCGTACAACGCCATCCTCAGGTACCCGGCCCTCGCCAAGTTCATGGCGACAACTCATCCCGGTTACAACATCATGAAGATGCCAGGAAGGAGCGGCGTCGTCACCATGGTGGGAGACACTAGGGATGCGCTGATGGCCCTCAGGCTCACCTTCAAGGCTGCAGCGGCTGCGTGCCCAGGTGCGGGGAGTGCTCCGAAGGGCCTCGGGGCTGCTCTGGCGAAGAAGAAGTTGTTGTTCTCCCTAGACCGGGCCAAGACAAACCAAGTACCGGTCGATGAGGACGGGGATCAGGAGCTACCTTTACCATAGGCGCTGGCCTCCCCCAAGACCAGGAGGAGGCGCTGGTCAGCTTCCTCCGTGCGAACAAGGATGTGTTTGAATGTCAAGTAACAGACCTGGTAGGCGTTCCGCGGGGGGTGATCGAGCACCACGTCATGGTTCGCCCACACGCACGCCCCGTGAAACAGAATGCGCGACGGCAAGCCCTGGAGAAGCAGTCGTTCATTGTCCAGGAGACCCACAAGCTAAAGGAGTCCGACATTATCCGGGAAGTGCGGCACCTAGAATGGTTGGCAAACCCAGTCATCATCCCCAAGAACGGCAGGAAAGAGCGCATGTGTGTTGACTTCATGAGCCTAAAGAAATCTTGACCTCAGGACCCGTTTCCTCTTCCGTGCATCGACCAGATCGTTGACTCCACCACCGAGTACGACTTACTGTGCTTCCTGGACGCCTTTTCAGGCCATCATCAGATCAAGATGGCCGTGGAAGATGTAGGGAAGATGACCTACTTTACCCCGTGCGAGGTGTATTGCTACACCTGCATGCTGTTTGGGTTGTGCAATGCCGAAGCAACCTTCTAACGGTTGACGCACATCGCTTTGGGCAAGCAACTCGGGAGAAACACAGATGTAACACCCACGATGCGGCTATATCTCTCATGTGTCGAGGCACGACTTAGAGGCACAACCGCAAGGTGGTTTTGTCACAAGAAGGGTCATCTTCACACAATCCCATGTAATGAACAAGAATGGGATAAAGAGTTGGCTTACAATCGCCACTTCACACAAAGAACATATAATTCATACATCATTCAAAGCACACACATAGTCCGACTACGGACGAAGCCAAAAAAAAGAAGATAACCCAACTGCTAGATCCCCGGTCGTCCCAACTGGGCTCCACTACTGATCAACATTAAATGAAACATAGCAACGACCAAGATCTTCATTGAGCTCCCATCTGGGCTCGGTTGCATCACCTGCACTGGTATCATCGACACCTGCAACTATTGTGATAGTATCTAGTGAGTCACGAGGACTCAGCAATCTCAAAACCCGCGGGATCAAGACTATTTAAGCTTATGGGTAGGAAGTGGTAATGAGGTGGAGTTGCAGCAAGCACTAAGCAAATATGGTGGCTAACATACGCAAATAAGAGCGATAAGAGAAGTAACGGAACGGTCGAGAAGCTAGAAGTGATCAAGAAGTGATCCTGAAACTACTTACACACAATCATAACACAAAGACCGTGTTCACTTCTCGGACTCCGCCGAAAAGAGACCATCACAGCTACACACGCGGTTTATGCATTTTAATTAAGTCAAGTGTCAAGTTCTATACAACCGGATATTAACAAATTCCCATCTGCCACATAACCACCGGCTCGGCTTTCGAAAGTTTAAACCCTATAGGGGTGTCCCAACTTAGCCCATTATAAGCTCTCACGACCGACGAAGGATATTCCTTCTCCCAGGAAGACCCGATCAGTCTCGGAATCCCGGTTACAAGACTTTTCAACAATGGTAAAACAAGACCAGCAAGACCGCCTGAATGTGCCGACAAATCCCGATAGGAGCTACACATATCTCGTTCTCATGGCACACTGGATGAGTCAAGCTACGAGTAAAACCAACCCTCAAGTTTCCCTGAGGTGGCCCCACAGGCAGCTCGGTTCGGACCAACACTTAGAGAAGCACTAGCCCGGGGGGGGGGGGGGGTAAAATAAAGATGACCCTTGGGTTGGCCTGCCCAAGGGAGGGTTATAGGTTGTTAGGCAAATGTAAAACCAAAGTTGGGCCTTGCTGGAGGAGTTTTATTCAAAGCAAACTGTCAAGGGGTTCCCATACACCCGGCTGCGTGAGGAACACAAAATCAAGGAACATAACACCAGTATGATGGAAACTAGGGTGGCAAGAGTGGAACAAAACACCAGGCATAAGGACAAGCCTTCCACCCTGTACCAAGTATATAGATGAATTAATTAAATAAGAGATATTGTGATATCCCAAAATAATCCTGTTCCAACATGGAGCAATCTTCAACTTCACCTGCAACTAGCAACGCTATAAGAGGGGGTTGAGCAAAAGCGTTAACTTAGCCAAACAACGGTTTGCTAGGAAAGGTGGGTTAGAGGCTTGACATGGCAATATGGGAGGCATGGTAAACAAGTGATAGGTAGCACAACATAGCGATAGAATGAAGCAACTAGCAAGCAAAGATAGAAGTGATATCGAGGGTAATGGTCATCTTGCCTGAAATCTCGCAAGGAAGAAGAACGAGACCATGAAGAAGACAAACAGACGTAGTCGAACGAATCCTCACAACTCCGGAACGAAACCAAAGCTAACGAGAGAAGCAAAACGGAAAGGAGGAAACAACATGGTAAACAACCATCACATAAACATGGCATGATGCACAATCAAGTATGATGCATGTCCGGTTTAATGAGGCATGGCAAGGTGAAGCAAACAACACTACATTTAAATGGAGCTCAATATGCAACGAGTTGCATATTGACGGAACACCACTGTCGAATTATTTAGTTCGCTCTTGTTTATGTACCCAACAACATTAAATGTTATTAAACATGGCAAGAGGTGAAGCATAATAAAACTAAATATTTAGGCAAGTTTAAATGAGGCCAGAAACAACAAACAGCAATTCCGGAAAATCCCCATGTGCATAATTGGAGTTTGGTACTGTTCTGCCTAAAACCATATTTTAAGGTTGTTAAACAGGCATAGTAATGCCACCATGTCAATCTATGCATTTTTATACCCCATTTACATATAAAATTTATTTAATTTGGAGCTACGATTAATTAGTTATGAAATAAATCATTTTAGCATGGCATTTAGGCAAATTAAGCAAACATCAAGTTTAAACATATTTAACATGGATGAAAGTGGCATATTATGAAACTAGATGAAACACTAAGCATTTTACACGTTTAAATCATTTTAATCCGATGCACGGTTGTGGAGTTATTATATGCATGAACAACAGGGGGCAATCTGTAAAAATGCAGTTTACTGGATAAATAGATAAATTCGCAGCAAGGGAAAAAACATGCACAGGCTGAATTTGACTGGGCCAAGTGTACAAGAGAGGGCTGGAGGGGGCTGCTCACCCATGGGCCAAGCCCAGTTCAGGAAGAGGAGGCCGAGGAAGCCAGGGACAGCCCGGGACGCGTAGAGGCCCAAGAGAGCGCGAGGCAGGGACGATGCGGTCCTCTGCTCGCTCAACATGAAGCAGCGGCGGTGCAGGACTCAGAGGCACAAACAAGGCCGGGGCCGCAGGCGCTGGACCTACGTCGTGCTCGAGGGACGAGCTCGAGGAGGAGAGGCATGGTCGAGGCGATGCTGTGGACGGGCGTTCATGGCGGGACTTGGGGCACTGGAGAAGGGCACCGGCGGCAGAGAAGCTCCAGGGTGGCGGCTTAGCATTCGATTTGGAGAAGGGCAGCAGAGGCGTGGCGAGGGACTTGGCGCATCAACTGGAATCCGGGCGAGGACGACGATGCGGGGACTTGGCAGCGGCACGACGAACGGGCGCTGGTTCGAACAACAGCTTGGCGTGGAGGTGGATGGAGTCAAGAGGAAGGGCTGGTCTAGGGTGTCGGCTTGAGGAGCCCATCCATGGAGCTGCTCATGTGTACCTGAGAGAGAGAGTGAGGTACATGAGAGAGAGAGAAATCGGGAGAGGGAGGAGAAGAAAACGGACAGGAGGACATGGAGGAGGAGCAGAGGTCCTGGAGGCCGGCGTGGAGGTTGGAGATAGGAAGCTCGAGCATGAGCAGGGGATCGATCCCTTGGCTCTCTCCTACGGGTGTTTCTGTAGCTGGTTGGCTGGATCGATGGATCGAGGGGTATGGGGATTGGGTATCGACGAAATACAAGGAAGGTGGTCGGGGAGATTGGATCGGGAGGGATCCCGAGATGGGTGGTGGTGGCTAGGAGGAATATATGGATGGGACAAAATCCCTAGATCCTAGGGTTGGGCCTATATATAGCAAGTGGGTTTTTGGGTGGGGGCTACCTCATCCCTCCGATCGCAATCGGACGGTCGGGAAATAAATAGGTAGGGAGTCCAAATAAGAAAACGTAGATGTTTTAGGGATGTTTGGAGATGATCCGGACTCATCGGTCACGACAGCCCGGGTTCGGGATTGGAGCAGCTTTCGGACGCGCATGAGGGGTTTGTGCACTGTGCAGGGAGGCTGGGCGGTCAGACAAGAGGGACTCGAAGACCCTGATTGGTCTCAAAACGGTCAACGAAGGCAAGGGAGGACGCAACAACTACGAACGGATGCAAACTTTAAGAAAACATGCAGATGCAATGCGCATGATGCTATGAGATGAGATGCATGACATGAACAAAATGCAAAACAAAAGACAAAAACCCAACCATAGAGGAAATAACATAACACATAGCCGGAAATGGCAAGAGTTGGAGTTACAATTATGGAAAGTTATATCCTGGGTGTTACAATAGAGGCCTATGTCGATGATATAGTGGTCAAGCCCCGGGAGGCAAGAACCATTTTTGGAGATCTGGAGGAGACGTTCGCCAACCTGTGCAAGGTGAAATTGCGGCTTAATCCTGAGAAGTCTGTATTCGGAGTCCCATTTGACAAGCTGTTGGGGTTCCTGGTGTCACACAGAGAAATTGAGGCCAACCCTAAGAAGGTCAAGGCGATAAAAAGGATGAGCCTGCCTCAAACTCTCAAGGAAATGCAGAAGCTGGCGGGCTGCGTGACCTCGCTTGGATGCTTCATCTCCAAGCTAGGCGAGTGCACCCTCCTGTTCTTCAAGCTGATGAAGAGAAAGGGCCCGTTCGAATGGACTCCAGAGGCTGACGTGGCTTTCCAAGACCTCAAGAAATACCTTACCAGCCCACTTGTGATGGTGGTGCCTCATCCTCTCGAGCCCCTGGTGCTTTACCTAGCCACCATGCCTCACTCAGCCAGTGTGGCGCTGGTGGCGGTCCATGAGGAGCATGCAACCAAGGGTGTGTGGCACAAAACCACACACCTGTCCAAGACGCCACGACCTCAGGACGGCACGTCTGAGGCCGTGGTCGTACCATCAGGAGATGGGGCTCCTGAGGTCGGGGCCCCTGAGGCAGTAGTGGCCCCCCTTGAGGACGGGGTTCCTGAGGCTCCATCACCCCAGGAGGAACAAGGCTCAGCAGATACTTCCTCCCTTGTCGAGCATCCCGTTTACTTTGTTAGCACCGTGCCGCGTGACGTGCGGGCGCGTTACCCCATGCCGTAGAAGATCCTCCTTGCACTTCTTGTCGCTTCCAGAAAGCCGCGCCACTCCTTCCAAGGTCATCCAATCAAGGTCGTCTCAGCCTACCCCCTAGAGAGGGTGCTTGTCGGTGTCAAAACCGGCGGATCTCGGGTAGGAGGTCCCGAACTGTGCGTCTAGGCGGATGGTAACAGGAGACAAGGGACACAATGTTTTTACCCAGGTTCGGGCCCTCTCGATGGAGGTAAAACCCTACTCCTGCTTGATTAATATTGATGATATGGGTAGTACAAGAGTAGATCTACCACGAGACCAGAGAGGCTAAACCCTAGATGCTAGCCTATGGTATGATTGTTGTTCGTCCTACGGACTAAAACCCTTCGGTTTATATAGACACCGGAGAAGGCTAGGGTTACACAGAGTAGGTTACAAGGGGAGGAGATCTACATATTCGTATCAGCCAGCTTGCCTTCCACACCAAGGAAATTCCCATCCGGACACGGGATGAAGTCTTCAATCTGGTATCTTCATAGTCCAGGAGTCTGGCCAAAGGTTATAGTCCGGCTTGCCGGACACCCCCTAATCCAGGACTCCCTCAGTAGCCCCTGAACCAGGCTTCAATGACGATGAGCTCGGCGCGCAGATTTGTCTTCGGCATTGCAAGGCGGGTTCTCCTCCAAATTCCATATACCTGCTGAATAGTGTCCGACTTTTGGTGAATGTTGCGCTCCTTGGCTTCTACGCCCAATAATAGCCATCTTCCACGTGTCAAACGAATGCGAAAAGCCAGGGTGTTTTTTCATTTACCCCCCTAGCTGCGTAAATGAGCTGCCTATAAAAGAGACGGGGATTTAGATACGAATCACACCATCTTCCCTTTGTGAGCATTCATCAGAGCGCATTCGACAGCGATCAATTCCATCATGGCCAGTCGACGCAGCTCCTCCTCTTGCCCTTCCAGCCCTCAGCCTGGAGATTGGGAGAAGTGCTCCATCCCGCACAGCGAGCTAGTGGCACTCCAAGCCAAAGGGTTTCTTCCCCCAACCTATATGGTCCCGGTTCGAGCTGGGCTTGCCACCTATAATGGTGGAGAGCAGGCAGAGAGCGTCCCCAATCCCTCCAAAGGAGAGCGGGTATGCCTTGTCCCTTATTTGATAAGAGGGCTCAGATTTCCAATTCATCCATTTCTCCGGGGGCTCCTGGAGTTCTATGGCCTCCAGCTGCACGACCTTATGTCGGCCTCCAGCTGCACGACCTTATGCCTGCCTTCGTAGCCCTTTGCGAGCTGTTTTTGTTCATCGAGGCTCATTTCACGTTGTGGAAGAAGCTGTTCTGCCTTGTCTCAGGAGGGGTCAATATATCAAGTGGGCGGAGCTGAACTATGGCGCATCGCCGGGACCGGATATCTATCCGGAACCCCAAAGAAGGCGTCCAAAGACTGGCCTTCAGAATGGTTTTATATAGAAGATGTCCCTCTGCCGGACCCTGTTCGGACCGGCCTCCCTGAGTTTGATAATGCTCCTTTGAAGAAGCGCCTAAGCTGGCGCCCACGGAGCCCTCAAGGGGAAAATGAAAAGGACGTCATTTACCTGATGAACCGGATAAGGTTGTTTGGCTCATTCCGGACTGACCATGATCAAGGTCATGGCCACATGCATTACGCGGGGGGTGCAGCCGCTTCAGTATAGAGGCCACCCCATGTGGGACTTCAACGGGGAGGACGACGCCACCCGGTGCGGCCGTAAGGGGCCGGAATCGTCTGCCGCTCTAATAAAGATCTTGTCCGCTTTGTACAAGGGAGAAGAGGAGGAGTTCCTCCGCATCAACCCATGGGGCGGATTTTCTATGTACAATCCTCCAAGCTGGGTAGGCAGATACTTTCACTCACCCATTCGTTTCATATTCCCATAGTTAAGTATCTTATCTTGTGATTTTGATGCAGGAGTTGCGCCGGGCCGTGAAGGATATAAACAGCCCTCCTCCACAACCCGAGGATCTGGAATAGTCCCTCGATCCGGCCTCCCAAGAGGATCCGAACATATCTGTGGAGCTGATCGATGGGGTATTTTACCAACCGAGCATCGACAACGCCTTGGTGGCTATTACAGCCGATTATCCTGGACTGATCCCCGCCTCACAAGTAATCGAGACCGAAGTCCAAATACTTCGAAGATAATCCGTCCTTGCTTATTTTTGATCACCGTATACCAATGGTGTTTCACAGGGGAGGATCTCGAGGCGGAATGCCGAGCCTGCGGCGACTGGCCAACAAGGGGCAGTAAGGCCCAGCAGGCTGAAAAGAAGTGCGGTCCGGACTGAGATGCCGACACAATGGTATGGCGTGCCATCTTATTCCCAGGTTTTATTCCCTCAAGGCATACTAACACTCGTGCTTTCTTCAGGAAAAAGAGCGCTCGCCGGACTATATTCGGAGAGGTTGCCAATCGCGCCTCTACCAGCCAGGCTCCAAGGATAGGTCCGGAAGCGGAGGCGAACACGAGGCGCACACCGGACGCTCCTCCGACAGAGGATGCGGACGGGCTGTCTGCCACCAATTCCGAGGTGGAGAGTGCCATGAACCACAGGCGTCGCCGGACAGTTCTTCATGATGCTTGTTTCTCCCAAGGGGCATTGGATGCCTTCAATACGGGAGATGCGTATCTCCATGCCGCTCAAAATGGTCTAGCCAGAGCCATGGAGCAGTATGTAAAAGACATACGGGTGAGAAAATTTGATGGTTATATATGTCAGTAGCCCCCGAGACTTGAAACAGTTAGAAAAACTGATTTAAGGATCATTTGTTTATGCAGGATCTGACAGAAAAGAATACCCAACTGTCCCAGGAGCTGGAAGAGTGCAAAGCCCAACTTGAGGCCGCACTAGCTGCGGCAGGGGAGGCCAAGGAGACCCCCTCTGGTAATATATGCTTCGAAAGATAAGTATGTTGTGAAGTGCCGCATGTGTGAAAATCTGACAATACCATTGCAGATGGCGCCGGAGTGGATCCGGACAAGCAACAACTCTTGCACCGGTTAAAGTTCGGCGAGAGCGTGCTTACGAGGGTGAGGCAAGAGAAGAATAATCTCCAAGATGCCAACACCTAGCTGGGCGAGGAACTAAAGGATGTTCGTGCTCAGCTGTCGGACTTCGTGAAGGAGAATCGGCGGCTTCGACGCGGCATTTTTAGTAAGTGCTTGAACAAACTTCGAAAAAGAGTTCGGCGAGGAAGTCGATTGACAGAGTTATGTCTATAGGTATGCTGACAGGTCGTCCTGCAGGGGAAATGCCTGGTTCTACGGGTGACCTTCTTCCCGAGCTCTCACAACTGCACGAACGAGTTCGGCAGGCAATGCAGGGCGTCGCCCAGGCCTTGTGGCCATCCGTCTCCATGCCCGAAGGCCTTGGAGAGCTTGCAGAGAAGCTTAAGGGAGCGCGGCAGCACTTCCGATTATGGAAGATATCGGCCTTCCGTCAAGGCGCCAGGGAGGCCTGGGCCATGGTGAAGACGCGGTACACGAAGGCTGACCCAAACCACATGGCCGAGGTCGGACCTGTGGGGCCCGATGGGAAGGATATCCCTGTGAGCTTAGTGTACGGCCAGGTAGAGTTGGCCGCCAAGTATTCCCAATAGGACTTTAAACTAGACAGCCTGTTGGATGGTATTGAAGAGGAATATACCTAGTCAAATTGACTATGTAATTTAAGATTACATGTAAAATGCCTTCTAGCCGGATTGTAGATCGTTTGTCATGGCGGACCTTTTCGCTTCAACCTCGGGACCCGATAGTCCGGAGTGTGTCCGAATAACTTCTCGGTTGTGTAAGAGCCGGGGCATGCGTGGAGACCAGGCGTAGGGGTCATTAGTGCTTGAACAGACAAGTGCCCAACTAGTTATGTTATATTACATGGTTAGTAAGAAACATCTTCCATGGAGAATAGTTCCGTTAGGGGTTCCTTTCCCTGGGACGCATGCCCTAAAGTGCATGTCCGGACTGCGTAAAAAGCAGTAAAGCATCTGGGGGCAGATAAATAAACAAGTGAGAAATCATCTTTAGTTCACCTACCGAATATTCCCTTAAGAATGCTAGCTTTCGGCTTCACCCAGTCTAAGGTACACATCCGGCTGACCCGGCAGTAACAATCTCAGAGGTGCTCCCTTTACCGCCTAGCCGAACAATCGGGAACGTAGGGGTAAGCACAGGAGCCAGGCAACCCAGCTTGGCCAAAACTTAAGTCATATCGATGCATATAATGGTGAATAAAAGGTACATGCGGAAGTGTGACACATGTGTTGGGCATGAGGCCCGTATAAACAAGCTTCTGTTAAAGAAGCCCCCAGGTATAATGAGCGCGGATAGCGCGTCAATTGTGTGCGAACAAGGCGCGAACGAGCCCTTAAAGGCTGTTATAGAAAGGGAGGGAGAAGGAGAGAAATATAAGACAATTAATGTGTAAAAAATAGACAGAGGAAGGAGACGAACACAGAGTCCGGCACTAGGCATAGAATCTTCGGAGACGGGCTGCGTTCCATGGGTTCACTCGAGTCGGTTGTCCGATGCATCTCGTAGACGGTACGCTCCACCAGTCAGGACTTGGTCAATAATAAAGGGACCTTCCCATTTGGGCTTGAGTTTGTCCTCTTTCTTGTCCGGCAGGCGTAGAACTAATTCGCCAACATTGTAAGTTTTGGCCCGTACTTCTCTGCTTTGATATCTTCGAGCCTGATGTTGATAGAATGCGGAACGGGCTTTTGCCACATCACGCTCCTCCTCCAAGGCGTCCAAACTGTACTGCCGATCGAGTTCGGCTTCTCTTTCTTCATACATGCGCACGCGAGGTGAGTCATGAATTATGTCGCAGGGTAGAACTGCCTCTGCGCCGTATACCATAAAGAATGGTGTGAATCCGGTAGTGCGATTCAGCGTGGTCCGCAGCCCCCAGAGTACAGAGTCGAGCTCCTCTACCCATTGCGTGTTAGATTCCTTGAGGGACCGCACTAATCTGGGTTTGATGCCACTCTTGATTAGACCATTTGCTTGCTCGATATCGTGGAATTGTCATGTCAGATGTCCTCATGAAAGGACTTAGTTGTGGAGCCATCGCAACTAGGAAGCTTGAAGGGGTTAAATGGGACAAAGGACACGAGAGGGTTTATATTAGTTCGGCCCCTTATGGTGAAGATAAGGCCTACGTCTAGTTGGGTTGGTATTGATGTTTCGATGACCAGTGAGCGAGATACGCTATGCCCGGCTCTCGATGAGTTGTTTCTCGCCCTAAACCGTCAGTAGGTCATCCCCTTATATACACGGGTCGACGCCCTGCGGCTTACAGAGTCCCGGCTGGCTCATAAACTGTGTCCGGCTCGGTGACTAGTTAAGTCTACCTTATGATACAAGTCATGCTACTGTGGCGGTTTACTACAACGGGCCTTAAGTCGCCTGTGGGCCTTAAGCCCTCTATTGAACCGCCATCTTCATGCTTTGGTCTTGGGCTTCTTTCTGGTGAGTCTCTTTGCGTAACCCGGCCCCTCCTGGGCGGCTTACACAAATAGTTATATCCCCAACATTAGACCCCAGATTGATTTGAACCTGTTCATGTCAATCTTAAAATACCTTATGGAACCGGCCTTCAGTCTTTTGTCTTGCGCGAAAACTTTAACCCGCCATGACGTCATCATCTGGATCTGGGTCAAATCACCATGACGGCATCTTCAATAAAACTCATATTTTATTCCATCATATCCTCCAACGGATCTTTGCCTTTACTGACCATCCTGAAAATCGAGGCGTCGGGGCTGTTGGATAATGATGTTTTGGTCTCCTCGTTTCTCGTGCCATCTCGGTCAGTCTTCGTTTATAAATAGGGCGACCTAGGTCTTTCCTTCTTCCTTCTTTCAGTCGTCTTCTTCCTCTTGCTTCCTCTTGAGCTCCTCCGCTGCCGCCGTCGAACCCCTCATCTTCACCGACTCAGGCCGCTACATCAACCTAACTCTGACCATAAATCGACGACGAACCTCCGTAGCTCGTCCACATCCGTGAGTTCCTCTCCTTCCCTTTCTTAGATCTGCATTGGAACTTTGTTGAGTTCATCGGCGTTCATCACCGCCCGATGCAAACCCTCGCTAGTTTTCACCTCCAATGCCCTGTTTAGATCGTAAAAACTACGTAGAACTGCTGCGGTAATTGTTTGTGTTTATCTTGCATAGAAACAGATCTCATTTCCCTTGTTTGGAAACCCTCTTCGAGTGTATGAACTTCTCTGTCCTCTTTTTAGGCCTAGAAAATTTTCTTATCAGAACAAACCTTTGATCTCAAATATTAGCAGAAGATTATGAAACCTGTTTTTATCACCCGGAAAACTTCTTCTGGTAGATGCCCTTTAAACACAACTGTCCAGGTGTCCGGCTTAAATAAATAACACTGATCTGTGAGCCTTGCTTGCTTCTCATGACCTCAAGAATTTTGAACTTCTCTTGATTCTTGTATCGGCTTAAATATTGTTGCACAGTCATCCTTATATCATTAGGCCCCTTCGCAAGCCGCTACCTTAAATAATTTGGATATTTCTCCCGGTTTAAAATTTGAACCGGAACTTCTTATTTTGTAATAGGCCAACTGTCGTCATGGCACCTAAGGCGGCCAAGGCCCCTGTAACCTGCAATTGGGTCCCATCCATAGTTATTAAGAGTAAACTTGCTGAGTTTGTGAAGTCTGGCCACTTGCCAAAAAAGGAGGTCATGTCTTATCTTGCTCCTGACCCGTCTGAAGAAAGGCCTCAACCCAAAGAAGGGGAGGTGGTAGTTTTCACGGATCACATGAACCGGGGATTTGCCCCTCCCAGCTCAAAATTCTTCAGGGAAGTTTTGAATTTCTTTGATCTTAGACCTCAAGACATTGGACCCAATTCCGTGTCAAACCTTTGCAATTTTCAAGTCTTCTGTGAGGTGTATGTGGGAGAGGAGCCAAGTCTTCTTTTGTTCAGAGAACATTTTTACTTGAACCGGCAGAATGAACGTGCTAATGGGCCTAGTCTTGAGCTTGGAGACATCTCGATCCAGCGATGGAGAGACTGCCTTTTTCCTTATGCTGAGCTGCCGAGTCACCCAAAAGATTGGAACTAGACATGGTTCTACTGTCAGGACACTTCTCCGGCTGATGAGAAGCCTCTGCCCGGCTTTCGCGCCCTGCGCCTTGAGTCCAACCATCCGCTGGCGGATAAACTGGCCGCTGTTGAATGTCTGCCTCTTAATCCCACCATCAAGAAGATTAATGCTCTTTTGGGAAATGGTTTAAATGGCATCGATCTGGTCCGAGTCTGGGTCACTTGGCGAATACTTCCATTAAGCCGCCGCCCCGGCTTAATGTGTACTTACACAGGCGAAAAGGACGATCCAATGCGTCATAGTCCTGAGACTTACCAGATGATGTGGTAGATGCTACAACCCAGTCACTGCTGAAGGAGGGCACTGTAACCAGTAATACCTTTGGCTTACTTCCCTTCTGCAAGAAGAACCCGACCCCTGCAGTGAGTTACTAATCTTAATAAATACTTTCTGCTTCGTTATACCTTATTTGAGCTCATAATTCTTTATCCTTTTCCACAGGCCGATGATAACTTCTGGAAGGTCAAATATGATCATGACGCTGCCAAACAAGCCAGGGCAGCCAAGAAAACCGAAAGGAAAGCCGCCAAGACGGGAACCTCAAAAAGAAGAAACCCAGCGCCTCTGAGTTATTCAAATTGGATGATACTTCTTCAGATGATGAAGAGGTAATCCTTTAACTTTCTTAACTCCCTTGTTGCTATTTTACTGACATTCTGTCCTTTCAGCAGGATACAGGGAACAATCAAGCAGTTGAAGAAGAGGTAACTATAATCTCCTCCGACTCAGAGCCTTTGCCAAAACACAAAACCCGAAGGGTGACCCGGAAAGTAAGATTTTCACATCCTCTAGCTTATCAAGATCGTCAATTTCTTTTGAAGCAACAACAGCTTGAGAACTGGAGGCAGACTCGGGCCCATCAAGATGCAGAACTCTCCTCCGGCTTACCCGATGTAAATAGGAAGTGCCGGACTGAGGTTATCTCCGATTTACGTTCTGTTTTACCTTTGGCGGGTTTGATTCGTCAACCTCTCAATTCATCTGACTCCAATTATCAGGATACCTCTCCTTCTTCCGATGAGTCTATGCAATCAAACATGCCGGCTTTCAAAACGGCTCGCGGGTAATGTAACCTTTCTTACTTTAAGTTTTACCGTACTTTATGCTTTAATACTCATCCTTCTTCCTTTATTGACAACCTGCAAGTGAAGCCCATCAAGAAGGTGAGGAAAAATAAACCGTCCCAAGACCTGGTTGTTATTAAACCGGCTCTTGACTCAACCGCCCCTGCTAGCTCCACCCATCAGCCACCGCCTGAACCGGCTTCTGATATTCCGGTGCCAACCTCTGACCCGCCTGCAGAAGATGTTATCCACAACTCTGAGAATCTGGAAGTTCCTAGCCCAGCCAAGACGACTGACCCGGAAGTTGTATATCTGAAAAGTCAATTTGTTGAACCGGGATGACCTACTGTTCTTGCCCAATGTACTGCCAAAGAAGAATTTGCCGAGCATCGAAGAGCCAAACAGGACATCACTGACTATACTCCCTTAAGCATTGGTGATATAGTCTCGGTCTATCTGAATCAGGTGCATAATAGTCGTGACCTGGAAATTGACATGGTGAAACAAATACAGCACACATCTGAGGTATAACTTATGCTATTTTCTTGAATCTTACTTACTGTACCAGCCCCCAAGTCTATTGCTTATGAAATAATATGCTGTAGACTTAGAAATCTGCTTACTGTCTGTTTGTCCGGTTCAAAGAGAATATATTTAACCCAGTTATAGCATGATAGTTTAAAATTTGCGATACACATTAGCCCCCAAGGGTCAAGTATCTTTACTTGTAAAGTGCTTGAGACTTAATATGTGTGACCCGGTATGGTAGGTTTAAAATTCTTCAGAATACATTAGCCCCCAAGTTCCAAGTATCTTTACTTGTAAAATGCTTGGGACTTTGAATGTTACCTTACCATGATCCTTACCATAACCTGGTGTCAATACAGGCCACCATAAGTCAATTTGAGTCGGAGCTTGTTGTCCTGAAGAGTCGTCTGGAAACTCAAGAACTTGAAACTCAGAAGGCCAACTCCAAATTTGAATTCAGTGTCTCTGAAAATGAGAAGTTGAAGAAGAATTTTGAGTCAGAGAAGAAAGCTTGGGCTGATGAGAAGGCTTCACTGGTGACTCGGGCCGAGGCAGCAGAAGCATCTCTTGCAGAGGCAACAACCGAGCTGTCCGACTTAAAACGGCAGATATCTCAAATGGTCTCAGCCATCTTCGGTAAGTTACTGTGCAAAACCTCAAACATTGTAATCTTCCAATGACTATTGTAATAGTTACCTCCGGCTGACTGTTATGTTTGTGCACACACAGGCCCCAGGAGTACCAACCTGAAGCAAAACATGCTGATCAAGCTTAAAGCAGTTTACACCTTAGTGGAACAGCTGTACTCCGGGTCACAACGTGCCTTGGCCGTTGTAGCCTTATCAAACACCCCTCCCCGCCTTTTACAAGACGTGCTGAAGCATCTCGCTGTGCTACCTCAGCGAATTCAGGATTTAAGGCGGGCATCCGCAAGAGCCGGAGCCGTGGCCGCATTGAGCCGGGCAAAGGCATGGACGCCAGAGCTTGACTTAGCTGATCTCTCTCTTGGATATCCGAGCCTTAAGGAGGACGGTTCTGCATTTGATGATCAAGATTTCACTGCCTGTGTCAAAGTCGTACGTCCCTTGGCTACCCTTATTGGGAATGATACTGATCTTACTAAATATTCTCCGGGCTATGATAGCGAGAACCGGAGAATTTCAAACATTCCATATGACCAAGTCAGTCTGATCCCTCCAACGCGTAAGCATACCTTTGCCCCTGAGTGGACCCGGCCGATTTAATAGATGATGAAGCTGAGTTTGAAGCCTTGAGTGGCATTGACTGGGCCTCGTCCACCTTCCAGGACAAAGCAACCGACGGAGAGGCGGAGAAGGATAATCCGGAGTCTTCAAGCCCGCCGAAGCAATGAACCGCCAGGTGTTTTATAACTTCGCAAAAACAATGCTCCACTTATTCAGACTCGGGGAGTCTTGTAATAGGATAGAAAAAACCTCTCAATGTTTGTCATGCCTTCGCGCATGTTTATGGCGCTTAATACTTTCGTAATCCGCCATTGTTATATATTTCCAGCTCATGTTGATCGTTTGTCTCCTTGATGTTAAATTTGCTTGCTTCATCCTGCAATCCCTTTGGTAACCCCACCTGTTTATGTGACCTTCACCATGTGGATGGATTCAACTCATGAAAGTCGGAACATATAATGCTCACCTAGCACTTAACAACCTGGGATAATTAATATTAAGCCGGAAGAATCAAAAGCCATCTCACAGTGCTTTCAAAAAAAAGGTCTCAAAATAGTCAAGTAATTATGCTTGTGATATATAATAAACAATGTTCAAAAAGGCCTCTGATTCGAATACGACCAGTAAACCGTTCCAAAGGGGTTAAGCTAAGATTCGGATACGATCATATAGCCCCCAGTGGCTTTGGCGATGCCGATCAAGTGGGTATCGACAGCTATGTTCTCTTTGGTTCGAATACGACCCATGTTTGAACAGGAAGCCCCCAAGTGACCATAAGAGTTGTTTAATGACGCTGATTCGAATACAATCCACGTCAGACCCAAAGGAGTTAAGCTGTGATTCAAATATGATCAAGAAGCCCCCAAGTGGGTTTGGCAGTATGCCGATCAAACAGGTATCGACAGCTATGTTCTCTTTGGTTCGAATACGACCTATGTTTGAACAGGAAGCCCCCAAGTGATCATGGCTAGATTCAGATATGATCATAAGCCGGACCAAAGGGAAAGCCGGATTCAGATATGATCCGCTCCCTGTTGGTAGTTTCCACCACCTGATAAAGAAGACATAAAAACATTCTTTGAGGGAAAAAAGGACAGAGGTCCTGCTTTATTGCTTTATATAATATGTACATCGTCAAAAATATATACATCTTAAGAGCCGGTGGCTCAAGTATAGTAAGGCCGAAGATGGGCAATATTCCACGGCCGGCGGGTCTCCTCCTCCGACTTATGTGAGTCTTTGTGCTCTCGAACATCAATGAGGTAATATGACCCGTTGTTCAGATTCTTGCTGACCACAAAGGGTCCTTCCCAAGGCGGAGATAGCTTGTGCATGTCAGATTGATCTTGGATGAGCCGGAGTACCAAGTCGCCTTCCTGAAAGGTTCTGCTCTTAACCCGGCGGCTGTGATAGCGGCGCAGGTCTTGCTGGTAAATCGCCGAGCGGGCTATTGCCAAGTCTCGCTCCTCATCCAACAAGTCAAGTGCGTCCTGACGAGCCTTTTCGTTATCCGCCTCAACGTAAGCCGCCACGCGGGGTGAGTCGTGTCGGATGTCACTTGGCAGAACTGCCTCTGCTCCATAGACCATGAAGAAAGGTGTGTAACCCGTAGATCTGTTAGGCGTAGTGTTGATGCTCCATAGCACAGAGGGTAACTCCTCCACCCAACAACCCGGAGTCCGTTTTAAGGGGACAAAGAGCCGGGGCTTGATACCCTTCAGGATCTCTTGATTAGCTCTTTCCGCTTGACCATTGGATTGAGGATGAGCAACAGCCGAAACATCAAGCCGGATATGTTCTCGTTGACAGAACTCTTCCATGGCTCCCTTGGAGAGATTTGTGCCATTATCAGTTATAATGCTGTGTGGGAAACCAAAACAAAAGATCAGCTTTTTCATGAACTAAACTGCTGTGGCCGCATCACACTTACTGACTGGCTCTGCCTCAACCCACTTTTGTAAATTTATCCACTGCCACCAGGAGATGTGTCTTTTTATCCTTAGACCTTTTGAAAGGTCCAACCATGTCAAGCCCCCAGACTACAAACGGCCAAGTAATTGGGATCATCCTTAACTCTTGAGCTGGCACATGAGCACGTCGTGAGAACTTCTGACAACCGTCACATTTACTGACCAGATCCTCCGCATCAGCATGAGCCGTGAGCCAGTAGAAACCATGACAGAAAGCCTTGGCCACAAGAGATTTTGAGCCGGTATGATGACCACAATCTCCTTCATGAATCTCACAAAGTATCTCTTGTCCCTCTGCAGGCGACACACATCGTTGAAACGCCCCTGTTACACTGCAATGATGCAACTCACCATTAACAATCGTCATGGACTTGGATTGTCTGACAATTTGTCTTGCCAAAGTTTCATCCTCCGGTAACTCTGCCCGGGTCATGTAGGACAAATATGGCACTGTCCAATCCAGGATAACATGAAGAGCTGCCACCAGCTGGGCCTCCAGGTCTGGCACCGCTAGTTCTTCCTTGGTAGGCACCTTGACAAAAGGGTTATGCAAAACATCAAGAAAGGTGTTAGGTGGCACCGGCTTACGTTGAGATCCCAGCCGGCTTAAAGCATCAGCCGCCTCATTCTTCACTCGATCAATGTGCTCCACTTGATAACCCTTGAAATGTCCAGCCACAGCATCTACTTCACATCGATAAGCCGCCATGAGAGGATCCTTGGAATCCCACTTGCCTGACACCTGTTGAGCCACGAGATCTGAGTCGCCCAGACACCGTACCCGACTTAAGTTCATCTCCTTGGCCATCCGGAGACCAATGGAGTAAGGCCTCGTACTCAGCTGCATTGTTAGTACATGGGAACATAAGCCGGAGTACATAACGAAATTTGTCACCTCAAGGGGAAGTTAAAACAATTCCAGCCCCCGAGCCTTCTAGCTGTCTGGACCCGTCAAAGTGAATAGTCCAATATGTGTTATCTGGCTTCTCCTCAGGTGCCTGCAACTCTGTCCAATCATTGATAAAGTCCACCAAGGCCTGAGACTTAATAGCAGTACGTGGCATGTACTTCAAACCATGAGGCCCAAGCTCGATAGCCCACTTGGCGACTCGTCCTGTGGCCTTCCTATTCTGGATGATGTCTCCCAAAGGGGCAGAACTTACCACAGTTATAGGATGACTTTGAAAGTACTGCTTCAACTTCCGGTTGGCCATAAACACTCCGTAAACGAGTTTCTGCCAATGTGGATACCTTTGTTTAGACTCAATGAGCACCTCACTGATAATAGTAAACCGGCCGTTGAACCGGATGCTCCTTGCCAGCTTCCTTACGCTCCACCACGATGGCAACACTGACCGCTCGTGAATTAGCAGCCACATATAACAGCAACGGCTCTCTGTCAATGGGAGCCGCAAGAACCGGTGGTTCAGACAATTGCCTCTTCAAGTATTCAAAGGCAGCATCCGCAGCATCACTCCAGACAAAAGTGTCAGTTTTCTTCATCATCTGATATAATGGAAGGGCCTTCTCACCTAACCGGCTTATGAACCGGCTTAAAGCGGCAACATGACCCGCCAGTCACTGAACATCATTGATGCACGACGGCTTAGCCAGAGAGGTAATTGCCTTAATCTTCTCCGGATTAGCTTCAATGCCTCTGTTTGACACCAAAAAACCTAAGAGCTTGCCTGCAGGTACACCAAACACACACTTGGCCGGGTTAAGCATCATCTTGTAAACCCGGAGATTATCAAAGGTCTCTTTCAAGTCAGATATCAAGGTTTCCTTTTCTCTGGACTTCACCACAATGTCATCTACGTAAGCATGAACATTACACCCAATTTGATCGTGCAAACAGTTCTGCACACACCGCTGATAAGTCGCCTGGGCACTTTTGAGTCCAAATGGCATAGATACATAACAGAAGGCTCCAAACGGAGTGATGAAAGCTGTCTTCTCCTGGTCCTTAACTGCCATCTTGATCTGATGATAACCAGAGTAAGCATCCAAGAAGCTCAAACGTTCACAACCCGCCGTAGCATCAATGATTTGATCAATACGGGGGAGAGCAAAGGGATCAGCCGGACAAGCCTTGTTTAAGTCCGTGTAATCCACACACATCCGCCAAGTGCCGTTCTTCTTGAGCACTAACACCGGGTTAGCCAACCACTCCGGGTGAAAAACTTCAACAATAAACCCGGCCGCTAAGAGCCGGGCGACCTCTTCCCCAATAGCTTTCCGTCTCTCTTCGTTGAACCGTCGGAGAAACTGCCTGACCGGCTTATACTTTGGATCAATATTGGAAGTGTGCTCAGCGAGTTCCCTCGGTACACCCGGCATGTCAGAAGGCTTCCATGCAAAGATGTCCCGGTTCTCACGGATGAACTCAATGAGCGCGCTTTCCTATTTAGGATCCAAATTGGCACTGATACTGAACTGCTTAGAAGCATCTCCTGGGGTAAAGTCAACAAGCTTTGTCTCAGCGGCCGATTTAAACTTCAATGGTGGGTCATGCTCAGTGGTTGGTTTCTTGAGGGAGGTCATATCCGCCGGGTCAACATTGTCTTGATAAAATTTGTGTTCCTCCGTGGCACAGGCAGACTCAGCGTAAGCCGCGTTGCCTTCTTCACATTCCAAGGCCACCTTTCGACTCCCATGCACAGTGATGGTGCCCTTGTAACCCGGCATCTTGAGCTGTAAGTAAACGTAACACGTCCGCGCCATGAATTTAGCATAAGCCAGTCGCCCAAATAGAGCGTGATATGGACTCCTAATTTTAACCACTTCAAACGTCAATTTCTCAGCCTTGGAGTCGTACTCATCTCCAAAGGCCACCTCCAATTCAATATTACCAACTGGGTAAGCCAACTTACCCGGAACCACCCCATAGAAAACAGTGTTGGATGTTCTCAAATTCTTCTCAGTCAACCCGATGCGCTGAAAGGTCTCGTAGTAGAGGATATTGATGCTGCTACCGCCGTCCATGAGTACCTTAGTGAATTTATATCCAGCAACTTGGGGTGCTACCACCAGGGCTAACTAACCCGGATTATCGACCCGTGGAGGGTGATCCTCTCTGCTCCATATAATGGGCTGTTCTGACCACCTCAAATAACGAGGAATTGCTGGCTCAACAGAATTCACGGTCCTCTTATGAATCTTCTGGTCACGTTTGCATAAACTAGTGGTAAACACGTGATACTGCCCACCACTCAACTGTTTCGGATGGCTTTGATAACCCGACTACTGCTGCTGCTGCCCTCCTTGACCAGACTGCTGCTGACTATTACCACCCGGATGCCCCTGAAAGCCGGAATTTGAACTACCGCCCGGGCCATGAAAACCGCCAGCCCCTTAGCCGCCGCCAGATCCATGACTGCCGTCAAAGGTGTTGGAATTTTTAAATGCCTTCATGATCGCGCAATCCTTCCATAGGTGTGTGGCGGGGTGCTCCCGGGTGCCGTGTTTCGGGCAGGGCCCATTGAGTAGCTGCTCAAGAGATGGGCCTGACCCACCGGATCGAGGCGGCTTTCCCTTATATCTCTTATTGTTACCTTGCGCATTGGCATTGGCCACAAACTCCGGGTTACCGTCGCCTTACGCTTGTTGCCGCTTTGGTTCCCCGGGTTATGTTGTTGACCCTTTCCATTGTCGTTCCTTTTTCCCTTCCCTGTCTTCTCATCGTCAGACGCGGGATCCTTGGTACTACCGAAATCAGCATATTTGACTAAAGCCGCCATCAGCGTACCCATATCCTTGCAGTCACGTTTAAGGCGCCCCAATTTCTGCCTCAGCGGCTCAAAGCTGCAATTCTTCTCCAACATAAGGACTGCAGAACCGGCATCCATCTTGTCAGATGAATGAATTATCTCCTTGACCCGGCATACCCAATGGGTGGTAGATTCACCCTCCTCCTTCTTACAATTCGTCAAGTCCACGATGGACATAGATTGCTTACAGGTGTCCTTGAAGTTCTGGATGAAACGGGCTTTTAACTCTTCCCATGAACCAATGGAATTGGGTGGCAAACCTTTTAACCAAGACCGGGCCGTTCCATCTAGCATCATGGTGAACGATTTAGCCATTGCCGCGTCACTGACTTCCAGCAGCTCCATGGCCATCTCATAACTCTCGATCCATGCTCCGGGCTGTAAGTCGGCCGTGTAATTCGGCACCTTTCGAGGTCCCTTGAAGTCCTTGGGCAGGCGCACATTGCGCAAGGCCAGTACCAAACAAGGAACACCACCGGTTCTAGTGGCTACTCCCGCCTCAACAGAAGTTGTTGGATACTCTGGGATATCCTGATGAGTCGCCTGTTGAGCCGCCAGCTGAGCCGCCCGCTTGTTCTCCTGACGTATTTGGTCTTGCACCAGGTTATAGCCACCATGTTGGTTACGGCGTTGGGCGTTGCTTGACAAAGCTTCGGACTCCATGTGCCTGCTGTAACTCAGGATCCGGTTCTGACGAGGCGGTGCTAACTAGGGTAGAGGAGTTGAATGAATCCTGTCCCTACTGTAAGAATAGGTCTCTTGCTGAGCCAGGGCCGTCTGGAGAAGCTCTCTGACCCTCCGGATCTCCACCGTTGTCGGGTCATCACCGTCCATGGGCAGAGCCGCCAAGCGCGCCGACGCCGTAGTTAAGTTCTCCATGGGGTTGGAAAAGTGACCCTCCGGTATCGGCACATAACGCGGTGGTGCCATGCTCACATGACGGGGTGGCATCTCTTGAGGCTGAGCCGGTCCTCCTGCTCCGGCTGTCATAAAC
Source organism: Triticum aestivum (assembly GCF_018294505.1). NCBI lineage: Eukaryota > Viridiplantae > Streptophyta > Magnoliopsida > Poales > Poaceae > Triticum > Triticum aestivum. The sequence continues at coordinate 294,806,041 of NC_057798.1, read as the reverse complement.
TGATTGGTATCTGGTGGGTTACTTGGGCCGGCCCCGGGTGTAGCGAAAAGAACCTGAGGGTCGTAATTCGGAGGTAAACGGGACTGGGTTTTCTGGTGTCTCCTCCTCATTACCTCATTGGATGCGTTTAAGCTCATCGTGAGCTGGTAAGCTTCTGACTGCAACGGCTGCGCCCGGGCGTCGAGAGCCGCCCACTGTATAGCTAGCCTAGTATCCTCAGCTGCCAAGGCCTCTTTGGCCTGAGCTATCTCCTCACGCACCCGTGCCACCTCCGCATCATGCTCATCTTTGTTCGCAGGGATAACCGTGGCGGTTAACAGGGCCGTAAGCTTGTCCATGAGGTCTATCAGCACCTGAGCCGGCGGGCGCACAGGGCCACCTGCCCCAGCTATCCCTATCCTGGATGTTATTGCTGCAGCAGCCGTAGAGTTAGAGCCGGGCTGAGTCCCAGCCATGAAGATTCCGGCCCATCTCGGCGGCTCATAGGGGTCCGGAATACTGATGCCATCGGAACAGCCCCCGAGCACGCCGTCTTGCACCTGATATAACGAATCTGTTGAACCGGCGGACGAATCACCGTCTGAGAGGACGGCCGTCTCACCATCATCTTCAGATCCTTTAGAAAGTTCCTCTCCGTGGACGCAGCCCACGAAAGCACGCTTCATGACGGGTTGAGCCCGGGTCTTCCTCGCACGCTGAGCCGTCTCGATGAGGTCGGTGCCGCTGTCTAGCTCAGGTCTCGGCTCTCCGATCCGGCCGATGAAGATGTGGATTCCGCCAAAGGGGACCCGGTACCCTTACTCAATTGAGCCGGCGTCGGGGCCCCAGCATTCGTCGTCGATGTAGATCTTGCCGCGACGACTCTTGGTCATCCGGCCCGTTACGTATCCCTTAAGTCCTTCGAAGTTGCCCTTCAAGAACTCAAATCCACCGTGCGCTGGCCCCATGGTGGGCGCCAACTGTCGTGGAATTGTCACGTCAGATGTCCTCGTGAAAGGACTTAGTTGTGGAGCCATCGCAACTAGGAAGCTTGAAGGGGTTAAACAGGACAAAGGACACGAGTGGGTTTATACTAGTTCGGCCCCTTACGGTGAAGGTAAGGCCTACGTCTAGTTGGGTTGGTATTGAAGTTTCGATGACCAGGGAGCGAGATACGCTATGCCCGGCTCTCGATGAGTTGTTTCTTGCCCTAAACCGCCAGCAGGTCCTCCCCTTATATACATGGGTCGACGCCCTGCGGCTTACAGAGTCCCGGTCGGCTCATAAACAGTGTCCGGCTCGGTGACTAGTTAAGTCTACCTTATGATACAAGTCATGCTACTGTGGCGGTTTACTACAAAGGGCCTTAAGTCGCTTGTGGGCCTTAAGCCCTCTATTGAACCGCCATCTCCATGCTTTGGTCTTGGGCTTCTTTCTGGTGAGTCTCTTTGCATAACCCGGTCCCTCCTGGGCGGCTTACACAAATAGTTATATCCCCAACACTCGACTTGACCATTAGTTTGTGGGTGATAGACTGAAGCATAGTCGAGCTTGATGCCCATGTTTTTGCACCAGAGTTTGACCTCACCGGCCATAAAATTTGTGCCGTTATCAGTGATGATGCTGTGGGGGACGCCGTAACGGTGTATGACCCCTGATATGAAGTCTATCACCGGTCCGGATTCGGCCGTCTTAACAGGCTTGGCCTCTATCCATTTGGTGAATTTATCCACCATGACCAGTAAGTATTTTTGCTTGTGGGTTCCTCCTTTAAGGGGTCCAACCATGTCAAGCCCCCATACCGCGAAGGGCCAGGTGATGGGTATAGTTTGGAGGGTGGTGGGTGGCATATGGCTTTGGTTAGCAAAGAGCTGGCAACCGACGCATCGTTGGACTAAGTCCTGAGCATCTGCCTGGGCCGTCGGCCAATAAAATCCTGTACGGAAGGCCTTGCTTACAAGGGCCCGGGCTGCAGCGTGGTGCCCGCCGAGTCCGGCATGAATTTCAGCTAGAAGATTCCGCCCTCCCTCCTCGGAGATACACCTTTGAAGGACTCCGGTGGTGCTTTTCTTATAAATCTCTCCCTCATGGACTTTATAGGCTTTAGATCGCCGCACTATGCAACGTGCCTCGTTTTGGTCCTCGGAAGTTCCTGCCTAGTTAGGTAGGCTAGGAATGGTTCAGTCCACAGGGCAATGACTGCCATTATTGCGTGGGCTGAGGATGTTACTTCGTTGGCAGAGCCTCCCGTTGTGTCAGAATGTTCGGTATCGGGCAGTGCGGTTGGGTCTGGCTGTTATTTCCGGATTCCCCTTCCCATAATACGGATGGCTTGAATAGCCTCTCCAAGAAAATGTTGGGGGGGGACTGCATCGCGCTTTGCGCCAATGCATGCCAGGACGTCTGCTGCCTGATTGTTTTCCCGAGCTATATGGTGAAATTCGATCCCCTCGAACCGAGCTGACATATTTAGGACGGCGTTCCGATAAGCTGCCATTTTCGGATCCTTGGCATCAAAGTCTCCATTTATTTGGGATATCGCGAGGTTCGAATCCCCGCGCACCTCCAGGCGTTGAATGCCCATGGAGACTGCCATCCGGAAACCATGTAGAAGGGCCTCGTATTCGGCTGCGTTGTTGGAGTCCGTATACATTATCTGGAGTACGTATTGAACTGTATCTCCTGTTGGGGACGTCAGAACGATGCCAGCCCCCAGACCAACCAACATTTTGGAGCCGTCGAAGTGCATGATCCAGTTGGAATATGTGCCGTACTCTTTAGGGAGTTCGGCTTCAGTCCATTCGGCGACGAAGTCGGCCAAAACTTGCGACTTAATAGCTCACCGTGGCTTATAGGTTATGTCGAACGGGAGGAGCTCAATGGCCCATTTGGCAATCCGGCCCGTCGCGTCGCGGTTGTTTATAATGTCGTTAAGAGGTACTTCGGAGGCTACTGTTATCAAACATCCTTGAAAGTAGTGTTGCAGCTTCCGGGATGCCATGAACACCGCGTACGCTATCTTTTGATAATTCGGGTACCGTGACTTGCATGGGGTGAGGACAGTGGACACATAGTAAACTGGTTTTTGAAGGGGGAATTTGTGTCCGTCCATTTCTCGTTCGACGACGAGCACTGTGCTTACAACTTGATAAGTTGCCGCAATGTATAATAGCATTGGTTCGCCGATGTTAGGCGCGGCCAGGACCGGGTTTGTTGCCAATATGGCCTTTATTTCTTCGAGTCCGACCGTGGTGGCATCCGTCCACTTGAAGTGTTCGGTGCGCCGGAGGAGGCGATAAAGGGGTAATGCCTTTTCTCCCAAGCGGGAGATAAAGCGGCTTAGAGCCACGACGCATCCAGTCAATTTTTGTATTTGTTTGAGGCCCTTTGGAATATCCAATTGTGATAGAGCTCGGATCTTGGCTGGGTTTGCTTCAATTCCTCTACCGGATACAATGAAGCCCAAGAGCTTTCCGGCTGGTACACCGAAAACACATTTTTCCGGGTTAAGCTTGATGTCATATGTTCGGAGGTTATCGAACGTGAGCCTCAAGTCGTCTACTAGAGTTTCGACATGCTTGGTTTTGACGACCACGTCATCTACGTATGCCTCCACTGTTTTGCCGATCTGGTTTGCCAGACATGTCTGAATCATGCGCTGATATGTCGCGCCGGCGTTTTTGAGCCCGAAGGGCATTGTGTTGAAGCAGAATGGGCCGTATGGGGTGATGAATGCCGTTGCGGCTTGGTCTAGCTCTGCCATCTTAATTTGATGGTAGCCGGGGTATGCATCGAGGAAACATAATGAATCGTGTCCTGCGGTAGCGTCGATGATTTGATCGATGCGGGGGAGAGGGAAGGGATCCTTTGGGCAAGCTTTGTTGAGGTCCTTGAAATCGACGCATAGGCGCCAGGATTTGTCCTTCTTTGGTACCATCACCAGGTTTGCTAGCCAGTCCGGGTGTTTTATATCTCTAATGAATCCGGCCTCCAGTAGTTTGGCTAGCTCCTCTCCAATGGCTTGTCTCTTGGGTTTGGAGAAACACTGAGGGGCCCGCTTGACTGGCTTGAATCCTTTTAGGATGTTTAGGCTGTGCTCGGCTAGCCAGCGTGGGATTCCTAGCATGTCTGAAGGGTGCCAGGCAAAAATGTCCCAATTTTCGCGTAGGAATTCTCGTAGTGCGGCGTCTACATCAGGGTTTAATTGCGCCTCGATGGAGGCTGTTTTTGTAGGTTCCGTTGGATGGACTTGGAATTTGACTATTTCGTCCGCCGGTTTAAAGGAGGTGGACTTGGATCTTTTATCGAGTATCACGTCATCCCTATTCACCGTGGAGCGCAGCACAGCCAGATCCTCGGCCGCTAGGGCTTCAGATAGTGCCTCGAGGGCCAGTGCGGCTGTCTTATTTTCGGCACGGAGTGCTATGTCCGGGTCACTTGTAAGAGTGATGATTCCGTTGGGTCCGGGCATTTTGAGCTTGATGTACCCGTAATGGGGTATAGCTTGAACAATTGTGAATGCCTCTCGCCCTAATAGAGCGTGGTACCCGCTACTGAACGGGGCCACTTGGAACGTGACCTCCTAGGACCTGTAATTATCCGGCGTGCCGAACACGACATCCAGTGTGATTTTTCCTGTACAACGCGCTTCCCGACTGGGGATTATTCCTCTAAAGGTTGTGTTGCTTCGCTCAATGCGGCTCCAGTCTATTTCCATTTTTCGAAGGGTTTCCTCATAAATGAGGTTCAATCCGCTGCCACCGTCCATGAGTACCTTGGTAAGGCGAAAGCCGTCCACTATTGGACTAAGGACCAATGGGCTGGTGCTCGGGCTGTTCGGAATTTAGGTTCATCACTGGCATTAAAGGTAATAGTCGTGTTACTCCATGGGTTTATTGTTGCTACTTGGTAAACTTCAGCCAGGCTGCGGAGTGTTCGTTTCCGCATATTATTTGATGCCAAAGTCTCAAATACTCTTAATACCGTACTGGTATCCCTGGGCTGGTGCTTTGTGGATTCTGGAGTTAGAAGCTCTTCGCCACTTCTGGCCACCTGCCGGAGTATACAACATGCTCTAAGGCTATGAGTTGGTGTGGCACCCTCTGTACTATGAATTTTACAGGGTCCATTGAGCCATCCCTCCAGTACGGTTCCATGCCCTATAGAGGGTTTTTGTTTTTTGGTGTTTAACCCAGGTGCCTGGCGATAATGCACCCTTTTATTTCGGACTGGGGTTGTATTCAGGGCCGGATTGTCCCAAAATTTTATTTCGGTTTTCCAGGCGCTTTCCATCGCACAGTACTTTCGTACTATGGATGCCAAGTCAGCGAAGCGTGTAATTTCACGGCGACTTATGGCGTTGAGGATTCCGTTGTCCATGCAATTATTACAGAAGAATGAAATTGCATCCCCTTTGCGGCAGTCCTTTATCCTGTTCATGACCAGGAGGAATCCGGCCCAGTAATGGTGTACTGTTTCTGTGGGCTCTTGCTGAATTTGGGATAAATCCCTTATATTTGGGTGGGCGAGTGGAATTAAATCCGGAACCTCGCCCAATCTGAGACTCAGGGGCCAAGGAGTTTCCGAACTCGGAAGCTTGGGTTCTTGGATTTTGTCCAATGAATCTAGCCCGCTGCCTGACTTTAGGTTCAGGGCCTGAGCGACGTCCTCCCCTCCGCGGGTATCCGACTTGGAGGGATCGGGAATCCGAACATAACTAGTCCTTAAGATAGATGAAGGCTTGCCGCATTGTTCCTCCACCAATTCAACATGGTGGGTGACCTGGGGAGAGTTAATCTCTCTCGGATCGGGTTTAAGCCCAATCTGATCGTAGTCTGTAGCGACTCCCAGGGCGGCGATGCGATCCAAGAGCTTGTTTAAGGAAGAAAGCTCCATCGGATCTAACTGCTCGACGAGTTCTGAGTCGACATGGAGATTGCTTTCGATGACCCGAGAGGTCATCGTCAGCGTGGCGGCTGAACAAGCGGTCACAAGAAAACCACCTAGCCGGAGGGTTTGGCCGATATCCAAAGCTCCTTTAGCAATAGTGCCGTCTTTAAAGACGGGACGAGGCATCCTTCCTGATGGCGACGGCACAGCGGAACTCTCAATGAAAGCACCAATGTCGGTGTCAAAACCGGCGGATCTCGGGTAGGGGGTCCCGAACTGTGCGTCTGGGCGGATGGTAACAGGAGACAAGGGACACGATGTTTTTACCCAGGTTCGAGCCCTCTCGATGGAGGTAAAACCCTACTCCTGCTTGATTAATATTGATGATATGGGTAGTACAAGAGTAGATCTACCGCGGGATCAGAGAGGCTAAACCCTAGAAGCTAGCCTATGGTATGATTGTTGTTCGTCCTACGGACTAAAACCCTCCGGTTTATATAGACACCGGAGAAGGCTAGGGTTACATAGAGTCGGTTACAAGGGGAGGAGATCTACATATTCATATCGCCTAGTGTCAGGACCCCGACTCAATGCCACAGCGATCTAGCATGTAACACCTCATATCGCTTTGCGGCCTCACGCACGGTATCCCCACGGGTGTCGCCTTACCTTTGCCCGGGACCGTTTGCGTCTTTTGGCACACGTATATGATAGTGTCGCTAGCATCCATATGATAAGGAGTCCGGGCTGACATGGCTAGTCGTAAACCCAAAGTGGCACAAACTTACAGGGACAGGCATCCATGACCCAACATCGAACGTGTCGGTCATCAGCGAGTGAATCCAGGCTGTAGCACTGGGCTAGCAGGACTCCGGTGAACCGGGCTGTAGCGGGCTAACAGGACTCCGGTATTCAACGCGTGACATTTCCCCGAAGGGACAGACACAGGAACGAAGAAGGGCACATGCCGGCCAGCCTAAGTGTTCCGGAGCAGTAGCAAGCTACCATGGCTCGATGGAAACACTAGGAGACATTTCCCGGTAAGAGAGGCTACTAAAGATAAACAACTAGATAGTCAGATCCCACACATACCAAGCATTTCAATAACATACACACAATATGCTCGATATGTGCAGATACAACATGGCATCACAACATGACTCTACAACTCAAATATTTATTCAATAGGCTCCGAGGAGCGAGATATTACAAGCAGGGGTCTCATGACCCAACATTCAGAGCATACAAATCAAAGCACAGGCGGAAGCTATGATGTCTGAGTACAGACATCTATAAATGAAAAAGGCTTGAAAGCCTGGCTATCTACCAGATCCTTCCGAGGGCACAAGATCGTAGCTGAGGTAACAAGCTAAACGTCGAAGTCCACGTGGAACTACTAGTGAGACTGAAGTCTCTCTGCAAAAACATAAATTAAGCAACGTGAGTACAAATGTACCCAGCAAGACTTACATCAGATCTAACTACATATGCATCATTATCAACAAAGGGGATGGTGGAGTTTAACTGCAGCAAGCCAGCTTTGACTCGGTGGCTATCCTGAACTACGACTGCAAGTAACTCTTTTGAGGTGGCGCACACGAGTCCACATATTCACCATATCAATACACCACTATGGATCCGCTCCCGTCTCCCTACGAGAACGCCATCCATAGCACTCACGCTTATCTTGCGTATTTTAGAGTATCCACTTTCACTTGTCTATGAACTATGCAAGGGGTCCAAGTTTCCATATCCGAGTAATCTGGCTATTCGAATAGATAATGATAACCCTGCAGGGGTGTACTTCTTCACACACGCTTTCGCCACTTATCGCCCTGTACACGTCATGTACCTCGGCAACCTTCAAGCGGAAGCCGGGCGAGGGAGTCGGCCACGACCTGACTAACCGAACAAGTCTCTAGTCCAGGTTTATCGCCTATTCGGGTTCCATCCGCAAGGAGATCTGGCCGGGGTGTCGCTCACGGCCCCAAACGATGTGAGCAGGGTTCCCAAGCCCACCATCCGGGTGCTACTTGGTACACCGGGCCACTGTGCCTAGTCTGTCCCAAGCCCACCTGTACCGGGTGCCACTTGGTAGACTACTAACACTACCTACAAACACCAGAAACTAGTTGCAACTCCTGGACAGAGATCAAGTTGATTAATAAGTCGAGAGGGGCACTTAAGCATTCCAATGCGTGGTAGTAGCTGGTCATGGATCACAAACACAGAACTCAGTTCCTAAGGACAGCTGCAATGAGACAACCCACCATGTACTCCTACATGGCCTCTCACCGTTACCTTTACCAAATCGTGTTCACACACTTAGCTCACACACAGTAGGACATGTTCACACGCCTCTGATTCATCCCCGATGAATCAGACCTGACTCAACTCTAAGCAGTAGCAGGCATGACAAACAAGCATGAATGAGTAGGCACATCAGGGCTCAAACAACTCCCACTCATGCTAGTGGGTTTCATCTATTTACTGTGGCAATGACAGGTCATGCAAAGGATAAAGGGGTTCAGCTACCGCAGCAAGTAACAAATATGTCGTTGTTGTCCTAATGCAGTAAAAGAGAGCAGGAGCGAGAGAGTGGGATTTTATCGAAATGAACAAGGGGGTTTTGCTTGCCTGGCACTTCTGAAGATAACATTGAGTCTTCATCAGTGTCAACGATCACATCGTAGGTACAACGTCTATCGAGGGGGAACAACACCGGCAAACACAGAAGAAACACGATCAATGCAATGCACAATATGATGCATGCTATGACATGGCAATATGAATGTGTTTTGGGCTAATGCACCTAGCTATGACTTAAATGAAGTTGGTTTGAATACATGATTCAAATTCCAACTCCATATATGGTTATTTAAATGCCCTTTATTTGTTTTGTCCAAAACAGAGGACAAACATTGTTCAAACATGCATGAAAATGGTACAGATGGATTCCTTGAATTTTTCTGATAATTTTTCATATATAAATTATTTAATTTGGAGTTACGGTTGAATTTCTATGAATTTTAGAAGTTTAGAATATTTTCTGAAATAAATAAATCATTTCTGATTTATTTAAAACTCCAGAAAACATTTACTGCGTCAGCATGACATCACCCTAACGTCATCAGGTCAACAGGGCGGGTCCAGGTCAAACCTGACATGTGGGGGCCACACGTCAGTGTCACAGTTAGTTAACAGGGGGTTATTTGCTTAATTAAAGGATTAGGGGGGGTCGGGGCCCACTGGTCAGTGTTAGTGGCTAATTAGGTTTAGTTAATATTTAACTAAAATTAGCAGGGCCTGGCCCCACTAGTCAGCAACCCTGGGGCGTCAAACCCCAGGTCAAACAAGTCAAACCCGCCGGCGGTTAGTCGCCGGCGAGATCCGCGACGTACTTGTGCTTCGGGTTTCCTCTGTGGTGCTCCAAATGGCGCTCGGCTAGGCGCGTTGGAGAGCTAGCTCGATGGCGCATCGGGCAGTGGCCGTGGCTGGGCCTGGGGTGGCCGGAGTCGACGGCGGTGAGCTCGGCTACGGCTGCCGGAGTTCGGTCGTGCACGAGAGCGCGTTTGGAGCGCGAAAACGGGAGAAACAACGCACTAGGGATGCTCTACGTGGCCCTACAAGCTTGTTGGACTCGCCGGGGTGACCAAATGGTCACCGGAGCTGCGTCGACGGTGAGCTCGGCGGCGGCGAAGGTTCGGCCATGGTGGGGAGGAGGGCTACGGCGTGCGGGCAGCTAAACGGAGGGAGGGGAACGGTGGCGGAGCTCACCGCGGTTGCAACGGGCGTCGAAGCGGGCTCGGGGAAGCGACGACGGTGGTGAATCGACGGTGAAGATCCTCGGCGGCCGGTGGTGGAGAAGGCGACGGTGGCGGTGTTGCAGCGCGTCCGGGACCTCGTGGCTTGGTGGAGAGGACGAGGGGGTCGAGGCGGAGCTTCTGCGCGTGTCGGAGAGGCGAGGGGGAGGCTGTGGCTGCGGCTATGGCGAACGGCGGCGACCGGCGCGTTCGGACACGAGAGAGAGGGAGCAAGGGAGAAGAGAGGAAGAATCGGGGGAGAGTGAGAGGGTACGGGGGGGGGGGGGGGGGCGTGGCGATGTCCGGGCGTTCCAGGGCGACGAGGAGGGCGCCAGGCAGGCAGAGAGGCTGGTGGCGTGGCGCGGCGGAGCGCGCGCGCGTCGGGCGCGTGCCCATGTCCTTCTGGCGAGGGAGGAAGACGACAGGGGGTAGCGGTGGCGGGCTGGGCCGGCCAGCTGCAGTGCTGGGCCGGTTTGGCTACCAGGTGAGCGCCAGGTAAGTCCTTCTCTCTCTCTCTCTTATTTCTATTTAATTCTGTTTTCTGTTTTCTGTAGTTTGTTTTGATTTAGTTTTAGACACTAAATCATTTTTATTGCTTCTGATAATTATGGTAGGGACTAGTAGGATTATTCCAAAGCCCTTCATCAAAGATCAGAATTATTGGACATATATTAATTAATTAAGAAATATATATCCAATGCAAATAGTTATTTATTTAATTCAAAGGCCCAAAATAATTAACTCTGAGATACCAAAAATATTGTTTTGAGTTTTACCTCTTTGCAATATTTTCAGAGACTAAGAGGAACATTTTCTTGGACTTCTTTGAGAAGATTTTAATGTTGATCATTTTTAGAAGGTTTCTGAGGCTTTGAAAATCCCTCAATTCAAATTTCATTTGAATTTAAACATGATGCACACATGGAAGCAAGCATTGATCAGGCCAGAACTAGGGATGTGACAACTCACCCCCACTAAACAAGAATCTCGACCCGAGATTCAAGTGTAGGGTAAGACGATGGGGAACGCGACCTAACACAATCTTCACGATCCAGGTTGCACTTCATAAGAACATTGATTCGATCACCATCATTGTCTCGAAGTCTTGCTCTGAGAACTCCAACTAGCATGACAGCAAGAGGAAAAGGACAACTCCGGAAGAATCGATCTTCTCGAAGATCAATCAACTTAGGATCAGCTCACAAGATGAGTCATAGCAACATCTCCTGAGCTGAGACACGAAGCATACATCTGAAGAAATGGAGTGAGACAGATGACGAAGGTTCACTAGGTAGACAACAATTTCACGCTTAAGAAGGTGGTAATTGATTGTCAACGTAGCGAGGAGTTGAGTTGCCATGATACCACAGCGAGACATCTTAGGGATGGTGACTCGTAGATATATCCCCTTAAGTGGCAAAAAGAATTACCTTTGATATAGAGATCATTGAGACTCTCTATATCAGCCTAAGGCAAATCACAGCAATCGATTGGCGGGGGTCGGTAGAATGGCATACTCGGACTTGGATGATGTGGATTACCTTGTTGAAGACAACGTAATGGATGAGTTTGCTTATCACCGGAAATGGAAGAGACCCATGGTAGAATGGCACATTGGCGGTGCAAGCTGGGAACAAAATGCAAATGCTGGGAATGATTCTGATAACTAGGGAAGAACCCGACAATAGAGAGTGGATTCACTGTTTGAAAAGGTCATAGCATTGCCGAGGAAACTGAGAGGAATCCCAGTTAGTGCCGATGATAATACGTAGCGCTTGTGCGTGCTCTCAAGAACTTGAGCATTTCCACAATCATCACGGTTTTATCAACATCCGTGTCAAGGGTGCTGACAACACAACATACTACCATGATGGCTAATGATGGATGATGCAGATGCAAAGGAAGATAACACCTTCTCAGATTTCACCTTAGCGAGGCCAAGGAAACAAAATCTGGATGATCGACCGAGAGACATTTAGCACTCCGCTTCTAATGTTCTCCTTGACGTGCTAGTGTATCCCATTCATAGATATGGTTTGATAACTAGAACATCAAGTAAAGGTCGGACTTTGAGAGCAATAGAATCCATAAGGAACAGTTACGGAGGTAAATCCTACGAAATCCTTATGGGGAGGTGGCCAACTTCCTCAAACAAGATACTACAATAATAGGTCTTCCGGCTGGGTGTGTTGGCCACGACATCCACTTTACCGGTTATCGAGGGACCAATATTATAGTTCTTGGGAAATGTTCCAACCATTATATCTGCCTGAGATTCAGATCTGGTTGGTGTCAGGATATTCCAGACTCATCGAGTCTAGGAAAAAAAATGAAAGTTTGCAACACAAATCGACGAGATGAAGTTGCGAGATTCTCGGGAAATGAACTACGATAGCAAGCTCCAAAACATGAGCTGGTTCTGCTACAAACATGTGAACACGTTGTCCTAGATAAGCATGCCCACATGGTAGTCTTACAATAAAACACTACCGAGTTCTGGTTGGGAACCATCAGCGAGGATATCGAAGTTCTTTCATAAGTCCGGATTAGCTCTTATGAAGATACACCTTCTCCTTGAACAAATCAGTCAGTGGCTTGGTGTGCTAGGATACACATATGGAATGAAGATGATCAGTCTATCAAACCACAGAATACTTCGCACGTGCATAACTGACTTGGGATGGTTCCAGAGGAGGTAAAAACATGCTTTCTCGAATTCACGGCGGCAACTTACATCAAATGCACGTGAATCAAAGGAAGTCACTTCTTTCATCCAAACATATACCTCAGAGACGGAACTCGAAGGCATTGTTTACAAAGTTTCCAACACTAGCTTAATGTCCAACAGAATCATGGAGAAGATAAGGATGTTGTCGATGGGCTCAACAACAATTCATCCAGGTTCCCTTTTAAAAGGAATTCCATAGTTAAGTGAACACGGTGATAGCATTGGTCAGACCAAAAGATATAATGGTGTATGCTCGAGGGAAAACCACGAGTAAGACAGCATTACGAACATCGTTGGTTCTGATTTGATTTGACGATAGCCCATACTTAAATCAAAGGTTTGGGTAAGATAATAGATCCAACAATTGTTCACAAGGACCAATTGATGAAGATATCATCTTTCTTCAACACACACACACACACACAAAAAGATATCCCTTAACATGAACTAAGTCAGGCGAGCTTTTATCTTCCAACTCTCCAAGTTGTTGTTTAGCTTGACCAACTAGCTCAGGGGTATCGCACACAGATTCTTGGAGAAGGGGTGGTTTACAGGAGACCATCTTGATCACGAACTCAACATAGCGGTCAGGTGACAACCTAGTAATACTTCCGAGAAGATATACGGAAAATCACGAACCACCAATATGGTATTAAGCTCGAGAACGACCTTGCTTTTCAGGGCAAGACGATATGATCAACAGAGCGAGGAATTAACAAAATCCTATCTCATCAATCGAGGAGTGCACCAGGAAAATGGACTAGGTAGCACGATCAACCTTAGGGTGATGATTCAATAGTCAACTCGCTAAGGATGACGTTATTGTCCATTTAACTACCAAGCAACGGAGTTGCTAGGAGTATTGATTTCACACACCACGATTCACTTGCCGGCATTCCGGTTATAATAACACGGAAACCGAGAAATTATCAATGATGATAAGAAGTATTACTGCATCAAGAATTCATAAGATGGTGTGCAATTCCCATGATATTCCTGATATAAAGATGGTAATACTTCAAGGTAGAACAGATCAGAAGCTGGATTGCAACTTGATCTGCGGAATACAATTGCTTTGACCCAATCCTAGATATGGATGAGGTTCTGGAGTTTGTTTCTCCTATTCATCCTGAATGGAATGGCTTGATAGACCACAAGAGTAGTGGCAACGATGAACACGGATGCATAACTACTCCTGAATATCAATTGATATACAAGGGCCAGAAAACAACTAAAGACGGACAACTCAAAGGAACATACGATTTTCTGAGTTGTGGATGCATGGTTTAGCATGTCGAACGAAGTTCAACATATTTCTTCCGGATAACCCATGCAGAGAAGTAGAACTGGCAGAGCCACAATATATAATGGAGAACTCATCAAGAGCACTCTGGTTGTGATCGTTCAGTTCAACGAGGAACTTCTGCCATAAGTAGTTCATGGTATTTGGAAGAAGAAGATACCACGGACTTCAAGGACTATCGCAAGGTTACTAATAACCTAAGGGAGCTAGCAATCACTATCAACATGAAGTAAGTAGGGTGAATCTCGGGTTCAAAACCCAGAAGTGAAATGCCTACTAACTAAGTGGCATCACGGGATGCTTACAAGAATGATGGCCAGAATCATCACACTGGGACACAAATCATGGCTAAATTACTAGATGATCCCCTAAAACACCTAGGGTCATAATACCAGCTCCAACATATATGTCGAGGCAATAAGGTACCTCAACTCACTAATTTGTGTGATTAATCTGACCAAAAGGACATCGGGAACGGGAAGAAGGGATTTGCAAATGCATCCGACTATTTAGAAACCTGGGATGACTAGGACAGCATAACGGCTGTAAATGCTCAGAAAAGATTTGAGACATTCACAAAAATGGTGGCATAACCACCCAGAAGCACAATATCAAGGTCTCGAGATCAATAATTAACATACAGAGGTAGAAACTGAACTGAGGCTTAATCCAACAATTTTATAAGTCTACGGATTAGTAACACGTGATCCTGATAGAAAGAAGAGATAGCCTAGTTCTTAATCCCCGTAGGAAAGATAAGATGACTCAGATCAGAAGGGCATAAGGTATAAGGAGTAAAAAGAGCCTTACGTTCCATCCCACAATCAATTCCCTTATATAACTAAAGCATTTCTAGACTCAACTTCGACCAGTTTGGCTTGGTAATCCTACAGGCAGTCAAGCTCTGATACCAACGCTGTCAGGACCCCGACTCAATGCCACAGTGATCTAGCATGTAACACCTCATATCGCTTTGCGGCCTCACGCACGGTATCCCCACGGGTGTCGCCTTACCTTTGCCCGGGACCGTTTGCGTCTTTTGGCACACGTATATGATAGTGTCGCTAGCATCCATATGATAAGGAGCCCGGGCTGACATGGCTAGTCGTAAACCCAAAGTGGCACAAACTTACAGGGACAGGCATCCATGACCCAGCATCGAACGTGTCGGTCATCAGCGAGTGAATCCAGGCTGTAGCATCAGGCTAGCAGGACTCCGGTGAACCGGGCTGTAGCGGGCTAACAGGACTCCGGTATTCATCGCGTGACATTTCCCCGAAGGGACAGACACAGGAACGAAGAAGGACACATGCCGGCCAGCCTAAGTGTTCCGGAGCAGTAGCAAGCTACCATGGCTCAGTGGAAACACTAGGAGACATTTCCCGGTAAGAGAGGCTACTAAAGATAAACAACTAGATAGTCAGATCCCACACATACCAAGCATTTCAATAACATACACACAATATGCTCGATATGTGCAAATACAACATGGCATCACAACATGACTCTACAACTCAAGTATTTATTCAATAGGCTCCGAGGAGCGAGATATTACAAACAGGGGTCTCATGACCCAACATTCAGAGCATACAAATCAAAGCACAAGCGGAAGCTATCATGTCTGAGTACAGACATCTATAAATGAAAAAGGCTGAAAGCCTGACTATCTACCAGATCCTGCCGAGGGCACAAGATCGTAGCTGAGGTAACAAGCTAAACGTCGAAGTCCACGTGGAACTACTAGCGAGACTGAAGTCTCTCTGCAAAAACATAAATTAAGCAACGTGAGTACAAATGTACCCAGCAAGACTTACATCAGAACTAACTACATATGCATCATTATCAACAAAGGGGATGGTGGGGTTTAACTGCAGCAAGCCAGCTTTGACTCGGTGGCTATCCTGAACTACGACTGCAAGTAACTCTTTTGAGGTGGCGCACACGAGTCCACATATTCACCATATCAATACACCACTATGGATCCGCTCCCGTCTCCCTACGAGAACGCCATCCATAGCACTCAAGCTTATCTTGCGTATTTTAGAGTATCCACTTTCACTTGTCTATGAACTATGCAAGGGGTCCAAGTTTCCATATCCGAGGAATCCGGCTATTCGAATAGATAATGATAACCCTGCAGGGGTGTACTTCTTCACACACGCTTTCGCCACTTATCGCCCTGTACACGTCATGTACCTCGGCAACCTTCAAGCGGAAGCCGGGCGAGGGAGTCGGCCACGACCTGACTAACCGAACAAGTCTCTAGTCCAGGTTTATCGCCTATTCGGGTTCCATCCGCAAGGAGATCCGGCCGGGGTGTCGCTCACGGCCCCAAACGATGTGAGCAGGGTTCCCAAGCCCACCATCCGGGTGCTACTTGGTACACCGGGCCACTGTGCCTAGTCTGTCCCAAGCCCACCTGTACCGGGTGCCACTTGGTAGACTACTAACACTACCTACAAACACCAGAAACTAGTTGCAACTCCTGGACAGAGATCAAGTTGATTAATAAGTCGAGAGGGGCACTTAAGCATTCCAATGTATGGTAGTAGCTGGTCATGGATCACAAACACAGAACTCAGTTCCTGAGGACGGCTGCAATGAGACAACCCACCATGTACTCCTACATGGCCTCTCACCGCTACCTTTACCAAATCGTGTTCACACACTTAGCTCACACACAGTAGGACATGTTCACACGCCTCTGATTCATCCCCGATGAATCAGACCTGACTCAACTCTAAGCAGTAGCAGGCATGACAAACAAGCATGAATGAGTAGGCACATCAGGGCTCAAACAACTCCTACTCATGCTAGTGGGTTTCATCTATTTACTGTGGCAATGACAGGTCATGCAAAGGATAAAGGGGTTCAGCTACCGCAGCAAGTAACAAATATGTCGTTGTTGTCCTAATGCAGTAAAAGAGAGCAGGAGCGAGAGAGTGGGATTTTATCGGAATGAACAAGGGGGTTTTGCTTGCCTGGCACTTCTGAAGATAACATTGAGTCTTCATCAGTGTCAATGATCACATCGTCGGTACAACGTCTATCGAGGGGGAACAACACCGGCAAACACAGAAGAAACACGATCAATGCAATGCACAATATGATGCATGCTATGACATGGCAATATGAATGTGTTTTGGGCTAATGCACCTAGCTATGATTTAAATGAAGTTGGTTTGAATACATGATTCAAATTCCAACTCCATATATGGTTATTTAAATGCCCTTTATTTGTTTTGTCCAAAACAGAGGACAAACATTGTTCAAACATGCATGAAAATGGTACAGATGGATTCCTTGAATTTTTCTGATAATTTTTCATATATAAATTATTTAATTTGGAGTTACGGTTGAATTTCTATGAATTTTAGAAGTTTAGAATATTTTCTGAAATAATAAATCATTTCTGATTTATTTAAAACTCCAGAAAACATTACTGCGTCAGCATGACATCACCTGACGTCAGCAGGTCAACAGGGCGCGGTCCGGGTCAAACCTGACGTGTGGGGTCCACACGTCAGTGTCACAGTTAGTTAACAGGGGGTTATTTGCTTAATTAAAGGATTAGGGGGGTCGGGGCCCACTGGTCAGTGTTAGTGGCTAATTAGGTTTAGTTAATATTTAACTAAAATTAGCAGGGCCTGGCCCCACTAGTCAGCGACCCTGGGGGGTCAAACCCCAGGTCAAACAAGTCAAACCCGCCGGCGGTTAGTCGCCGGCGAGATCCGCGGCGTACTTGTGCTTCGGGTTTCCTCTGTGGTGCTCCAAATGTCGTGCGGCTAGGCGCGTTGGAGAGCTAGCTCGATTGCGCGTCGGGCAGTGGCCGTGGCTGGGCCTGGGGTGGCCGAAGTCGACGGCGGCGAGCTCGGCTGCGGCTGCCGGAGTTCGGTCGTGCACAAGAGCGTGTTTGGAGCGCGAAAACGGGAGAAGCAACGCACTAGGGATGCTCTACGTGGCCCTACGAGCTTGTTGGACTCGCCGGGGTGACCAAATGGTCACCGGAGCTGCGTCGACGGCGAGCTCGGCAGCGGCGAAGGTTCGGCCATGGTGGGGAGGAGGGCTACGGCGTGCGGGCAGCTAAACGGAGGGAGGGGAACAGTGGCGGAGCTCACCGCGGTTGCAACGGGCGTCGAAGCGGGCTCGGGGAAGCGACGACGGTGGCGAATCGACGGTGAAGATCCTCGGCGGCCGGTGGTGGAGAAGGCGACGGTGGCGGCGTTGCAGCGCGTCCGGGACCTCGTGGCTTGGTGGAGAGGACGAGGGGGTCGAGGCGGAGCTTCTGCGTGTGTCGGAGAGGCGAGGGGGAGGCTGTGGCTGCGGCTATGGCGAACGGCGGCGACCGGCGCGTTCGGACACGAGAGAGAGGGAGCGAGGGAGAAGAGAGGAAGAATCGGGGGAGAGTGAGAGGGTACGGGGGGGGGGGCGTGGCGACGTCCGGGCGTTCCAGGGCGATGAGGAGGGCGCCAGGCAGGCAGAGAGGCTGGTGGCGTGGCGCGGCGGAGCGCGCGCGCGTCGGGCGCGTGCCCATGTCCTTCTGGCGAGGGAGGAAGACGACAGGGGGGTAGCGGTGGCGGGCTGGGCCGGCCAGCTGCAGTGCTGGGCCGGTTTGGCTACCAGGTGAGCGCCAGGTAAGTCCTTCTCTCTCTCTCTCTTATTTCTATTTAATTCTGTTTTCTATTTTCTGTAGTTTGTTTTGATTTAGTTTTAGACACTAAATCATTTTTATTGCTTCTGATAATTATGGTAGGGACTAGTAGGATTATTCCAAAGCCCTTCATCAAAGATCAGAATTATTGGACATATATTAATTAATTAAGAAATATATATCCAATGCAAATAGTTATTTATTTAATTCAAAGGCCCAAAATAATTAACTCTGAGATACCAAAAATATTGTTTTGAGTTTTACCTCTTTGCAATATTTTCAGAGACTAAGAGGAACATTTTCTTGGACTTCTTTGAGAAGATTTTAATGTTGATCATTTTTAGAAGGTTTCTGAGGCTTTGAAAATCCCTCAATTCAAATTTCATTTGAATTTAAACATGATGCACACATGGAAGCAAGCATAGATCAGGCCAGAACTAGGGATGTGACACCTAGCTTGCCTTCCACGCCAAGGAAAGTCCCATCCGGACACGGGACGAAGTCTTCAATCTGGTATCTTCATAGTCCAGGAGTCCGGCCAAAGGTTATAGTCCGGCTTGCCGGACACCCCCTAATCCGGGATTCCCTCAGTGCTCCAAAGCCCCAACGCCACATGAAGGGTTGCCGAATGGAATATTGAGTTGCAAGCGTTTTAGCTGGAATTCAGCACCACCCGAGTCATCAAGGGCGCATCCCTTGCTGACTTTGTGACTGAATGGACTGATGCACCAAACCAAGAAGTGGGCGAGGACCACTCCCTCGCCCCAGGAGACGAAGTGCCTAATGGCTGGGTCATGTACTTCGATGGCGCATTCACACGTTAGGGTGCGGGGGCTGGAGCATGCTCATCTCGCCCACCCAAGACAAGCTCTGCTATGCCGTGCAGCTCTGCTTCCAGCACGGTGAGAAGGTCTCCAACAACATCGCCGAATTCGAGGGCCTGATCACCGGGCTCAGGGCCGCGGTTCCCCTGGGGTCAGAGCCTCACCATCAGGGGCGACTCCCAGCTCCTCATCAACTTCCCCAACAAGGAGTACATGCCGAAGGACAAGCACATGGAGGCATACCTCGAGGAGGTACGCAAAATTGAGAAGCAATTCTTAGTTTGGAACTGCAGCACGTACTGCGCGGCACCAACAAGGAGGTAGACGACATTGCCAAGAGGGCATCCCGGCGCCTCCCCCAAGAGCCTGGTTTCTTCGAGGAACGACTCTTCAGGCCATTGGCAGCCCACCCCCCGTTCCCGAGCCGGCGCTGTCTCGGTTGGAGCTGCCCGCGGCACCCACCACGGGTGCCCCAGCCTGTGGCCCGGCTTCTGGGGCCCATCTGCTCCTCGTGCTCGAGACTCAGGAGGGGTGCTGGACCGAAGAATTCAAGCCGTACCTACTTCAAGGCACCCTGCCGTAGAAGTAAGAGGATGCAGAGCAGGTGGCCCGCTAGGCCATCGCATACTGCATCCAGGACGGTGAGCTCTATCAAAGGCACCCGAACGACGTCTCCCTGCGGTGCATCTCCAAGGAGTAGGGGTGCGAGCTGTTGGCCGACATTCACGGTGGGGATTGCGGGCATCACTCCTCATCGCACACCCTCGTGGGCAAGGCGGTCTGTAGCGGGTTCTAGTAGCCCACTGTGCTCTACGATGTTGCTGAATTGGTAAGATCTTGTGAAGCCTGTCAATTCCATGCTAAGCAGATCCACCGGCCCGCTCAGCTCCTCCATACCATCCCGCTCTCGTGGCCATTTGTGGTCTGGGGGTTGGATCTTGGGCCAATTTCCTCAAGTGCCCGGGGGCTATCGCTACCTCTACGTTGCCATCAACAAGTTCACCAAGTGGGCGGTGGTGGAAGCCGTTTGCACCATCCCGGCCGGCACTGCAGTCAAGTTCATCAAGGGCCTCGTAAGCCGCTTCGGGGTGCCCAACCGCATCATCACCGACAACGGCTCCCAATTCAAAAGAAACCTCTTTAAAATATATTGTGCTAACCTTGGAATGCAGATATGCTACGCTTCGGTCGAGTACCCGTGGAGCAATGGCCAGGCCGAGCGCGCCAACATGGATGTCTTGAGGAGCCTCAAGACAAGAAGCTTCAAGAAAAAGCTCAAGGCCTGCGGCAGAGGCTGGCTTGACGAGCTCCCATCCGTGTTGTGGTCCATCCATACCACCACAACCAAGCCTACATGTGAGACCCCGTTCTTCCTCGTCTACGGAGCCAAGGCGGTCCTCCCTCACGAGGTCAGGCATCGCTCCCCGCGGGCCCTGGCATTCGACAAAGGCGTGTCAGGACGCCTCACGGGGGATGGACCTCGTGTTGGGGAGGAATGCCATCGCCAAGCCTCACTCCAAGCTGCGAGGTACCAGCAGGCGCTGCGGCAGTACCACTGCCGCAACATCCGTTCCAGGACCCTCGAGGTGGGCGACCTCTTCATGAGGCGGGTGCTCTCTAGGGAAGGGCTTCACAAGCTCTCCCCCATGTGGGAGGGCCCATTCAGGATCGCCCGTGTCTCCAGGCCTGGCGCCGCGCGCCTGGATATGCAGGACAGGGTCCCCATCTAGAATGCCTGGAACATCCAGCACCTCCGGAAGTTCTACCCGTAAAGAAGGCTCCGGGCCTGTGAAGGTCTCCGCTCGTGACACTCTCATGTAATAATGAGTTGGGGTTGTATACGCCCCGGAGTCTCCTGAGCGTCGCCCTTGGGCCTCACGGGAGCTCCCTCCCACGTCCTAGTGGAAGCACTTAGCTCCGCGCTGGTGAGAATACTAGTATAGGTGCCGGACGCGGCTGTTCTTTTGCTTGCTTTCTGTATCTGATTTGCGACTTCTTGAATGGAATTTGGAGTTTCAGCGTCTCTTTTTGAGGGTTGGGAATTTTTCTTCTTGCCTCGCTCATTCTCTCAGGCCTTGCCTCAGGAGGAGTGGAAGTTGCACATCGCTCCTCCTCGCGTGTCCCGTGCGCGGGGGCTGGGCAGGTGTGCGCTTCAGGCTTGCCCGCGAACACACCTCGCCAATGCCTCAGTCCCTGGCCCTGTGTCGTATTTGTCCTCGTGTAGCACTCTCGAACGAGCTGGCAGGCACTGCGCCTCCGGGGCCTCCTAGTTCCACAACTATGAGGGGCCCCTCCTGAAGCCTGGTGATCACTGGGTCACCCCACAACAAGGAGTGATACGTCTCCAATGTATCTATATTTTTTTATTGTTCCATGCTATTATATTATCTGTTTTGGATGTTTTATATGCATTTATATGCTATTTTATATGACTTTTGGGACTAACCTATTAACATAGAGCCCAGTGCCAGTTTCTATTTTTTTGCCTATTTTAGAGTTTTGCAGAAAAGGAATACCAAACGGAATGAAACTTTCGCGATGATCTTTCTTGGACCAGAAACAAACCAGGAGACTTGGAGATGAAGTCGGAGATGCAACGAGGCGGCCACGAGGTGGAGGGCGCGCTCAGGGGGTAGGGCGCGCCCCTACCTCATGGGCCCCTCAAAGCTCTCCTGACCTAATTCTTTCGCCCATATATACTCTTATACCCCTAAACCATCAGGGGGAGCCATGGAAAGACTTTTCCACCGCCGCAACCTTCTGTACCCGTGAGATCCCATCTAGGGGCCTTTTCCGGCATCCTGCCGGAGGGGGATTTGGTAACAGAGGGCTTCCACATCAACACCATTACCCTTCCGATGAAGCATGAGTAGTTTACCACAGACCTACGGGTCCATAGCTAGTAGCTAGATGGCTTCTTCTCTCTCTCTTTGATTCTCAATACCATGTTCTCCTCGATGTTCTTGGAGATCTATTTGATGTAATATTCTTTTGTGGTGTGTTTGCCGAGATTAAATGAGTTGTGGATTTATGATCAGATTATCTATTAATATTATTTGAGTCTCCTCTGAATTCTTATATGCATGATTTGATATCTTTGCAAGTCTCTGCGAATTATTGGTTTAGTTTGGCCTACTAGATTGGTTTTTCTTGCAATGGGAGAAGTGCTTATCTTTGGGTTCAATCTTGCGGTTTTCTTTCCCAGTGACAGTAGGGGCAGCAAGGCACGTATTGTATTGTTGCCATCGAGGATAAGAAGATGGGGTTTCATCATATTGCTTGAGTTAATTCCTCTACATCATGTCATCTTACTTAATGCGTTACTCTATTCTTTATGAACTTAATACTCTAGATTCACACATGAGTCGGTCGATGTGTGGAGTAATAGTGGTAGATGCAGAATCATTTCGGTCAACTTGACACGGACATGATGCCTATGTTCATGATCATTGCCTTAGATATCGTCATAATTATGCGCTCTTCTATCAATTACTCGGTAGTAATTTGATCACCCATCGTATTATTTGCTATCTTGAGAGAAGCCACTAGTGAAACCTATGGCCATCGGGTCTCTTTTCCATCATATCAACTTCTCTTTTCCATCATACTAGTTTCTGATCTACTATTTTGCAATCTTTTACTTTCTGATCTAAACCAAAAATGCCAAAAACTTTACCATTTATCTATCTCTATCAGATCTCACTTTTGCAAGTAACCGTGAAGGGATTGACAACCCCTTTATCGTGTTGGGTGCAAGTTGTTGATTGTTTGTGTAGGTATTCGGTGACTTGTGCATTGTCTCCTATTGGATTGATACCTTGGTTCTCAAACTGAGGGAAATACTTACTCTACTTTGCTGCATCACTCTTTCCTCTTCAAGGGAAAAACCAATGCAAGCTCAAGAGGTTGCAAGATGAATTTCTAGCACCGTTGCCGGGGAGATCTACTCCAAGTCAAGCCATACCAAGTACCCATCATAAAATCTCCTCTCTTGCATAACATTACTCACCATTCGCCTCTCGTTTTCCTCTCCCCCGCCTCTAAAACGATTTTTGAAAAGATTTGACTTTTTATTCGCCCTTTTCCATTTGATCTTTTGTTTGCTTGTTTTACCATGTGTCTTCTTTTTTGCTTGCATCTTTGCTTGCTAAAAGTTTATGGATCCTCATCCACTTGCTGATCTTTTGAAGAGATCCAATTATGATGAACCAATTGCTAGTGAGTTTTGTGCACTAGATTATCTTTATGAAGTTTTGCTTGAAATTCACATGTGAAAATTGTGATGAAGAAGTTTATGAAGAGATTCACGATAGCCCCTCGAATAATAAGCATGATTGTAATGATTTTACTATAAGTTATATTGATGTCAATTGCGCTAATAATATGCAAAACTCTAAGCTTGGGGATGCTTGCTTTGCTATATCTACTACTTGTTGCAATGATCATGATTGGGGTGATTCTTCTTATGATCTTGAAACTTTATTTAAGCCCCATGATCAATATGAGATTGACAATAATGTTTGCAATAATATTGAAAGTGGGTTTGGAAGAGTGTCAACTTTAGATCCCACATATTTGGAGAATGTTCAATCTTATTATTATTTTTTAATAAAAGTGGGTTTGGAGAGGTCATGACTTTAGTTAATGTTAATCCCACTATCTTGGAAGAGTGTCAACTTTGCATGCATGTGCATCATCTTGAGAATATGTTATGTGATAGATATATTGTTGAATTTGCTTATGATCCTACATGTAATTACTATGAGAGAGGAAAATATCTTTCTTCTTGAAATTTTTTCATATTACTAAATTACCTCTCTTCATGTTAAGATTGCTATCATCTCTTTCTTCTTCCGTGCCTATGCTAGTTTTTGCTTGCCTTGGTAATTTATTTACTTTTAAAATACCTATGCACGGAAGTATTTTACACTTAAGTATGTTTGTCACGTGTTTTATGATTCTCTCTTAGTGCTTAATTTCTTGTCCTTTATGTGAGCATCATTGAAATTATCAATGCCTACCTAAAAAGGCTTTAAAGAAAAGCGCTTGCTGGGAGGCAACCCAATTTTATTTTTGTTCTTTACTTTTTGTTCCTATTTATAAATAAATAATTCATCTAACCTCTGGTTATATGTGGTTTTATGTTTTAATTAGAGTTTGTGAAAAGTTAAACCTTTAGGATAGCTTACGGTGATAGTTGTGTTGATCCTGCTGAAAAACAGAAACTTTTGCGCCCAGTAAATAATTTCTAGAATTGTATTGAAATGTGCTTTTGATATGATTCTTTTTTCTCTGGATTGGTACACAAATTTCTCAGGCGTTCCCAATTTTTCAGAATTTTCGGAGTCACAGAAGTATTCAAGAGTTCTAGATTGCTCAGACTGTTCTGTTTTTGACAGATTCTGTTTTCTTTGTGTTGTTTGCTTATTTTGATGAATCTATGGGTAGTATTGGGGTGTATGAACCAAGGAAAAGTTGGAATAAAGTATATATTACACCAAAATAAATAAAGAATGAGTTTGCAATAGTACCTTAAAGTGGTGATTTATTTTCTTATACTAACGGAGCTCATGAGATTTTCTGCGGAGTTTTGTGTTATGAAGTTTTCAAGTTTTGGGTAAGGATTTGATGGACTATGGAATAAGGAGTGTCAAGAGCCTAAGCATGGGGATTCCCAAGGCACCCCAAGGTAATATTCAAGGACAACCAAAAGCCTAAGCTTGGGGATGCCCCGGAAGGCATCCCCTCTTTCGTCTTTGTCTATCGATAACTTTACTTGAGGCTATATTTTTATTCACCACATGATATGTGTTTTGCTTGGAGCTTCTTGTATGATTTGAGTCTTTCCTTTTTAGTTTTCCACAATAATCCTTGATGTACACACCTTTTGGGAGAGACACACATGAATCGTGATTTATTAGAATACTCTATGTGCTTCACTTATATCTTTTGAGCTAGGAAATATTGCTCTAGTGCTTCACTTATATCTTTTTAGAGCACGGTGGTGGCTTATTTTATAGAAATTTTTCAACTCTCATGCTTCACTTATATTATTTGAGAGTCTTTTAGAACAACATGGTAATTTGTTTTGGTTATAAATTTAGTCCAAATATGATAGGCATCCAAGAGCGATATAATAAAAACTTTCATATAAAGTGCAATGAATGATATGAGAAGTTTGATTCTTTATGATTGTTTTGAGATATGAAGATGGTGATATTATAGTCATGCTAGTGGTGTAGTTGTGAATTTGATAAATACTTATGTTGAGGTTTGTGAGTACCGTAGCGTGCACGTATGGTGAACTGCTGTGTAACGAAGTTGGAGCATGAAGTATTTATTGATTGTCTTCCTTATGAGTGACGGTCGGGGACGAGCGATGGTATTTTCCTATGAATATATCCCCCTAGGAGCAAGCGCGTAGTACTTCGTTTGATGACTAATGATGTCTGCTAGAACTACATCGGTATTTCCCCAAAGAGGAAGGGATGATGCAGTATAGCGATGGCATGTATTTCCCTCAGTGATGAGACCAAGGTTATCGAACCAGCAGGAGGACCTCCACACACCACATAAACATCACCTGCACACAAATAACAAATACTCGCAATCTGACGTGTTAACGGGGTTGTCAATCCCTTTCGGTTACGGTGCCTCAAGATAGGCAAATAACGTGAGGTAAAAGGTGGTGGATAGGATAAATAGATCGTGTAACAAATAAATTGCACCAAGGTATTTTTATGGTTTAGTAGATCTGAAAATAAATGCAAGAGAAAATAGATCGCAAAGGCAAATATGATGAAAAGAGACCCGGGGGGCCATAGGTTTCACTAGTGGTTTCTCTCGAGAAAAATATCAAACGGCGGGAAAACAATTACTGTTGGGCAATTGATAGAACTTCAAATAATCATGACGATATCCAGGCAACGATCCTTATATAGGCCTCATGTCCAAGATTAGTACACCAACTCCTGCCTGCATCTACTACTATTACTCCACACATCAACCACTATCCAGCATGCATGTAGTGTATTAAGTTCATGAGAAGACGAAGTAACGCAATAAGAACGATGACATGATGTAGACGGGATCCGTTTATCTATTGCAGAGACATAGATCCCATCTTGTTATCCTTAGTAGCAACGATAGATGCGTGTCGGTTCCCCTTCTGTCACTGGGATCAAGCACCATAAGATCGAACCCACTACAAAGCACCTCTTCCCATTGCAAGATAAATAAATCAAGTTGGCCAAACAAAACCCAAATATCAGAGAAGAAATTTGAGGCTATAAGCAATCATGCATATAAGAGATCAAAGAAGACTCAAATAACTTTCATGGATAAAAACATAGATCTAATCATAAACTCAATGTTCATCGGATCCCAACAAGCACACTGCCAAAAGACTTACATCATATGGATCTCCAAGAGACCATTGTATTGATAATCAAGAGAGAGAGAGAGAGAGAGAGAGGAAGCCATCTAGTTACTAACTACGAACCCGTAGGTCTACAAAGAACAACTCACACATCATAGGAGAGGCACCAATGGAAGTGGTGAACCCTCCATGACGGTGTCTAGATTGGATCTGGTGGTTCTGGACTCTGCGGCGGCTGGATCAATATTTCGTCGCCTCCCCTAGGGTTTCTAGAATATTGTGGTATTTATAGAGCAAAGAGGTGGTTTGGGGGGCACCCGAGCTGGGCAGCACCCACCTGGGCGCGCCTGGGCCTCCTGCGCGCCCTGGTGGGTGCTGCTCCCCTCGAGCAGCCCCTCAGGTGCTTCCTCGGACCACTGGCTTTGTTCTGGCCCAAAACAAATCCTCTAGGAGTTGCGTTGCATTTGGACTCCGTTTGATATTGATTTCCTACGATGTAAAAATCATGCAGAAAACAACAACTGGCACTGGGCACTATGTCAATAGGTTAGTACCAAAAAAGATATAAAATGACTATTAAATGATTGTAAAACATCCAAGAATGATAATATAACAGCGTGGAACAATCAAAAATTATAGATACATTGGAGATATATCAGCATCCCCAAGCTTAATTCTTGCTCGTCCTTGAATAGGTAAATGATAAAAATAGAATTTTTGATGTGGAATGCTGCCTAACATGTTCATCACCTTCTTTTCTTTATAGCATGGACATATGGACTTTTATATGATTCAAAGCAATAGTCTAGTTTTGACGTGAAGACTTTAATACTCAAGCATACCAACAAGCAACCATGTCTTTCAAAATATCAACACTAAAGCAAGTTATCCCTAGCCCATCATACTCAATCATTGATCCATTCATGAAACAAACTCGAATATTAGCTACACCCAATGCTCAAATACGATCATAGTGCCCCTTAGTTGGTGCTTTATAATAGAAGATGGAGACTCAAATTCAAAATAGAAATTGCATAAGTAAAAGAAAGGCCCTTCATGGAGGGAAGTAGTGATTTGTAGAGGTGCCAGAGCTCAATGCTTATATTGAGAGATAAAATTATTTTTGAGAGGCATACTTTTCCTACCAACCAAAACGACTTGGAGCATCCCAACACTTTCCATGCTAGATACATCATAGGCGGTTCCCAAATAGAAAATAAAGTTTATTCTTTTTTCCACCATAACTTTCACTTTCCATGGCTAGCCGTATCCATGGGTGCCCTCCATACCAACACTTTCCAAGGAATTTATTATTTGACAACCTAAAGTAAATTCATTTATTCATTTCAGGACTGGGCATCCCTAGTACCTTTGTCGTACTCTCATGCAATGACAAGTGAATAAACACTCATCGTGAGAATAACACATCTAGCATGGAAAATATTGGCTACCCTTTACCGCCTCGGGAGTAGTAGATCACACAAAACAGAAATTTATTTTGAACATTAGAGATGGCACATGCAAATTTGCTTAGAACGGCATGGAAACACCGCATATAGGTAGGTATAGTGGACTCATAAGGCAAAACTGGTTTAAAGGATTTTGGATGCACAAGTAGTGATCATACTTAGTGCAAAATGAAGGCTAGCAAAAAGATTAAGAAGCGACCAACCAAAAGGTGAAAAATCTCGTACCCAAGCATTAAGCATAAGTAACACCGAATAATGCACCATAAGTAGGATATAAATTTCATTGCATAACTATTGACTTTCGTGCTTGCATAGGGAATCACAAACCTTAATATCAATATTCTTACTAAAGCACAATTACTCATCAACAAGACTCAGATATCATATCGTCATACCTCAAAACCATTACTAAGAATCAAGTTTATTTTGTCCAATGATCTTCATGAAAGTTTTTATTATATCCTCCTTGGACATCTATCACTTTGGGACTATTTTCATATGTTGCTTTAGATAAGCTCAAACAAATATAAGTGGAGATCATGAGCATAATTTTTTCTTTCTCTCAAAATAATCTAAGTGAAGAAAGAGAGAATTTCTTATAAATTTACTAACTCCAAAATAAATCAAAATTAACAAAGCACACCGTGCTAAAAAATATATAAGTGAAGTACTAGAGCAAGTCCATGGCTCTAAAAATTTAAGTGAAGCATAGGACCAAGCATAGCATAATTTTTGGTTCTCTAAAAAGGGTGTGTCCAACAAGGATTCAACACTTAAAACACAAAGCAAAGCAAGCAAAGTCTCACATCATACAAAACACTCCAAGCAAAACTCACATATGACGAATTAAAATATAGTTTCAAGTAAAATACCGATGGTTGTTAGAAGAAAGCGGGGATGTCACTCGGGGGCATCCCCAAGCTTAGTTGCTTGCTACTTCTTTGAATATTATCTTGGGGTGCCTCGGGCATCCCCAAGCTTAGCCTTTTGCTTATCCTTATTCCTTCATCCATCGTAAGATAACCCAAAACTTGAAAACTTCAACCACACAAAACTCAAACAAAACTTTCGTGAGATCCGTTAGTATAAGAAACTAAACCACTACTCTAATTACTGTAGCAAACCTATTCTTATTTTGTTTTTTCATTATATCTACTGTATTACAACTTTTCTATGGCTAAAACTCATCAAAGAAAACCATAGAATCATCAAAACAAGCACACAACGCAAAGAAAATAGAATCTGTCAAAAACAGAACAGTCTGTAGAAATATAACAATTTCGAATAGTTCTGTAACTCCAAAAGTTATGAAATAAATTGGTGGACGTGAGGAATTTGTCTACGAATCCTCTTCAAAAATAATCAACTTAAAATCAGTCTTCTGTAAAAAAATGACAACATATCTCGTGAGTGCAAAAGTTTTTGTTTTTCAGCAAGATCAAATAAACTTTCACCCAAGTCTTGCCAAAGGCATTGCTTGGCACAAACACTAACTAAAACACAAAAAACACAATCATAGTAGTAGAATAATTGTTTTAGCACCCAGAACAGAAAACAAAAAGCAAAACTAAATTTTATTCATTGGGTTGCCTCCCAACAAGCGCTATCGTTTTACGCCCCTAGCTAGGCATAACGCGTAGGATCTAAGTTTTGTGATCTTTGTCTAATTCTTCGATCGAGCACTTAGGATTTTTCAAGGATTTTAATTATAAATTATCAGAAGCAATACTTCTAGCATGATATTGAAAAACTTATTTTCGCAAAAAGGATCTCTTATGACTTCAATAAAGTTGGGATGGATACTAATCATCTTAAGATCAACTTTATCATTGCTAGAAGTTGATCCTTTGTTTTTAGTGACTTGAGTAGTCTTGCTAATTTTCATGGGAGTTTTAGCGGAAGCAAAAGCCGTACCTAGATCAGAATAAATTTCTTCTAGTTATCAATCTTAGATGGACTTTCTCCAATTCTTTCATGAATTATAGTTCCTTTTTCTTTTAGCAACTTGAAAACGTCTCCCGCTTTTGACCCAACTTTAGTAGCATAACTTTGCATTTTTATCCAAATTTTCAGTATGTTATACGGTAAGCATTTTCTTTTCAATAGCATATAATCTTTCCATAACATGCTCGAGAGTCAATATTGTTCCATTGATCACGAGTGGTGGTGAACCCACTAAATTTCCCAAAGCATTAAAAGCATCAAGAGTAGGACACATCAAAAAATTCCCGCCAGTAATCGCATCAAGGACGAATCTATACCAAGTGGTAATCCCCACATAAAAGCAACAAAGAAGAACAACGGTAGATTGGTTGCAGATAGATCTATTATAAGCATTGCAAATCCTATACCAAGCATCTTTTAAACTTTCTCCTCCCCTTTGTTTAAAGTTGAGAACCTCGTTCTCGGGGGGTGCACTCAATAGAAGAAGAGAAATCCATAACGACAAAAGGTGATAAGCAAGTTTGCACACGGTAAACAGATCTGACGAGAAAACGGTGAACGAAAAAGAGGGCAAATAAAACGGCCAATTTTTGTGAAGTAGGGGAGAGGAAAACGAAAGGAAAATGGCAAATAATGTAAATTGCGAGGAGATGAGATTTGTGATTAGGAACCTGGTTGATGTTGAAGATCCTCCCCGGCAACGGTGCCAAAAATTCCTTTTGATGTCTGCTAGAACTATGTCGGTATTTCCCCGAAGAGGAAGGGATGATGCAGTATAGCGACGGTAGGTATTTCCCTTAGTGATGAGACCAAGGTTATTGAACCAGTAGGAGGACCTCCTCACACCACGTAAACAACACCTGCACACAAATAACAAATACTCACAACCCGACGTGTTAAAGGGGTTGTCAATCCCTTTCGGGTACGGCGCCTCAAGATAGGAAAATAACGTGAGGTAAAAAGTAGTAGATAGGATAAATAGATCGCGGAACAAATAAATTGCAGCAAGGTATTTTTGTACTTTTGGTTTAATAGATCTGAAAATAAATGCAAGATAAAATAGATCGCAAAGGAAAATAAGATGAACAGAGACCCGGGGGCCGTAGGTTTCACTAGTGGCTTCTCCCGAGAAAAATAGCAAACGGTGGGAAAACAATTGTTGTTGGGAAATTGATAGAACTTCAAATAATCATGACGATATCCATGCAATTATCATTATATAGGCATCATGTTCAAGATTAGTAGACAAATTCCTGCCTGCATCTACTACTATTACTCCACACATCGACCGCTATCCAGCATGCATCTGGTGTATTAAGTTCATGAGAAAACGGATTAATGCAATAAGAACGATGACATGATGTAGACGGGATCCGTTTATCTATTGCGGAGATATAGATCCCATCTTGTTATCCTTAGTATCAATGATACATACGTGTCGGTTCCCCTTCTGTCACTGGGATCAAGCACCGTAAGATCGAACCCATTACAAAGCACATCTTCCCATTGCAAGATAAATAGATCAAGTTGGCCAAACAAAACCCAAATATCAGAGAAGAAATATGAGGCTATAAGCAATCATGCATATAAGAGATCAAAGAAGACTCAAATAACTTTCATGGATAAAAACATAGATCTGATCATAAACTCAAAGTTCATCGGATCCCAACAAACACACTGCCAAAAGACTTATATCATATGGATCTCCAAGAGACCATTGTATTGATAATCAAGAGAGAGAGAGAGAGAGGAAGCCATCTAGCTACTAACTACGGACCCGTAGGTCTACAAAGAACTACTCATGCATCATAGGAGAGGCACCAATGGAAGTGGTGAACC
Source organism: Triticum aestivum (assembly GCF_018294505.1). Classification (NCBI taxonomy): domain Eukaryota; kingdom Viridiplantae; phylum Streptophyta; class Magnoliopsida; order Poales; family Poaceae; genus Triticum; species Triticum aestivum. The sequence goes on along the minus strand of NC_057798.1, from coordinate 294,774,234 downwards.
CCTCCATGATGGTGTCTAGATTGGAAGAGTGTCAAATTTAGATCCCACATATTTGGAGAATGTTCAATCTTATGAATTTTTTGATAAAAGTGGGTTTGAAGAGGTCATGACTTTAGTTAATGTTAATCCCATTATTTTGGAAGAGTGTCAACTTTGCATGCATGTGGATCGTCTTGAGAATATGTTATGTGATAGCTATAATGTTGAATTTGCGTATGATCCTACATGCAATTACTATGAGAGAGGAAAATATGGTTGTAGATATTTTCATGTTACTAAATTACCTCTCTTCATGTTAAGATTGCTATCATCTCTTTCTTCTTTCTTGCATATGCTAGTATTTGCTTGCCTTGATAATTTGTTTGCTTTTAAAATACCAATTGCATAGGAAGTATGTTAGACTTAAGTGTGTTTGTGACATGTTTTATGATGTCTCTGAGTGCTTCAATTCTTGTTTTTTATGTGAGCATCATTGAAATTATCAATACCTAGCTAAAAAGGCTTTAAAGAAAAGCGCTTGCTGGGAGGCAACCCAATTTTATTTTTGTTCCTGTTTAGTAATAAATAATTCATATATCCTCTGGTTAGATGTGGTTTTATGTTTTAATTAGTGTTTGTGCCAAGTTAAACCTTTAGGATAGCTTAGGGTGATAGTTGTGTTGATCCTGCTGAAAAACAGAAACTTTTGCGCCCATTAAATACTTTCCAGAATTTTATTGAAATGTGCTTTTGATCTGATTCTTTTTTCTTTGGATTGATACACAAATTTATCATGTGGTCTCAATTGTTCAGAATTTTTGGAGTTACAGAAGTATTAGAGAGTTACAAATTGCTATAGACTATTCTGTTTTTGACAGATTCTGTTTTCTTTGTTGTTTGCTTATTTTGATGAATCTATGGGTAGTATCGGGGGGTCAGAACCATGGAAAAGTTGGAATAAAGTATATATTACACCAAAATAAATAAAGAATGAGTTTACTACAGTACCTTAAAGTTGTGATTTATTTTCTTATACTAACGGAGCTCATGAGATTTTCTGTTGAGTTTTGTGTTGTGAAGTTTTCAAGTTTTGGGTAAGGATTTGATGGACTATGGTATAAGGAGTGGCAAGAGCCTAATATTGGGGATTCCCAAGGCACCCCAAGGTAATATTCAAGTACAACCAAAAGCATAAGCTTGGGGATGCCCCGGATGGCATCCCCTCTTCCGTCTTCGTCTATCGGTAACTTTACTTGAGGCTATATTCTTATTCACCACATGATATGTGTTTTGCTTGGAGCGTCTTGTATGATTTGAGTCTTTGCTTTTTAGTTTTCCACAATCATACTTGCTGTACACACCTTTTGGGAGAGACACGCATGAATCGTGATTTCTTAGAATACTCTATGTGCTTCACTTATATCTTTTGAGCTAGGCAATATTGCTCTAGTGCTTCACTTATATCTTTTTAGAGCACGGTGGTGGGTTTATTTTATAGAAATTTATCAACTCTCATGCTTCACTTATATTATTTTGAGAGTCTTTTAGAACAGCATGGTAATTTGCTTTGGTTGTAAATTTAGTCCTAATATGATAGGCATCCAAGAGGGATATAGTAAAAACTTTCATATAAAGTGCAGTGAAAACCATGACAAGTTTGATTCTTTATGATTGTCTTGACATATGAAGATGGTCATATTATAGTCATGCTAGTGGAGTAATTGTGACTTTGAGAAATACTTGTGTTGAGGTTTGTGAGTCCCGTAGCATGCACGTATGGTGAACCATTGTGTAACGAAGTTGGAGCATGAAGTATTTATTAATTGTCTTCCTTATGAGTGGCAGTCGGGGAAGAGCGATGGTCTTTTTCTACGAATATATCCCCCTAGGAGCAAGTGCGTAGTACTTCATTTGATGACTAATGATGTCTGCTAGAACTACGTTGGTATTTCCCCAAAGAGGAAGCGATGATGCAGTATAGCGATTGTAGGTATTTCCCTCAATGATGAGACCAAGGTTATCGAACCAGTGGGAGGACCTCCTCACACCACGTAAACAACACCTACACGCAAATAACAAATACTCGCAACCTGGCGTCTTAAAGGGGTTGTCAATCCCTTTCGGGTACGGCGCCTCAAGATAGGCAAATAACGTGAGGTAAAAAGTGGTAGATAGGATAAATAGATCACGGAACAAAGAAATTGCAGCAAGGTATTTTTGTATTTTGGTTTAATACATTTGAAAATAAATGCAATAGAAAATAGATCACAAATGAAAATATGATGAAAAGAGACCCGGGGGCTGTAGGTTTCACTAGTGGCTTCTCTCGAGAAAAATAGCAAACCGTGGGAAAACAATTACAGTTGGGCAATTGATAGAACTTCAAATAATCATGACGATATCCAGGCAATGATTATTATATAGGCATCACGTCCAAGATTAGTAGACCGACTCCTGCCTGCATCTACTACTATTACTCCACACATCTACCGCTATCCGGCATGCATCTAGTGCATTAAGTTCATGAGAAAACAGAGTAATGCAATAAGAACGATGACATGCTATAGATGCGATCCGTTTATCTATTGCGGAGTTATAGATCCCATCTTGTTATCCTTAGTGGGAATGATACATACGTGTTTGTTCCCCTTCTGTCACTGGGATCAAGCACCATAAGATCGAACCCACTACAAAGCACCTCTTCCCGCTGCAATATAAATAGATCAAGTTGGCCAAACAAAACCCAAATATCAGAGAAGAAATACGAGGCTATAAGCAATCATGCATATAAGAGATCAAACAAGACTCAAATAACTTTCATGGATAAAAACATAGATCAGATCACAAACTCAAAGTTCATCGGATCCCAAGGAACACACCGCCAAAAGACTTACATCATATGGATCTCCAAGAGACCATTGTATTGATAATCAAGAGAGAGTTAGGAAGCCATCTAGCTACTAATTACGGACCCGTAGGTCTACAAAGAAGTACTCACGCATCATAGGAGACGCACCAATGGAAGTGGTGAACCCCTCAATGATGGTGTCTAGATTGGGTCAAGTGGTTCTGGACTCTGAGGTGGCTCGATCAATATTTCGTCACCTCCCTTAGGGTTTCTGGAATATTGTGGTATTTATAGAGCAAAGAGGTGGTTCGGGGGGCACCCGAGGTGGGAAGCACCCACATGGGCGCGCCTGGGCCTCCTGGAGCGCCCTGGTGGGTGCTACTCCCCCCGAGTAGCCCCTCAGGTGCTTCCTTGGCCCACTGGCTTTCTTTTGGCCCAAAAAATCCTCCAGGAGTTGCGTTGCATTTGGACTCCGTTTGATATTGATTTCCTACAATGTAAAAACATGCAAAAAACAACAACTGGCACTGGGCACTATGTCAATAGGTTAGTACCAAAAATGATATAAAATGACTTTAAAATGATTGTAAAACATCCAAGAATGATAATATAACAGCATGGAACAATCAAAAATTATAGATACATTGGAGAAGTATCAACATCCCCAAGCTTAATTCCTTCTTGTCCTCGAGTAGGTAAATGATAAAAACATAATTTTTGATGTGGAATGCTGCCTAACATGTTCATCACCTTCTTTTCTTTATAACATGGACACATGAACTTTTATATGATTCAAAGCAATAGTATAGTTTTGACATGAAGACTTTAATACTCAAGCATACCAACAAGCAACCATGTCTTTTGAAATATCAACACTAAAGCAAGTTATCCCTAGCCCATCATGCTCAATCATTGATCCATTCATGAAACACACTCGAATATTAGCTACACCCAATGCTCAAATACGATCATAGTGCCCCTTAGTTGGAGTTCTATAAGAGAAGGTAGAGACTCAAATTTAAAATAAAAATTGCATAAGTAAAACAAAGGCCCTTCACGGAGGGAAGTAGTGATTTGTAGAGGTGCCAGAGCTCAAAGCTTAAATTGAGATATAAAATTATTTCTGAGAGGCATACTTTTCCTACCAACAAAAACGACTTGGAGCATCCCAACACTTTCCATGCTAGATACATCATCGGCGGTTCCCAAACAGAAAATAAAGTTTATTCCTTTTTCAACCATAACTTTCACTTTCCATGGCTAGCCGTATCCATGGTGCCCTCCATACCAACACTTTCCAAGGAATTTATTATTTGACAACATAAAGTAAATTCCTTTATTCATTTCGGGACTGGGCATCCCTAGCAGGGGCGGAGCCAGGATTTGATTATAGGGGGGGCCAAGCGAACTTGAGGAAAAAATCGGTGCAAAATATAATCAAATAAAACAAGGTTAGTATGCTGAGAACTCGAAAGCAAACGACTTAAAAATGGATTAACCTTAATGGTGTTTGGCGATGTTTTTTCCTTTCATAACTGGAAATCATAGAGTTAGTTATATTGTATAAGTTCGACATAGAAAATTTTGGCATCACAGATAAGAAATTGTATAACATAATTTGCATCACAATAATATATAGGACATGTAGAAGATATAAACTCTTCGTAGTATCTCAGATCACACAACAAAACATGTAAATCTGGTGTATAATTTCAACACCGAGAGAAAATGTAATTGGGACATCTTGGATCACACAATAAAACAAGTAAAATTTGATGTATAATTTTAACACCGAGAGAAGATAACAATTGGGAGAGATTCGTAGTCTGATGTGCTAACCTTGGACGGAGTAGCGAATTAGGCTGTGTTGCTGACCCATCGTATGTATTAGATGGTGAGTAAAGAGAGCAATCACGGGCAAGCGGGCGGCATTGCGCGGGACGGTGGCAGCGGTGCTAATCACACGTACACGCTAATCACGGGAGAAACTTCCAGGAGACTAGTGCGGAAGCTAATTTCCTAATCTGGCCAAGTACATGGGCTTTTGCACGGGCCTTTTCCTTTCTTCACATTAAGATAGGGGGGACCGAATACGTGTATATGTGCGATTGTATGGCTAGCAACGTGTACTTGTTCAAAGTTCGCTCGATCGTTGGGGGGGGGGGGCTGGCCCCTGCTCGTCCCCTGGCTCCACCACTGATCCCTAGTACCTTTGTCGTACTCTCGTGGAATGACAAGTGAATAAACACTCATCATGAGAATAACACATCTAGCATGGAAAATATTGTCTACTCTTTACCGCCTCGCGAGTAGTAGAGCCACAAAAGAGAAATTTATTTTGAACATTAGAGACGGCACATGCAAATTCGCTTAGAACAGCATGGAAATACCACATATAGGCAGGTATAGTGGACTCATCAGGCAAAACTGGTTTAAAGGGTTTTGGATGCACAAGTAGTGATCATACTTAGTGCAAAATGAAGGCTAGCAAAAAGATTGAGAAGCGAGCAACCAAAAAGCAAAACATCTCGTACCCAAGCATTAAGCATAAGTAACACCAAATAATGCACCATAAGTAGGATATATTAATTTCATTGCATAACTATTGACTTTCGTGCTTGCATAGGGAATCACAAACCTTAACATCAATATTCTTACTAAAGCACAATTACTCATCAACATGACTCACATATCATATCGTCATATCTCAAAACCATTACTAAGAATCAATTTTATTTTTCCCAATGATCTTCATGAAAGTTTTTATTATATCCTCCTTGGATATCTATCACTTTGGGACTATTTCATATGTTGCTTTTGATAAGCTCAAACAAATATAAGTGAAGATCATGAGCATAATTTTTTCTTTCTCTCAAAATAATCTAAGTGAAGAAAGAGAGAATTTCTTAAAAATTTACTAACTCCCGAATAAATCTAAGTGAAGCGTGAGAGCATTTCTTCAAAATTAACAAAGCACACCGTGCTCAACAAGATATAACTGAAGTACTAGAGCAAGTCCATGGCTCTAAAAATTTAAGTGAAGCATAGGAGCAAGCATAGCATAATTTATGGCTCTCTAAAAAGGGTGTGTCCAGCAAGGATTCAACACTTAAAACCCAAAGGAAAGCAAGCAAAGACTCATATCATACAAGATGCTCCAAGCAAAACTCATATCATGTGATGAATAAAAATATAGTTTCAAGTAAAATACCGATGGTTGTTAGAAGAAAGTGGGGATGCCACTCGGGGGCATCCCCAAGCTTAGTTGCTTGCTACTTCTTTGAGTATTATCTTGGGGTGCCTCGGGCATCCCCAAGCTTAGCCTTTTGCTTATCCTTATTCCTTCATCCATCGTAAGATAACCCAAAACTTGAAAACTTCAATCACACAAAACTCAAACAATACCTTCGTGAGATCCGTTAGTATAAGAAGCCAAACCACTATTATAAGTACTGTAGCAAACCTATTCTTATTTTTTTTGCATTATATTTATTGTATTCCAACTTTTCTATGGCAAAAACTCATCAAAGAAAACCATAGAATCATCAAAACAAGCACACAACGCAAAGAAAACAGAATCTATTAAAAACAGAACAGTCTGTAGCAATCTGAAATTTTCGAATACCTGCACCCACTTTCTCTCTAGCTAGCAAGCACTTAGCAATAAATATAGCAAAATAATGCATGATAGGAAACTGCAGGCTAACAACGGTGGTGCTCGATACTCTTCTCTCATCCCCTACTATCAGAGTACGGTAAAAACCTTCAAACTCTAAGGGCTTAGGCTCTACCACATCACCATCAGAAGGAAGCATGCATATGTCACAAAATTCAGTAAGTGGTATCTGGTGGGTTTCAGCATATAAATTAAACTGCACCTCAGGGGGATTATTCCTATAATGAAAACGAAAGTTTTGCACAAAGGAGTTTGTGAGGATATGATACTGTTCACATTCAGTTGCGATGAAGTCGGTGAGGCCGACATTAGCAACATATTGTGTGAACTCTTGAAGGATTCCAGCCCCTTCCATGAATGGATTATGTGGCCAGTCGCACGGCCGTAGCTTCGTCAACCTTCAAGTATTGAGATCATTGTCAAATGACTCCCCAATAACCCCCTTGGAGTTCTTCTTGGAATAGAACTTCCTAAAGAAACTCATCTTTTTCCTATGAACAAAATTCTGAAATTTTTAGTCCATAAAATTTTTCTCAACAAAACTTCACAAAAATGATAGCAACTACTCATAGGGATGCATATGGGCTATAGCAAGCATTCAAACTACTTAGAACTCTAAGAATTCAACATGAAAGCTCATCTACAGCAGCACCAAGAGTAGCTAATTATTCCAAATATAAACCACTAAAACAAAAACTAATTGGATACATAGAGGAGTCACATACCAAGCAACAAATCCTCGAAATAGTTTAGAAAATGGAGCTCCGAGCAAGGAGATCGAAATCCACGGTTTCGAGAGCAAGAACACGAGAGAGAGAGAGCAATGGTGAATGGAGTGATGTGGGAAGAAGAACTAAGTGAGGGGGCCCACGTGGGGACCACAACCCACGAGGGCGCGCCTGGGGGTCCTGGCGCGCCCAGGTGGGTTGTGCCCACCTGGTGCACCTCCCTCTGATATTATTTGCACCAGAAATTCAGAAATATTCAGAAAAAAACCGTATTAAATTTTCAGGGCATTCTGAGAACTTTTATTTTTGGGTCATTTTTTATTGCACGAAATACTCAGAAAACAGACAAAGCACGGCATTTTATTTTATTTAGCTAAGAAAAACAGAAAACAAAAGGTAGGGACAGAAGGTAGTGCTCACTAAATTCATCAACTTCATACCTCTCTAAATGATCCATTAATAAGGTTGATCAAGTCTTATTAACAACCACTTTCGATTAGCATGTAACCGAAGAACTTCCGTAAATCACTAAGTTTTCTCAATGGGGATATGAATGTCCCCAACAATAAGCATTTCATATTTCTTTTTAACAGTAGGTAGAGGTAGATGAAAACTTCCAATAGTGATTGTCAGAGATTTTTCAATAACATTAATACCATTCACATGGAATTGTTTCTTCAGAAAATGCACCGCATGCTCATTACCATTGATATGAAAAGTGACCTTGCTTCTATTGCAATCAGTAAAATCCCCTACAGTATTCAAGAAGGGTCTACCAAGGATAATCAACATGTTGTTGTCCTCGGGCATCTCAAGTATAGCAAAGCCAGTTAGAATAGTAACATTACCAACAACAACAGGCGCATCCTCACAAATATTGATAGGTATGGCAGTTGATTTGTCAGCCATTTGCAAAGATATTTCAGTAGGTGTGAGTTTATTCAAATCAAGTCTTTATATAAAGAGAAAGGCATAACAGTAACACCAGCTCCCAAATCACATAAAGCAGTTTTCACATAGTTTCTTTTGATGGAGCAAGGTATATTTGGTATTCCCGGATCTCCAAGTTTTTTAGGTACTCCATATTTAAAAGTGTAATTAGCAAGCATAGTGGATATTTCAACTTCTGGTATTTTTCTCTTATTGGTGATGATGTCTTTCATATACTTTGCATAAGGAGGCATTTTTAAGATATCAGTCAAGCGAGTTCGCAAAAAAGACTGGCCTCAGCATTTCAGCAAAGCATTCAAATTCTTCATCATCTTTCTTTTTAGTTGACTTAGGTGGAAAGGGCATATATTTTTGAACCCATGGTTCTCTTTCCTTACCATGTTTTTTAGCAACAAAGTTTCTTTTATCATATCTTTTATTCTTGGGTTGTGGGTTATCAAGATCAACAGTTCGTTCTATCTGAACATCATTGTCTGGTTCTTTCTCATTGGGTTGAGTGTCTTAATGAACCTCATCATTATCTTTTTCATTATCAAAAGGTGAGTGTTCATTACCAGATTGAGTTTCAACATCAGAGATAGAAACTTCATTATCATTATCAGGAGGTTTTTCTATTTCAGGTTCACTAGAGGCATGCAAAGTCCTATTGTTTTTCTTTTTAGAAGGACTAGGTGCATTAGTGTTAATTCTTTGAGAGTCTTGTTCAATTCTCTTTAGGTGTCCCTTAGGATAAAGTGGTTCCTGAGTCATTTTACCTTCTCTAGTTGCTACTCTAACAGCAACGTCACTTATATTATTGTTCATTTCATCAAGGAACTCTCTTTGAGATTTAGCAACTTGTTCTAATTGAGTTTGAACCATAGAGGCATGTTTTCCTACACCTCTAACATCATTTGAGATTCTGAATAACAAGTCACTTAAGTGAGCAATCATATCAGAGTTGTATTTCAATTGTTTCATAACATTTGCATTGAAGTGATCTTGCTTTCTAATGTAATTATCAAACACATAAAGGCATATAGTAGATATGATCAACATAGTGATGTTCACCACTGAAAACTACTCCATCTCACGTGATGATCGGACATGATTTAGTTGATTTGTATCACGTGATCACTTAGATGATTAGAGGGATGTCTATCTGAGTGGGAGTTCTTAAGTAATATGATTAATTGAACTTTAATTTATCATGAACTTATTCCTCGTAGTATTAACATATCTATGTTGTAGATCAATAGCTCGCGATGTAGCTCCCTGTTTATTTTTTATATGTTCCTAGTGAAATATAAGTTGAAAAGATGATAGTAGCAATGATGCGGACTTGGTCCGTGATCTGAGGATTTTTCTCATTGCTGCATAGAAGTATTATGTCCTTGATGCACCGCTAGGTGACAGAACTATTGCAGGAGCAGATGTAGACATTATGAACGTTTGACAAGCTCGGTATGATGACTACTTGATAGTTTAGTGCGTCATGCTTTACGGCTTAAAATCGAGACTTCAAAAATGTTTTGAACGCCAAAGAGCATATAAGATGTTCCAAGAGTTGAAATTGGTATCAAGAGGTATGAGACCTCTGATAGTACTTTGCCAACAAGATAGAGGAGAATAGCTCAACCAGTGAGCATGTCCTCAGATTGTCTGGGTACTAAAATTCCTTGAATCAAGTGGGAGTTAATCTTCCAGATAAGATAGTAATTGACAAAGTTCTCTAGTCACTATCTACAAGTTACTAGAACTACGTGATGCTATAATATGTAAGGGATGACGAAAGTAATTCCCGAGCTGTTCGCGATACTGAAATCGACGAAGGTAGAAATCAAGAAAGAGCATCAAGTGTTGATGGTTAACAAGACCACTAGTTTTAAGAAAAGGGCAAAGGGATAGAAGGGGAACTTCAAGAAGAACGGCAAGCAAGTTTCTGCTCAAGTGAAGAAGCCCAAAGTCTAGACCTAAGCCTAAAATTGAGTGCTTCTACTTCAATGGAAATGGTCACTAGAAGTGGAACTACCCTAGATACTTGGCGGATAAGAAGGATGGCAAAGTAAACAAAGGTATATTTGATATACATATTATTTATGAGTACTTTACTAGTGTTTATAGCAACCCCTCGGCATTTGATACTGGTTCAGTTGCTAAGAGTAGTAACTCGAAATGGGAGTTGCAGAATGAACAGAAACTAGTTAAGGGTGAAGTGACGATGCGTGTTGGAAGTAGTTCCAAGATTGATATGATCATCATAGCATACTCCCTATACTTCCGGGATTAGTGTTGAACCTAAATAAATGTTATTTGGTGTTTGCATTGAGCATGAATATGATTTGATCGTGTTTATTGCAATACAATTATTCATTTAAGTTAGAGCATAATTGTTGTTCTGTTTACATGAATAAAACCTTCTATGGTCATACACCCAATGAAAATGGTTTGTTGGATCTCGATTGTAGTGATACACATATTCATAATATTGAAGCCAAAAGATGCAAAGTTAATAATGATAGTGCAACTTATTTTTGGCACTACCGTTTAGGTCATATTGGTGTAAATCGCATGAAGAAACTCCATGCTAATGGGCTTTTGGAATCACTTGATTATGAATCACTTGATGCTTGCGAACCATGCCTCATGGGAAAGATGACTAAAACTCCGTTCTCCGGAACAATGGAGCGAGCAACAGACTTATTGGAAATAATACATACTAATGTATGCGGTCCGATGAGTGTTGAGGCTCGCGGCGGGTATCATTATTTTCTCACCTTCACAGATGATTTGAGCAGATATGGGTATATCTACTTGATGAAACATAAGTTTGAAACATTTGAAAAGTTCAAAGTATTTCAGAGTGAAGTGGAAAATCATCGTAACAAGAAAATAAAGTTTCTACGATCTGATCGCGGAGACGAATATTTGAGTTACAAGTTTGGTCTTCAATTAAGACAATGTGGAATAGTTTCACAAACTCACGCCACCTGGAACACCACAGCGTAATGGTGTGTCCGAACATCGTAACCGCACTTTATTAGATATGCTGCGATCTATGATGTCTCTTACCCATTTACCACTATCATTTTGAGGTTGTGCATTAGAGACAGCTGCTTTCACGTTAAATAGGGCACCATCTAAATCCGTTGAGACGAGACCGTATGAACTATGGTTTGGCAACAAACCTAAACTGTCATTTCTTAAAGTTTGGGGCTGCGATGCGTATGTGAAAATGTTTCAACCTGATAAGCTCGAACCCAAATCGGAGAAATGTGTCTTCATAGGATACCCAAAGGAGACTGTTGGGTACACCTTCTATCACAAATCCAAAGGCAAAATATTCATTGCTAAGAATGGATCCTTTCTAGAGAAGGAGTTTCTCTCGAAAGAAGTGAGTGGGAGGAAAGTAGAACTTGATGAGGTAATTGTACCTTCTCCCGAATTGGAAAGTAGTTCATCACAGAAATCAGTTCCAGTGATGCCTACACCAATTAGTGAGGAAGTTAATGATGATGATCATGAAACTTCAGATCAAGTTACTACCGACCAGAGTACGTTCCGCACCAGAGTGGTACGATAATCCAATTCTGGAAGTCATGTTACTAGACCATGACGAACCTACGAACTATGAGGAAGCGATGATGAGCCCAGATTCCGCAAAATGGTTTAAAGCCATGAAATCTGAGATAGGATCCATGTATGAAAACAAAGAATGAACTTTGGTGGAATTGCCCGTTGATCGGCAAGCCATTGAGAATAAATGGATCTTCAATAGGAAGATGGACACTGATGGTAGTGTTACTATCTACAAAGCTCGACTTGTCGCAAAAATTTTCCGACAAGTTCAAGGTGTTGACTACGATGAAATTTTATCACTCGTAGCAATGCTTAAGTCTATCTGAATCATGTTAGCAATTGCAGCATTTTATGAAATCTGGCAAATGGATAACAAAACTGCATTCCTTACTGGATTTATTAAAGTAGAGTTGTATGTGATGCAACCAGAAGGTTTTGTCAATCCTAAAGGTGCTAAAAAAATGTTCAAGCTCCAGCGATCCATCTATGGACTGGTGCAAGCATCTCGGAGTTGGAATATTTGCTTTGATAAGTTGATTGAAGCATACAGTTTTATACAGACTTGTGGTGAAGCCTGTATTTACAAGAAAGTGAGTGGAAGCACTACAGCCTTTCTGATAAGTATATGTGTGTGACATATTGTTGATCGGAAATGATGTAGAATTTTCTGGAAAGCATAAAGGAGTGTGTAACATCCCAAATTTTCAATTTGGAATGTTATACATAGGTCATCATATGCATATAATATTTTATTGCATTTTGGTTGATCCTAGAAATTCTAAGCAACTCAAGGACCCAAAGAGAGAGTTGGCGATTTCGTTTATTTTCATATTTGAACTTTCGTCAAATATTGAAAAGAGGATCATTTTGGTTTTAATCATTTTTGTCTCCGAGTATTTCAAATATGAGAATAAAAGAGAGGAGATAATATGACTTCTCCAAAATAAAATAAATATTGGAGGAAAAATATTAAAATCAAATTTTATTTCTATTTGGAGTTCTATTGCTATTTTATTTTAATTAGAAAAATTGCACGTTTTGAAAAATTGCATTTAAGGCCAGAAAAATGTTCACTTTGTTCTAAATATTGCATTAAATGGTGAAAATTTGTCTTGGCATTTTTAGATTTTTTCATATTTATTAGGATTTTTTTCTGTTCGGCGGATTTTTTTTAAAAAGTTCCCGCCCGACTGGGCCGAAGCCCAACCGAGCAGTTTGGCTCGTTCCGCCGCCGCCTCCGCGCGCCGTTTCCATGCTGGACTCCGGCACGAGTCCGGGTCGCCGCCGCCGTCCGCTGCCCCCTCTCCCAAGTCGGAGACCACAAGGGGGGCTTTATAAGCCGCCGCCCCGGGCCCCTCTCTCCACCCTGAGCCGCGCCGCCGCCTGCACCGCACCACCGTCGCCCGGCGCCGCGGTTGCCTCCGCTCGAAACCGCCGTCGCCCTGTGCCGCCGTCACCGCCCCTCGCCGCCACCCCCGCCACCGCCCGGAGCCGCCGCCGACCCTGCCTAGCCCCGCCGGACCTCGCCGGAGGTAACCGACACCGCCGTTTTGTTTTTTTAAAACCCGTTCGGTTTAAAAAAAACCTAGATCTAGTTTTTATTTTATTAGATCAGTTTGGTTTTTTTTGTTTAGTTAGTTAGCGGACGTTCATCTGTACGTTTGTTTTAACGAACTTTGTTTGTCAGTTAGCCGCAGACAGCGAACGTTCATTCGTTAGCCTGTGTGTCTAGTTTTATTTTTTCCAGGGTTTTTCTGCGATTATTTTCGATCTCGATTTCTGCCCTGATCTTCGTTCTACTTTATCTTTTCGCTCGTTTATCTGAATCAGATGAAACAAGCGTCTAGATCTTCGTCTCGAAGCCCTCTTTCTGTTTAACCAACTTGAACAAGATTTTGTTACTGTAAAAGTTGACTTTAGTCCAGATTAGTAAACGAATCTGGTTTCTTTCATAGTTTGAGTTTCGTTGCTCCGTTTCATTTGATTCTTTTTGCAAACTGGAGTTCTTTAGTTGAACTTTCTGGTTAGATCTTTTTCTTGAGTTTTACCCGTGCTTCCAGTTTGCGTGTTTATGTATGTTATTGTTTGTTTACGATAGAATACCCGGAGTGCGGAGCATGCTACTACGAGTCTCTAAGTTTTGTAGATCATCGACAAGGCAAGTAACACTTTGATCATACCCTTTATTACCCAGTTTTTATGCATTAGTTACAACCCTCGAACATTGCATGGTTAGGATCTGATTTAACATGTGGGTTTGTGAAGTAGATGATGAGGTAGAACCTATTGCCCTTTTATTATCAAACCTTTGGGAGTTACTTCTACGTTATGCTCAGGATTGCTATGCTATGCTTGTAGACATGGATTGGGTTAGTGTACCCATGACAGATGTGGGTATTGTTAATTAATGGTTAAGTTAAGGTGGCTACTTAAATACACATCTTGGTGGATCGGTTGAGGCACCCTAGAGTACCCAGTGGTTGTCAGGGCACCTGGAGAATCCCATGTTGTCCTAGGATATCCCGGAGTACCCGTGTGATTATCCTACAGTTCGCCACCCAGGCTCAAAGGGATCATAAGACTATTTATGCTAGAAACTTCCATGTGCAACCACGACCATTATGCGCTCTGGCATAGTTGAATAAGTTGTGTGACCTCTTTCAGTGGTAGACTAGCAGATGTAGGGGATGTAGGTGGTACTGTCTACCCAGAGTAAAGAGCTAATGCTTTTGAAAGACTGTGTCTCGGTCATCTGTTTCTCAAACATCATGAAGTGTGAGAAATTCAACAGAGAAGATCGAATCTTGTGGGGAAAAGTGCGCAAACCTCTGCAGAGTGTACACACTAATCATGGTTAGCCGTGTCCCCGGTTATGGACATATTGAGTATCTAGTTCTTGGATTATCATGTTGATCTCATCACTTTAAATTAATTTGATTGCGTTAATTGATGTTGCTTAATTGGGATTGAGTTGGAGGAACCTTCTCAATGTTTAACAAACACCATGATAGTTAAATAAAATTTATTCCTTTGTTGTAGGGAAAATTAGCTTTATGCAAAATTGTAACATAGAGCTTTCTACCAGCCATATATGCATGTAGTGATAGCATTAACCTATTCATTACTCTTTGTGTTTCTTTGCCAGCATATTCCATGTGCTGACCCATTTCGGGCTGCAACATATAATGTTGCAGACTTTTCAGACGACGAGTAAGGTGCCATAGGTCATTGTCGTTCACTCAGCTATGCCGTTGGAGTTGATGGACTCACTTTATCTTCCAAGCCTTCCGCTATTATCGTATTTAGATGGACTTAAGCCATATTATTGTAATAAGTTCTCTTTTGAGACATTCTATGTAATAAGTGTGTGATTGAAACTCTATTATAAATCCTCAAGTACTGTGCGTGTCAGCATTACTGATCCAGGGATGACACTGATGCACAGAGACTAGACTGTTTGAGGTCTGGTTGCTACAAGATGGTATCAGAGCACACGCTGACTGTACGACACGACACTAAGATAAACCATAGGTCACTCTTATCTACTCATTTCTGACTCCTCTCCCCTTTCTACTCTATAGGATGGTGGAGTCAAGGAACAAGTTTACACAACCGGATGAAGACACTCCTTTTGGACGACACTTGAAGGAAGTTACTAGGTATCTGCACATCAGAATACCAAGCTTCACCGGGACCTACATCGCCACTTTACCAGAAGAGGAGTGTTGGATGATTCGAGTTCAAGTTCCAGGAAGGACGTTCATGCCAGTCACTAAGCCCATAGAGTTTTCCTTTGATCCACCAACCTGGAGTCTAGGAAAGAGCATGGCAGCCCACATCGCTATGGGACGCATTGGAGAAGTTCACCACAAGGATCTCAAGGACACTATCTACCAGATATGTGGGTGCCAAGATGAGCAATGGGAGATGATCAACACCAGGAGGGACAGGTCCATTGCAGCTTTCATCCAGGAGTTAAACCAGCACATTCGTCGCCAGGAGAACCTGATGTGCGCAGGCACGATAGATCTGAAGAAGGTAATGATCAGGATTACGGATCTAGAAGAGGAACTCAAGTCTACACGCGATGGATATGAGGAGGAAATGACGATACTAGTGGAGAAGAATGACAATCTGACGAGGAAGCTAGGAGTATTCATGGGAGACCCCGCTGAGGGAGTCTTGGATTAGGGGGTATCCAGACAGCCAGACTATATACTTTGGCTGGACTGATGGACCGCGAAGATACAAGACTCAAGACTTTGTCCTGTGTCCGGATGGGACTCTCCTTTCCGTGGAAGACAACCTTGGCGATCCGGATGTTAGATCTCTTTCTTTGTAACCGACTCTGTGTAAACCCTAGCCCCCTCCGGTGTCTATATAACTGGAGGATTTAGTCCGTAGAGGAACAATCATAATCATCATAGGCTAGCTTCTAGGGTTTAGCCTGTATGATCTCGTGGTAGATCTACTCTTGTAGTACTCATATCATCAAGATCAATCAAGCAGGAAGTAGGGTTTTACCTCCATCATGAGGGCCCGAACCTGGGTAAAACATCATGTCCCCTACCTCCTGTTACCATTAGCCTTAGACACACAGTTCGGGACCCCCTACCCGAGATCCGCCGGTTTTGACACCGACACCCGTGCCAGGAGGAGATGACAATGATTCCGAGGACATTCACAGATGACTACGTCATCATCGACGACATCGATTCAGACCCCGACGACAACGATGATGACTATGTTGATGAAGCTGGAGTGGATATCATGGAGTCTTCTACCGATTAAAACTTATAGTCGACCACCATATCAGTAGTAGTATTCTCCCATGTATATAGTATAGTCCGAGCACTTTTGTAACGATAGTTAGACCGATTGTATGCCCTTGTTTGAATTGATTGAAGTGATATGATTGTGTTTGTCTCATGTGCATATGGGTAGTGTTTCCCCTTAGACCTCATTCTATTCTGTTTTCTTACCTTTTCTAAACCCATCAGATGCCTCCGAGACGTGACAATGGATTTGCCTTCCCACCGGAACTCACTCAGTAGATCCAGTAGTAGAATACCCTAATGCAGCTGTTAGTTCAGAATCAGAACCAAGGCAACAACAACAACCCACCACCACCACCACCTATTGATCACTTAGCTTGTTTCCTTCAACTGAATCCGCCGATGTTCTCTAGTAGCACCGAGTCGATTGTTACAGATGATTGGATATGCAAGATTGGAAGGGAGCTAACCACTATAGGATGCATAGATGCGGAGAGAGTGCGTTTTGCCGCACACCAGCTTGATGGACCCGCAGCATGATGGTGGGAGAATTTCACAACCACTTACCCCATTGACACTGCTACATGGGATCAGTTTTAGCCGGCTTTCCGCACTACCCATGTTTCAGTAGGATCTATGAACATGAAGAAGCGTGAGTTTCACAACTTGCGCCAAGGAGGATGCATAGTGGGCCAGTACGTGGATGAGTTTAGTAAGTTAGCATGTTATGCCCCTGATGACGTAGCAACTGATGCCGCTAAGCAGGAGAAGTTTTTGGAAGGACTGAATGATGAGCTAAGCATGCAGTTGATGGTGAAAATCTTCAACAACTACCAGGAGTTGGTAGACAGAGCTCTTATGATTGAAGGGAAGCAACATCAGATAGACAGCCGCAAGAGGAAGTACAGACAAGGGAAGTACAATTCAGGAGCTTAGCAGAGAGCCCGTTTTACCCCAAACTCGGGAGGACACATTCACCATAACCATGGAGGCCATAATTCCAATGGAGGAAGTTCTCATAACCATAGTGGCCCCAAGAATGGGAATGGGAATGGAGGAAGCAACGGCCAGAACCATTCCAACCCAGCAACGCCTGCTAAGAAGTATCTAAGTCACATTACTTGTTTCAAGTGCGGGAAGAATGGACACTACACCACCGAGTGTTTTGAAGGAAAGAATGGAAATGACAATGGAAGCTCTGGGAAGTAGCCCAACCCTTTCAACAGGGGACAGGTAAACCACGTTAGCGTGGAGGAGGTTGAAGCGCAACCAGATGCAGTTATATGTAAGTTTTTGGTTAAGTCATTTACTGCAATCGTTCCTTTTGATACTGGTGCATCACATTCATACATATCAAGGGGATTTGTGGATAAGTATCACCTGGCAACCCTTAGGTCACCCATGTTAGTAACCTCGCTAGGAGCAGAGTATATGGCCAGCCTATGGTGTGATCGGTTACCATTAAGGATTGGTAACTACGTGTTCCCCTAAGACCTAATAATATTGATTCGCAAGGACTGGATGTAATATTAGGCATGGATTGGTTATCAAAGTGTGGAGGGAACATTGACTGAGTCAGTAAGTCGATTATGCTCACCACCCCAGAAGGAAGAAGGATTAAGTATGTATCTCGACATGTGCCGAAGAGAACTCAAGTGAATTCCTTATCAGGAGTTGTATAGGAGGAAGTACCAGTGGTGAAGGATTTCCCTGATGTATTTCCAGAGGAGTTGCCAGGCATGCCGTCGGATAGAGACATTGAGTTTTTGATTGAACTTTTGCCAGGCACCAGGCCAATATCAATGAGACCGTATCAGATGCCCGCATAGGATTTGGAGGAAATTAAGAAGCAGATTAAGGAGTTACTGGATAAAGGTTACATTCAACCAAGCTCGTCACCTTGGGGAGCCCCAGTACTTCTAGTGGAGAAGAAGGATGGATCATTAAGGATGGTTGTTGATTATCATGTGTTGAATGAGGTGACGATCAAGAAAAAGTACCCACTACCGATGATCAATGATTTGTTTGACCAGTTGCAAGGAGCTAAGGTATTTTCCAAGATAGATTTGCAATCAGGATACCACCAGCTGAAGATTCGAGAGCAGGATATACCTAAGACAACTTTTACCACAAGGTACGGGCTATATGAGTATACCATTATGTCATTTGGTCTGACTAATGCGCCATCATATTTCATGAACATGATGAACAAGGTGTTTATGGAGTTTTTGGATAAGTTCGTCATAGTGTTTATTGATGATATATTAGTCTACTCGAAGAATGAAGAGGAGCATAAGGAACATTTGTGTTTGGTTCTTGAGAAGCTCAGGAATGTGAGTTTTGGTTGAAGGAAGTTGGATTTCTCGGACATGTTATATCCGGAGAAGGAATAGCAGTAGACCCAACCAAGGTTGTTTCTGTGACCAAATGGGTAGCACCCATATCAGTTGGAGAGATCAGGAGTTTTCCTGGACTCGCAGGATATTACCGGGGGTTCATTGAGAATTTCTCCAGGATTGCAAAGCCCATGATAGAGTTGTTGAAGAAGGACACCAAGTTCAAATGGACTGAGGAGTGTTAAGCTAGTTTTCGGGAGTTGAAGAAATGTTTGGTTACAGCCCCAGTGTTGATTCTTCCAGATCAACGTAAGGATTATCAAGTGTATTGCGACTCTTCTCGTCGAGGAATTGGAGCAGTGCTTATGCAGGAGGGAAGAGTTGTTTCATATGCCTCACGACAACTTAAACCTCAGGAGCAAAATTATGCTACACACGACTTGGAGTTAGCAGTAGTAGTGCATGCATTGAAGACATGGAGACACTTTCTCATAGGAAACCACTTAGAGGTGTACATGGATTACAAGAGTTTGAAATACATCTTCACGCAGAAGGAGTTGAATCTCAGGCAGAGGAGATGGTTGGAGCTCATTAAGCATTATGATATGTAGTTGCACTATCATCCCAGAAAGGTTAATGTAGTAGCCGATGCATTGAGTCGCAAGAGTTATGTCAATACGCTCATGACCGGAGGATTACCCAAGGAATTAGCAGAGGATCTTCGCGAGCTACGTTTGGAAATAGTTCTGAGAGGTTATGTAGCAGCATTGGAAATTCAGTCTACTTTGATGGATAAGATTAGAGAAGCAAAGAAGACTGACAAGGAGATTGCCAAGATAAAGGAAAGGATGAGCAAAGGAAAGGCTAAAGGATTTCGTGAGGATGAGCACAATACCTTATGGTTCGAGGATCGCGTATATGTGCCTAATGACCCCGAGATCAGGAAGTTGATTCTGTAGGAGGACAACTTTCACTTCCTGGCTGTTTGATCTTGACATTCCAGACAATGAGGACTGGTTATTATGTGGAGATTTCAACTATTCAGGGCCCCAGATAATCGAAACAAGCCAGGCGGGAATGCCAATGACATGTTAACCTTTAATGATTTTATCCAATCTCAAGCCCTAGTTGAACTGCCGATTAAAGGGAGGAGGTTTATGTGGAGTAACATGCAGATAGATCCACTCCTAGAGCAGCTTGATTGGTTCTTTACCTCGGCCAATTGACCCTCTAATTACCCCAACAGGACAGTTGCACCTCTCCCCAAACCGGTCTCGGATCATGTGCCGTGTGTGATCTCTATTGAAACTTCGGTCCCTAAGTCTAAAATCTTTCGTTTTGAAAACTTCTGGATTTCGCATCCTGGTTTCTTTGAAGTTGTGCAATCCACTTGGGACAAAAGTTGCTTTGCACATAACTCGGCTGTCTTGTTATGCAAAAAATTTAAACACCTGAGATATGCTCTTAAGAAGTGGAGCAAGAACATCTCCAGACTGAATCTGTGCATTGATAACTCTAATTGGGCTCTTCTTGAATTGGATGGTATTGAGGATTTGAGGCCGCTTACAATCCCTGAGAAGAACTTCCGTGCTATCCTTAAGGAACATTTGGTTGTTCTCCTTGGGTATAAATGTGAATACTGGAGGAAGAGGTACACGGTTCGATGGTTCCAGTGTGGGGGGGGACAACACTAAGTTCTTTCACTCCGCTGCGAGTGAGCGTTTCAGAAGAAACTCGATCGCCTCCCTGAAACTATCTGACGGCTCGACTGTTTCTAATCATGCAGGGAAAGCACTTGAGCTCTACCAGACATACAAAAACAGGCTGGGCAGGGCGGAACCGCATGACATGAAGTTTGATCTCACTCGGCTCATTAAAAAAGTGGAGGGGCTCGATGAGCTGACAAAACCCTTTACTCATGAGGAGATTGATAAAGTAGTCAAAGAAATGCCACCAGATCGTGCGCCTGGGCCAGATGGTTTTAATGGGTGTTTTTTAAAATCATGCTGGCACATCATAAAGCATGACTTCTACAAACTTTGTGCCGATTTCTACGATGGAAAGTTGGATCTGTAGAGCCTAAACTCGGGGTTTATCACCTTGATCCCGAAGTCTTACTCATCGGAGACTGCAAATGATTACATGCCCATAACCCTCCTGAACTGTTGTTTGAAGTTGATAACTAAACTCCTGGCTAATCGGTTGCAAAAAGTAATTCTCAAAATCATCCATAAAAACCAGTATGGTTTTCTTAAAGGGAGATCGATTCAGGATTGCCTGGCATGGGCCTTCGAATACATTCACCAATGTCAAGCTTCGGGGCCGTGCTTGCTGTCTGCTCAAGTTAGACTTTGCCAAAGCCTTTGACACAATTCAGCATGAACCTATGATTGAAATCATGAGGCATATGGGCTTTGATGAGAGATGGATTGGATGGATCAGAAGTATTTTCTCCACGGGTACTTCGTCCGTGTTGCTCAATGGTACCCCGGGGAAACAGTTTGCCTGTCTGTGTGGAGTGAGACAAGGAGATCTGCTCTCACCTCTAATTTTCGTTCTCGCTGCAGACCTTTTGCAAGCAGCGATCAACGAGGCCTGCATAACTGGGCAACTACATCTGCCGATTCCATCACATGATAACAGCTACCCAGTTATTCAATATGCCGACGACACGATCCCGGTGTTTCCAGCTTGCCCGAATCAAGCCCGAGTGCTCAAAAAAATTCTGTTGGACTACGCAACGACGGTTGGTTTGAAAATCAATTTCCACAAGTCAACAATTGTCCCAATCAACCTAGAGTCAGCGACCACAACTGAGTTGGCAGAGATTTTTGGGTGCGTCGTGGGGCAAATGCCATTCACGTATCTAGGGTTACATATGGGGACAACCCATCCCACAGTTACAGACTTGTTGCCCATGGTAACCGCGGTGCAGACAAAAATTCCAGCAGCAGTTTCCTTGCTTGATTATGGCTGCAAGTTGACTCTTCTGAACTCAGTTGTGACCTCGCTTGTGGTATACGCAATGTGTTCCATCAAGTTAAACCCTAGGATTGTTGAACACCTAGACAAACTCCGAAGATCCTGTCTGTGGCTGAGGAAAACAGAGGATGGCAGCAAAGGCAACTCCCTCGCAGCTTGGGACATGGTTTGCAGACCAAAAAACAAGGGAGGCTTGGGAATCATAAACCTCAAAATTCAGAATCAGGGTCTGCTATTGAAACAACTTCATAAATTCTACAACAAGCAAGATGTTCCATGGGTTCAGCTTGTCTGGAATTCATATTATAACCATCAAACACCGCATGCAGTGGACCCTTGTGGCTCGTTCTAGTGGAAAGATCTCATATAGCTGTCTGATATCTACAGAGGGATTACCATGGCGTCTGTTGGGTCGGGTGGCTCGATCCTCTTCTGGAAGGATGAGTGGAATGATGGCATTCTCCAGGACACATTCCCGAGAGCTTTTTCCTTTGCCAGGGATCGAGACGTATCAGTCCGGTCCCTTCTTTCCTCGGTGAGGTTAGGAGATGTGTTTCACCTACCCCTCTCGATGGAAGCTCGGCTTGAGGTAACCAACTTGCAACTAGCCACGTCGGATGTGTCCCTGACTGACAGGGATGATACATGGAATTGTGTGTGGGGGGAAGTGATTTTAAAGCCACAAAATTTTATGAATATTGCTTCATGGATGTGCAGGTGGACGAGGCCTTCTACTGGATTTGGAAAACCAAATGTACCATGCAATGGAAAATGTTTGCTTGGCTGCTGCTGGCTGATCGTTTGAACACCAGAAATATGCTGAGAAGGAGACACTATAAAATCCAGAATGATGATTATACCTTCTTGCTCTGTCAAAACCCACCTGAAGAGGACGTTGCTCACCTCTTTTTTACTTGTCCTTTCAGTAAAAGATGTTGGGACAGCATTGGGATTCACTGGGCCGTCAGGGACTGTAGGCTCACATTGCTGCATGCTGGTAAAAACTCTTGGAATGGACACATGTTCATGGAAATGTTCACGGTGGCGGCCTGGGGGATCTGGAAGGAAAGGAATGATAAACACTTCAGAGGGATCCAACCGTCCTTTACTTCCTGGAAGAACAGATTCAAGCATGATTTTGCTCTTTTGGTCCATAGGGCCAAACAGGAGCATGCTCCTTATATACTGTCCCTAGTAGCTGCCTTGTAATTTGGGGGATATCACACTGTAACTCTTCTTCTCGCCCCCTTGATGTAGTAGTGACTTCTGTAGTAGGGTTGTAGGTGACTGGACTGATTTGTAGAGACTGTACTAACCCTTTAAAACTTTAATTTAAAGTCAGTGGGGACCTCCCCCACTGTCATCAGTTCTCAAAAAAAAATGATTCACCATATTCAATTCACCCAGGAAACACCAAGATGTATCTGGATTGGAAGGAAAGTTTCTAGTGGACAGGAATGAAGAAGGATATTGCTAAGTATGTAGCCATATGTGATGTATGTCAGAGAGTGAAGGCAGAGCATCAGAAGCCAGCAGGATTGCTACAACCATTGCCGATACCCGAATGGAAGTGGGACAAGCTATGCATGGATTTCATCACGGGATTGCCCAGGACCCGCTCAGGCTATGACTCGATATGGGTTGTAGTCGATCGGTTGACGAAAGTAGCTCATTTCATCCCAGTGAAGACCACTTATACACGTGCAAAGTTGGCAAAGATATACATGACCAGGATCATATGTCTGCAAGGAGTTCCGAGGAACATAGTATCAGATAGAGGAACCCAGTTCACCTCAAAGTTCTGGAATCAGTTGCATGAGACTTTGGGTACTAGGCTCGAGTTCAGTAAATCCTTTCATCCACAGACAGATGGACACACCGAGAGAGTCAATCAGATTCTGGAGGACATGTTGAGAGCTTGTGCACTAGATTATGGATCTAGTTGGGACAACAATTTGCCGTATGCAGAGTTCTCTTACAACAGCAGTTATCAAGCCAGTTTGAAGATGGCCCCTTTCAAAGCCTTGTACGGAAGGAGGTGCAGGACACCGTTATTGTGGGATGAAGTTGGAGATCGTCAGTTCTTTGGACCAGATTTGATTAAGGTGTCTGAAGAGAAGGTTATACTGATTCTCGACAGACTCAAGGTAGGCCAATCCAGGCAGTAGAGTTATGCGGATTCTAAATGCAAGGAGACAGTTTACGAAGTCGGAGACAGAGTATACCTTCGTGTGTCACCACTTCGAGGAGTTAAGCGTTTTGGAGTTAAGGGAAAGTTAGCACCACGTTTTGTGGAACCATACAAAGTTTTGGAACGTACGGGAGAAGTTGCTTACAAGCTGGCATTGCCAGAAGGATTGTCAGGAGTTCACGATGTGTTCCACGTTTCCCAGTTAAAGAAGTGCCACGTAGAGATGGCTGATATTCCTCTGAGGGATACAGTGCCACTAGAAGCGATTCATCTGGATAGTGATTTGACCTACGAAGAGAAACCAGTGAAGATTCTCGAGTTTGCCAGCCGAGTCACATGCAGTAAGGTTATCAAGTTTTGCAAAGTTCAATGGAGCCACCATACCGAGGATGAAGCCACCTGGGAATGAGAGGAAGACCTACGGAAGGACCACACACACCTATTTTCTAGCCAACCCGAATCTCGAGGGCGAGATTCATCTTAAGGGGGGTAGGTTTGTAACATCCAAAATTTTCAATTTGGAATGCTATACATAGTTCATCATATGCATATCATATTTTATTGCATTTTGGTTGATCCTAGAAATTCTAAGCAACTCAAGGACCCATAGAGAGAGTTGGGGATTTGGTTTATTTTCATATTTGAACTTTCGTCAACTATTGAAAAGAGGATCATTTTGGTTTTAATCATTTTTGTCTCCGAGTATTTCAAATATGAGAATAAAAGAGAGGAGATAATATGACTTCTCTAAAACAAAAGAAATATTGGAGGAAAAACATTAAAAGCAAATATTATTTCTATTTCGGGTTTTATTGCTATTTTATTTGAATTAGAAAAATTGCACGTTTTCAAAAATTAGATTTTAGCCCAGAAAAATGTTCACTTTGTTCTAAATATTTCATTTAGATGGTGAAAATTTCTTTTGGCATTTTTTGAATTTTTTTATATTTATTAGGATTTTTTTTGTTTGGTAGAATTATTTAAAAAAAGAAGGTTCCCGCCCGATTGGGCCGAAGCCCAGCCGAGCAGGTCGGCCCATTCTACCGCCACCTCCGCGCGCCATGTCCACGTCGGACTCCCGCAGGAGTCAAGGTCTCCGCCGCCGTGCGCTGCCCCCTCTCCCAAGTCGGAGACCGTGGGGGGAGGGGGCTTTATAAGCCGCCGCCCCAAGCCCCTCTTGCCACCCATAGCCGCCCCGTAGCCGCCGCCCCGCGCCGCGAGTCGCCGCCGCTCGACGCCGCCGTCGCCCTACGCTGCCGTCACCGCCCCGAGCCCCACCCCTGCCGCCGCCCGGAGCCGCCGCCGACCCCGCCGGACCTCGCCGGAGGTAACCGCCGCCGCCGCCGCCGCCGTTTTGTTTTTTTTCAAAAATCGTTCGGTTTAAAGAAAACTAGATCTAGTTTTTATTTTATTAGATCGGTTCGGTTTTTTTGGTTTAGTTAGTTAGCGGACGTTAACGAACTTTGTTCGTCAGTTAGCCACAGAAAGCGAACGTTTGTTCATTAGCCTGTTCGTCTAGTTTTATTTTTTCCAGGGTTTTTCTGGATTATTTTCGATCGCGATTTCTGCCCTGATCTTCGTTCTAGTTTATCTTTTCGCTCGTTTATCCGAATCAGATGAAACAAGCGTCTAGATCTTCGTCTAGAAGCCCTCTTTCTGTTTAACCAACTTGAACAAGATTTTGGTACTGTAAAAGTTGACTTTAGTCCAGATTAGTAAATGAATATTGTTTCTTTTGTAGTTTGAGTTTTGTTGCTTTGTTTGATTTGATTGTTTTTGCAAACCGGAGTTCTTCAGTTGAACTTTCTGGTTAGATCTTTTATTTGAGTTTTATCTGTGCTTCTAGTTTGAGTGCTTATGTATGTTATTGTTTGTTTGTGATAGAATACCCGGAGTGCAAAGCGTGCTACTACGAGTCTCTAGGTTTTGCAGATCATCAGCAAGGCAAGAAACACTTTGATCATATCCTTTATTACTCAGTTTTTATGCATTAGTTACAACCCTCAAACATTGTGTTGACGCTCGAAAATGGCATGATCGCAAAGAGTGACTTGAGGCTATAATGAGATGATATTAAAATTATGAGTTCATGTCACCACTGGATGGCTCTCTTCAAGCCGATTGAAATAAATATAGAGATGGTCCAAAACGAAGCTCGGATGCAAAAGTTATGTCAATCTTAGAGATGCTCGTATTGACACCAGATTAAAGAATGTCATGAAACCTAATTAAGATGGCCTTGCATGGAAAAAGATACAACTTCAAAGTTCTTCGCCTCGTTGAAACGGACGATTTTGATATAAAAATCGTCCCCATCCGAGGTCGTATGCAAAAGTTATAGACAAAACCGTGCGCTGCAACAATGTTTGGTCGGATCATCCGGACCGAGGTCTGGATCATCCGGGTAATTGAAGCACAAAGACACTAGAAGGTTGGCGCTGAAGCCGGATGATCTGGGTCCAGCCCCGGATGATCCGGATGGAGGCAGGACAATCCGGGTAGAAGTCCGGACATCCGGACAGTTTTTTCGGTTGCAGATGTTAGAAAACAGCCCGAAACTCCCACAAGATGACGTCAGATCGAAAAGTGTTCAACATGAAAGTTGTGCGTCTCGTTGAGACGGTTGATTTTGGTATAAAATTGGCCCAAATCCGAAATCTTGTGTGGACTGTACAGGCCAAACAGTGAGCTGCTGTCAGAAAACTAGGCTAGGCCGGCTCAGATCGTGAGAAGTCCGAGTTTGGTCAGATTTTGATGATTTGAATGGCAAGGCAAGTACTTTTCTTGTACGGGAAGTCCATCCGCCTCTTATATAGATAAGAGGTGACAGCCGATTGAACAACAGACAATCGAACAAATCTGTCTACACTTTTTATCTTTAATTTTCCTTCTCCCTTGTTTTTCTTCTTCCTCGTTCTTCGTTCGTTCTTCTTTTGCAGGGCGGCGAACCTCGAGGCCCTAGGGGTGATCAGGTCGACCTAGAGAAGCCCATAGCCGCCGCGCACCCTAACGGGGTCCTTCCCGGGCGTGTGGGGTTTCGGGTGCTCAAAAGCGCCCGCCGGATTGTCTTGCATACCGCGCTTTCGTACGGGTCTTGTTCGACGTGAGCTGCGGTGCATCACCCCCGGCGTCGAGGGTACACGGTGATGTGTTCGTGTGTGAACACACTTTTTGGCGACTCCGCTGGGGAACGAAGCTTTGAACGGTCTCCGGCCCGTTCTTGCTACGAAGAGATCATCATCAAGAAGTTGTGATCTACAAAGGTAATATGAATACCCAATTCTTCTTTGTAGATGCAAATAATTCATATGTTGTTGCTAGATCGCTTAATGAGAATAATGTATCAGCTAGCCCTAGTTTCATCAATCATGCATCTAATTATGTGCAAGGGCCGATGCAACAAAATCTCCATGATTCTACTTCATATAATTTTAGCAACATGCAACATATGTATCCCAACTCCCATGCATCTGCAACCCCACAAATTTATATGCCGATGAATAACATGATGAGTTCGGTTAATCAAGTTGAGACACCCTATGTAGGAACTTCCAATGGTATGCAACAAAGTGTTTCAAGTTTTTATTCATCGGCAAATAACTTGTAGTACGTTAATCCAAACGTGCTGGTGGATAGGGGAATTGGCCATGTTACTGCTAGTTATTTGGCCAATTACCCTCAAACATCATATGCTACACCTAATGCTACTAATGTTTTGGCACCATACACAACTATTGATGTCCATAATTTGGCTTCGCACCTTCATGGTCATGGCCGAATAAGTGAAACTTCTGAAGTAGCATAAATTCCTTCACCTACTACCGTGGCATATCATGCCCCCCCTACACAATTACAGAATTTTGGCAACATCTCATTGCCGAAAGAGTCGACAGGCATTGGGGAGCAACCGTATCCAGACTGGGTAATTGAAAACAAGCTTACATTCTCTTGGGATTTGTGCAACTCTATTCGTCAAGAACTAATAGAAAGCAGGAAGCCTGATGACTTTGCTTCTGTAAAAGCAAGAGTTTTGCAAATGATGCATTCACCTAGTTCTGTAGCAACCAATGTACCCCCTGAACAATTGCAAAGTTTTGGCACCTCATTGCCGTAAGAGTCTCAAAGTATTGGGGGGCAATCTCATGAGGAGTGGATGGAAATTGAGATGAAAAGGTTTAAAGCTCACCAAGCTGAGATGTGGGCTAAAATAAGACAAGAGCGAGAAGCCTTGCAAATTGAAAAAGAGAAAAGTATTGATTCAGGTAACAAAGAAAATTCGGTTATTGAAAAACCGAATCAAATAGTATGTGTACCGAATCTATCAAAGAAAAAGAGTATGCCAAAGCATTGGAGAGTTAGTCAAAAGTGGAACAAAGTATTATTCAAGTGATACAACCATCACGCTCTCCCAACGTAACTGAAGAGGTATGTCTAGCAAGTGATTTGCCTATCTTTCAATTTGGTCGCAACTTTATTATCGATGCTTCTATAAGAAAAATTCTCATAAGTAATTTTGAAAGACCAATGAAGAAGGGTAATTTACTTGTTAGCAATAAAATTGTTATAGACTATATCAGTCAACCTATTGTGCCATTTATAAAGACCGATAGTGACTTACTATTGCAGCCAAAGTTTTCTCCATTGCTTTATCAAAAGTTTATATCTACTTGGGTAGCTTTGCTTGTTTCATACTTGGCTTGCACTTGGTCCCAATTGAGACCTGTGTGTTCTAACTATTTTCGTTTCAGAAATATAATGCCAAGGTTAAATTCTTTTGACAAATCCGATGCTAATATTATATCTTATCCAAAGACATCGGAGATAAAGCGCAAAACACAATGCGTAGTCGAATGGGGAGATCTAAATTTGAACCATTCATTTGCTTACCTACAAAGCCGTTCGCACACCAAATCGGCTAGGAAACAAAAGGTATACCATCAATTCAAACATGTGTGATCAAATCTTTTATTTATTGCTGAAAAATAATTACATTAGAATTCTTAATCACTGCATCAAGCCATCAAACCAAGGACGAATGTATTGTAGGTTGCATCATTCGTTCAAACATAATTTTGAGGATTGCAATATGTTCCGTCAAATAGTTAAATTGGCCATTGAAAAAGGACGATTGAAATTTGTTGAGACACCAAGAGATGTCCAGTCTATTTCGATTGGTCCTGATGGAAAATAGTTTATGCATCGGCTGCTTCAAGCCGATCCATTTAAAGAGAAGGTAAAAACTGCAGGTGACGGGATCAAGCTTTCAAGAAGAGAAGTTGCTGAAGAGCATAATGAACACCATCTTGAGGTCGAGAATTCTGTCGAAGCTACAATGAAGGCGCCAAGGACTGGGGGGCAGCAACCAAATCCAATGTTCAATGAAAGCGAACCGAAAGAGAACAAAGGCCGAAATAGGCGCAAGTGTAAGAGATAAAAAATCACCTTCGCTGAACTATTGGATAAATATCAAAATAAGAGTGAAGAGAATACTTATTGGCCGAATCATGCAAAGAAACCAAGATCACCCTCAAGATGCAAATATGAGGATCGGTATTGGCAAAGTGAGAATTTTTATGCAACATATTCATATCCTTATTTTGGGCCGCCAATGCCATTGCCGTGGATGCCTCCATATGCTCATGTAGATCCATATCCATCATGGGACAGGTATGATACAAGGGAACATTCTCCATCTTATTTTAGACCATCTCACCAATGTTATGCAGCTCCGAGAAGATCAACATTTCAACAATGACATGTTCAAGACCGTTTCAATAATAAGGAATTGGTCTGGAGCTCAAGTAAGAAGAAAGAGGTGGTCAAACAAGTTTACCGCGTTAAAAGAGATGGTCGTAAGAGTGCTACTTCAGATTTGCTCTCAAATGAGAAAGAGCCAATGAAAGTGTGGACGTTGGCTACTCAAAACAATGAGATGAAGCAACCAATTATTGATAGTCAAAGTGCCAAATCTGAAGAAAAGAAGTTGAGAGTGCACAAGGTAAAACAAGAATTTCCATTGCTTCAAACAAAATCATAGCCGGGGTGCCCACTCGGCTTATCATATTGGCAAAAGAAGGAATTACAAAAACTTAGTGCACAAAAACTTGAGGAAATGAATATGGCATGGGTTCCCAAAGGAAGTGCTCAAAATAAGAATTACATGCAAGCTTCCATTACAAGAAGTGCGGCAAAGGTGAAGAAGGAAAAGAGTGAAAACTATGAAGGACCAAGCCGAAGGTTTTAGCATCTTCGGTCTACACATTATTCGTATTCTTCAACTACGCCATTAACACCTATGCCATGGAATTCGTCATCAGGCGAAAGTAAGGATTGGAGAAAGTTTATTGTTGATTATCTGCAAAATCCTAGCAAAAGGGTGAATAATATGGTTCCGAGGATGACCTTGAGGTATATATCTATGGAACTTTATCATTGGATTATTAATGAAGTTGAGAAGGTTTCACCAAAGTTTGCATCAAGGATTCAAGCAAATAATGACTGATATATATTTATCGCCCTAAGCACACGCTCAAAAGTGGCATGATCGCAAAGAGTTACTTGAGGATATAATGAGATGATGTTAAAATTATGAGTTCATGTCACCACTGGATGGCTCTCTTCAAGCCGATTGAAATAAATATAGAGATGGTCCAAAACGAAGCTCGGATGCAAAAGTTATGCCAATATTAGAGATGCTCGTATTGACACCAGATTAAAGAATGGCATGAAGTCTTATTAATACCACTTTGGATGGAAAAAGTTACAACAGAAAAGTTTTTCACCTCATCTAAACGGACGATTTTGATATAAAAATCGTCCCCATCCGAGGTCGTATGCAAAAGTTATAGGCAAAACCGTGCGCTGCAACAATGTTTGGCCGGATCATCCGGGCCGAGGTACCGATCATCCAAGTAATTGAAGCACAAAGACACCAGAAGGTTGGCACTGAAGCTGGATGATTTGGGTCCAGTCCCTAATGATCCGGATGGAGGCCGGACAGTCCGAGTAGAAGTCCGGACGTCCGGGCAGTTTTTTCGGTTGCACATGTTAGAAAACAGCCCGAAACTCCCTCAAGATGACCTCAGATTGAAAAGTGTTCAACCTAAAAGTTGTGCGTCTTGTCGAGCGGCTGATTTCAATATAAAATTAGCCCAAATCCGAGATCGTATGTGGATTCTAGATGCCAAACAGTGAGCTGCTGTCAGAAAACTGGGCTAGGCCGGATCATCCGGGCCGGAGGTCGTGAGAAGTCCGAGTTTGGTCAGATTTTGATGATTTGAACGACAAGGCAAGTACTTTTCTTGTACGGGAAGTCCATCTGCCTCTTATATAGATAAGAGGTGAAGGCCGATTGAACAACACACAATCGAACAAATCTATCTACACTTTTTACCTTTACTTTTCCTTCTCCCTTGTTCTTCTTCTTCCTCGTTCTTTGTTGGTTCTTCTTTTGCGGGGCGGCGAACCTCGAGGCCCTAGGGGTGATCAGGTCGACCTAGGGCAGCCCATAGCCACCGCGGGCCCTGACGGGGTCCCTCCCGGGCGTGTAGGGTTTCGGGTGCTCAAAAGCGCCCGCCGAATTGTCTTGCGTACCGCGCTTCCGGACGGGTCTCCTTCGACGTGAGCTGCGATGCATCACCCCCGGTGTCGAGGGTACAGGGTGATGTGTTCGTGTGCGAACACACTGCATGGTTAGGATCTGATTTAACATGTGGGTTTGGGAAGTAGATGATGAGGTAGAACCTATTGCCCTTTTATTATCAAACCTTTGGGAGTTACTTCTACGTTATGCTCAAGATTGCTATGCTATGTTCATAGACATGGATTGGGTAGTGTATCCATGATAGATATGAGTATTGTTAATTAATGGTTAACTTCAGGTGGCTACTTAAATACACATCTGGGTGGATTGGTTGAGGCACCCTGGAGTACCCAGTGGTTGTCAGGGCACCTGGAGAATCCAGTGTTGTCCTAGGATATCCCGGAGTACCCGTGTTATTATCCTACGGTTTGCCACCCAGGCTCAAAGGGATCATAAGATTATTCATGCTAGAAACTTTCATGTGCAGCCACAAGCCATTATGGTCTCTGGCATAGTTGAATAAGTTGTGTGACCTCTTTCAATGGTAGACTAGCAGATGTAGGGGATGTAGGTGGTACTGTCTACCCAGAGTAAAGAGTTAATGTTTCTCAAACATCATGAAGTGCGAGAAATTCAACGGAGGAGATCGAGTCTTGTGGGGAAAAGTGTGCAAACCTCTGTAGAGTGTACAAACTAATCATGGTTAGCCGTGTCCTCGGTTATGGACATCTTGAGTATATGGTTCTTGGATTATCATGTTGATCTCATCACTCTAAATTAATTTGATTGGGTTAGTTGATGTTGCTTAATTGGGATTGAGTTGGATGAACCTTCTCAATGTTTAACAAACACCATGATAGTTAAATAAAATGTATTCCTGTGTTGTAGGAAAAAATTGGCTTTATGCAAAACTGTAACATAGAGCTTTCCACCAGTCATATATGCATGTAGTGGGGGCATTTACCTGTTCATTACTCTATGTGTTACTTTGCCAGCATATTCCATGTGCAGACCCGTTTCAGGCTGCAACATATCATGTTGCAGACTTTTCGGACGACGAGTAAGGTGCCATATGTCATTGTCGTTCACTCAGCTATGCCGGTGGAGTTAGTGGACTCACTTTATCTTCCAAGCCTTCCGCTATTATCGTATTTAGATGGCCTTAAGACATATTATTGTAATAAGTTCTCTTTTGAGACATTCGATGTAATAAGTGTGTGATTGAAACTCTGTTATAAATCCTCGAGTACTGCGTGTGTCAGCATTACCGATACAGGGATGAGACTGATGCACAGAGACTAGATTGTTTGAGGTCTGGTCGCTACAGAGTATTTTGAAAGGAGTTTTTCAAAGAAAGACCTTGGTGAAGCTGCGGACATATTGAGCATCAAGATCTATAGAGATAGATCAAGACACTTGATAAGTTTTTTCAATGAGTACATACCTTGACGAGATTTTGAAGTAGTTCAAAATGGAACAGTCAAAGAAGGTGTTCTTGCCTATGTTGCTAGGTATGAAGTTGAGTAAGACTCAAAGCCCAACCACGGCAGAAGATAGAGAGATAATGAAAGTCATTCCCTATGCCTCGGCCATAGGTTCTATAAAGTATGCCATGATGTGTACCAGACTTATTGTATACCCTGCCCTGAGTTTGGCAAGGGAGTACAATTGTGATCTAGGAGTAGATCACTGGACATTGGTCAAAAATTATCCTTAGAGGACTAAGGAAATATTTCTCGGTTATTGAGGTGATAAAGAGTTCGTCATAAAGGGTTACGTCGATGCAAGCTTTGACACTGATCCGGATGACTCTAAGTCTCAATCTGGACACATATTGAAAGTGGGAGCAATTAGCTAGAGTAGCTCCATGCAGAGTATTATAGACATATAAAATTGCAAAATACATACGGATCTGAATGTTGCAGACCCATTGACTAAACCTCTCTCACAAGCAAAATGTGATCACACCTTAGTACTCTTTGGGTGTTAATCACATGGCAATGTGAACTAGATTACTGACTCTAGTAAACCCTTTGGGTGTTGGTCACATAGCGATGTGAACTATGGGTGTTAATCACATGATGATGTGAACTATTTGTGTTGAATCACATGGCGATGTGATCTAGATTATTGAGTCACGGGTATTTGTGGATAAACATAAGCTGCCTACCATTGTACTTAAGTCACCTATTCTAGTAAGTTCTCCGGGGGCTGAGATGGTAGCAAGTTTGGGTTGTTTTCAGATGCCCTTTCCTATTGGTTAGCATGTTTTTCCTACATATTTGATTATATTATAGTCGCACGGTCTGGATATTATTTTGGGTATGCACTGGATGGTCAAATACAATGGTGTTATTGATTGTGCCAGCCGATCAATTACTCTCAGTCCACCAAAAGGGAAGAGGATCAAATATGTATGTAAGTACGTACAAGAATAATCAGGTGCAGGTGAACTCTCTTAAGGGGGGTAGCCTAGAAGAGGTGCCAGTTGTAAGGGATTATCCACATGTGTTTCCAGAGGAGTTGCCAGGTATGCCACTAGATAGAGATATTGAGTTCCTTATTGATTAAATAGGAGGCACTAGACCAATTGCAAAGAGACCATATAGAATGATTCCTCAAGAGTTAGAGGAACTGTAGAAGAAGATAAGAGAATTGCAGGCTCAATGGTTTATCCTCCCAAGTTCATCACCTTGGGGAGCTCCAGTATTGTTTGTGGAGAAGAAGGATAGATCCTTGAGGGTGTGTGTCGATTCTCGTTCTTGGAGTGAGGTTACCATTAATAATAGGTATCCTTTTCCTATGATAAATGATCTGTTTGACCAGTTGGAGGGAGCTTCTATGATTTCTAAGATTAATCTTCATTTTGTTTATCATCAATCAAAGATTTGTGAGCAAGATATTCCAAAGAATGCTTTTACTATGAGGTATGGGTTTTATGAATATACTTGAAGGAAATATGCCCTAGAGGCAATAATAAAGTTGTTATTTATATTTCCTTATATTATGACAAATGTTTATTATTCATGCTAGAATTGTATTAACCAGAAACTTAGTACATGTGTGAATACATAGACAAACAGAGTGTCACTAGTATGCCGCTACTTGACTAGCTCGTTAATCAAAGATGGTTAAGTTTCCTAGCCATAGACATGAGTTGTCATTTGATGAACGGGGTCACATCATTAGAGCATGATGTGATTGACTTGACCCATTCCATTAGCTTAGCAGTTGATCGTTTAGTATGTTGTTGTTGCTTTCTACGTGACTTATACATATTCCTATGACTATGAGATTATGCAACTCCTGAATACCGGAGGAACACTTTGTGTGCTATCAAACATCACAACATAATAGGGTGATTATAAAGATGCTCTACAGGTGTCTCCGATGGTGTTTGTTGAGTTGGCAAAGATCGAGATTAGGATTTGTGACTCCGATTGTCGGAGAGGTATCTCTGGGCCCTCTCGGTAATGCACATTGTCGGTGTCAAAACCGGCGGATCTCCGGTAGGGGTTCCCGAACTGTGCGTCTAAGGCTAATGGTAATAGGAGGCAGGGGACGTGATGCTTTACCCAGGTTCGGGCCCTCTCGATGGAGGTAATACCCTACTTCCTGCTTGATTGATCTTGATGATATGAGTATTACAACAGTTGATCTACCACGAGATCGTAGAGGCTAAACCCTAGGAGCTAGCCTATGATGATTAAGATTGTTCTCCTACGGACTAAACCCTCCGGTTTATATAGACACCGGAGGAGGCTAGGGTTACACAGAGTCAGTTACAAAGAAGGAGATCTAACATCCGGATCGCCAAGCTTGTCTTCCACGCAAAGGAGAGTCCCATCCGGACACGGGACGAAGTCTTGAGTCTTGTATCTTCACGGTCCAACAGTCCAGCCAAAGTATATAGTCCAGCTGTCCGGATACCCCCTAATCCAGGACTCCTTCAGTAGCCCCTGAACCAGGCTTCAATGACGATGAGTCCGGCGTGCAGATTGTCTTTGGCATTGCAAGGCGGGTTCCTTCTCTAAATACTCAAAAGTAGATTAAGGATCGTGTCCGGCTCTGTAAAATAATTTCCGCACACCACCGTAGAGAGCATAACACTTTACAAATCTAATCTGCTGACAATT
This sequence comes from Triticum aestivum, assembly GCF_018294505.1. Taxonomy (NCBI): domain Eukaryota; kingdom Viridiplantae; phylum Streptophyta; class Magnoliopsida; order Poales; family Poaceae; genus Triticum; species Triticum aestivum. The sequence goes on along the minus strand of NC_057798.1, from coordinate 294,738,492 downwards.
TTTCACGGTGTGCCCTCACGCCACGGCCTGGCTTAATACGAACCGGTTTTTCTTGGCCTGCCACGACACGCATTGCAAGGCGGTTTTATTGGCACGCCTCATCAAAGCAGAGATCGTGTTCCCCTTATTGTGGGATTCCCATCAATACGGGCGTGGGCAATCCCAGTACGCCTGTTGGTATGACTTTGTGTTTTTAGGCAAGTCTGAAGCGGTTACGCCGAGGATGCTTGATATTCACCCCCTTTATAGAGGGGCTGAGGCCTATCCCTCTTTTCTACCACGCTTGCACCTTTCCGCATCTCGAGTTCCAACACCCGAATCTCAAGCTTAGGCACTTCGGATCTTCAATCATGTCCGGATCCAACCTTCAAGGCCGGTGGATGGCCTCCTCTGTCACAGAGGAGGACATTGTGAAGCTTAGGGAGGTCAGATATCTGACACCGACATCAAGCACATGCTTCCTGCACCAGGGCAGGTGACCCCTACTCCCGAGCCCAACGAGAGCGTCGTATTTGTTTCTCACTTCCTCCGTGGCTTAGGTTTCACCCTTGATCCCTTCGTGAGAGGGCTCATGTTCTATTACGGGCTAGATTTTCATGATCTAGCTCCGGACTCCATCCTTCACATCTCGTCGTTTATCGTCGTGTGTGAAGCCTTCCTCCACATCACCCCGCACTTTGGCTTATGACTCAAGACCTTCAATTTAAAGCCAAAGGTGATTGAGGGGCGACACGCGGAGTGCGGAGGCGCTACAATAAGCAGAAACGCCGATGCCCCATGGCCAGAGGGCTTCTTCCCGGAGGTATCCGATCTATGGCAGCGGAGGTGGTTCTATGTCACGGCTCCCAGAGGCACAAAGTGGGTGGATGCCCCCGACTTCCGCTCGGGCCCTCCGCCTCAACTAGCATCGTGGGCCAACGTTGGACTGGATTGGGGGCCTGCTAATGACGTACCGACATTGCAGAGTCGCATCCGGGAGCTTCTTGAGAGGGACATCAGTCTTGTCAGCGTAATTCAGGTAATGCTAGTCTGATGGATCTTGCCGTGCAAATGTCGGCCTCTCCGGATGTCAGAGTTCAACCCGGAAGGTCCGTGAACTATTCAGCACTTCTTCGGCATGACGCTCGAAGGAATGTGTAAGTTATTCTTCGGACCACAAGTAAAGTGTCCGGACATCATCGAGGATGCGGGCCTGAGCTTCAACCGTCTGGATACCCAAGTAAGTAACCTAGAAACCGAACACTTCGTTTATATTTATCATAACATTATTCTGAAAACCATCTGCGGCCAGGATTGGCTCAGCAAGGCGGAGAGAATCAGGTGTCTGGCACCGCTTCCCGAAGGCTCGCCTAGTCCTGCCATAGCCAGGATGCTTAGTCGTGTGCTAAGTCAAGTGCCTTCGGGAAAGACGAAGGGCAGAACAGAGAAGCAGAGCTTCAAACATTGCACATCCTGACCGGGGGAATTACTATCTCCATGAAGGAGGATAGTCGGGGAGGGGAATCTACGGTCTCCTCCCCCCGCGGGAAGAAGAGGGCCGCCTCTGAAGACTTGGAGACGGAGGTGCCTAGAGAAGGGAAGAAAACTTCACCAGGGGGCCCTACCCCGGAGGGCGTGCTCACCGCGCCATGCCTGCAAACGGGCCGACCCTTAGCCGAGTTGTAAGTTAATCGTAAATACAAAGCTACTGCTTCCTCCTCCGAGAACAATAACCAGCATCCATTCTTTGCTGTCCGACTAGTAGCTCTTCTCTACAGAGTTCTTCTTCGGGGGATCTTCTTCTAGAGATGATGGAGAGTGAAACCCCACCGGCGTCTCCACCTCATGGGGCGGGCGGCCCCGAGGTGTCGTCACGAAGGAGTCCAGATTTGCCGAGGCCAGAAGCTAATACGTCGGTTGCCATGAGCCCGGAGCGTTCGGCTCCCACGGGGGGCGATAAGAAGGGTTTGGCACAGTCGGGCGACCGGCCGGATATGCTGACGGGCCTTCTGGAGCGAGCTGCTCTCTCGGAGGATCACCGTTCATTAATGGGCACGGTGCTTGAGAAGATTTCATCCGCCACGAGCGGGTTGAATGAAGCTTTTACGAGCCTGCTCAAAGGCTTCGAGGTACGTATTGAAATACGTAATTTTTTGGTTGTAGAGCACGCGCTAGGTGTGCTCCGTATAGATAGTAGCCCCTGAGACTCTGGTTGCCAGCCCTAGGTGGCAAACGGAGGATCACACTCTTAAGTAATGATCATACTGCATTCATGCGCAGGTGGCCAAGGGTCCGGTGGCCGACCGGATCGCTGAAGTTGCCAAACTGAGGCGACAGATTGAAGTTGTGGATGCCAACATCACGCTTGTGAACGAGCAGCTTAACGACTCACAGAGTATGTGCTCTATTTTCCTTATTTTTATAGGAAATGTTAAGAGGAGCATAATGTTAATGTGATATGCTGCGACTGCAGGCGGAGCTTGCCCTAGCCAAGGAACAATCCCGGGCTAGCAATGCGGCTACCCTAAAGGCGGCCGAAGAATTGAGAGCCGAACAGGCTACTCATCGCAGAAGCGAAGATAAAATAGCCGAGATGGTTGTGGAGCTGAAAAACGCCGCCGGCCGGTATGAGCTCCTTGAAAGGAGAATCAGGCAAAGTCGGCTGACCTGAGAAGGCCCTTGATGCGGCCAAGGAGACGCATTCCGAAATTAGGGATGCGCGGGAGGAGCTTCAACAGGCCGGAGAAATCGTGGCTGGAAGCCCCTATTTATTGCGGATGAAGTTCTTAGATCGAAAGTACGCTCCTCTGGATCGGCGCTGGAGCACTGCAGACGCGTATGCGGATCTGGCAAAAAGTATGGCTGATGCGACCAAGTTTTTCGAGGATCAAAAAGATAGTGGAGTAGAAAGGCTGTTCTAGTCGCAATTCAATGCTCCAACGCGCCCGTTTCCATTGAGTGAAAGGATGGCCGCTGTGGCCGAGCTCCATAGGTTGTCCGGTCTTGCAATGAGGTCTGTAGTAGACCATCTATGGCCGAAGGGGCCAAAGCCGGATAGTTATTTTGGTTTAGTGCAACAATTCATTGGCGCCGTATCATGAATCGATGCCATGAAGAAGTCGGCGTGCATAGAGGGTGCACGGATGGCTCTTGCCTGTGTTAAAACATATTGGGCAGATATGGAGGCCACCATCATTGCAACCCAGAATCCGGTGGAAAGCCAGGATCTGGCCGAGCACTACTTAGAGCAGGTAACAGAAAGTGCTCGTTCAATAGAGGCTCAGTGCTTGAAGAGTGTCATGTTCGAGTGAAAAATTGTTCCGTTGTAAAAACAATTGTATTTTAATTATAGAGGCTATCTTTATACTTTCGCCCGAAAGTGTTATTGTGCCTCCTGTGCGGCCGTTTGATGTATATATAACCTGAAAGTTAGCAGTCGCTGGCTTCAGCCCCCACGCATACAATGCGGGGGTGTTTGCAAAAATGTGCGTAATCACACTTGATCCAACGTCTTGGTCTATTAAGGAGGTGATCGCACGTTGAACTAGGCAACCGGACTATATAGCTTCAACACTTTCACTTAGCCATAGGAGTTTGATGGTGGGGCTACTATGTAGCCCCTGGTACCTTCGCGTGCATCCGGATACGGGCGTGTGTGTACATGACCGGGAAACGGCCCTTCGTTAATGCGGAGTAATCCTAACGATTCCGATGAGTCCTCGAGTGTTTCACCAGTCTCTCGCTATATCATGACAGTCAGTTTTCGGCTTTCTCTACTGAGGTGCTCATCCGGAATAACCAGGGCACAATCGCAGTAGTTCTCCTTTGGCCGCCTTAGCCGATAGGAGCGGAACGTACGGCGGCAAACCTAGGAGCCAGGCAAACCCAACATTTGACGAAAGACATGATTCGGAGCTGATGCATATAAGGCCAAACTCGCGATGCCGAACACTCCCGAAGGTATTCGGACTTTATAACATATACTGGGCTGAGTAGCGCCCTTGATTATGAACCCTGTATTTCCAGGTACACGCATTAGTCTGTCGTGGTGAAATGCCAATAATGTCAGTATCCCCTGTGGGTGCATTGAGTACCCATGGGATGTCAAGCAACAAGAGACAATAAAGAAGGTTTACGCAGGGGCTTAATCTAAAGAGAAACCTTTGAGCGGGGCCCTGCTGCACGTCAGTGCCTTTATCTCCGTTGTGCCATGTCCTGGAAGGGTATTGCACGAATGGTGTCTGTAGAAAGGAAAACTCATGTAAAAGAGTATGACGTAAGCATGCGAAGAGTTGGTTATTATCAATGGATAGTAGAAGTGTAAGACATTGGCCTTTTAATAAGGTCAAGCCAAAAGGTGAGATTTATTGCATGTTTGCAGCCCTTGGTGCCCTCTATGGGATTACGTGTATAGCACCCAGCTCAGGTTTATCTGGGATGTTACCGACGGTGGTGCGCCGGACTCGTCTAACCGTGTCCATGGTCTTAACGACCGATCATGCGTTCTGATAGGAGAGGTCGCTTAGTGTCCGACTGCTAGAGCCGCTGCATACTCTTCCGCATGTAAGGAACGCTCTGTGTTTCCGCTGACGGTGATGATGCCACGTGGACCGGGCATCTTGAGTTTAAGGTAGGCATAGTGCAGTACTGCGTTGAAGCGAGCGAAGGCCATTCTTCCGAGCAATGCATGATAACCACTTCGGAGGGGAGCGATGGTGAAGAGTAATTTCTTCGCTTTTGAAGTTGTCTGGAGAACCAAATGTCACCTCTAATACAAGGTAGCCCCTGCAGCGTGCTTCAACGCCTGGTAACACCCCTTCAAAGGTGGTGTTACTTTGGCTGATTCTAGATGGGTCTATCCCCATCCTGCGGACAGTGTCCTGATATATTAGATTAAGACTGCTGCCGCCGTCCATGAGGACACGAGTGAGATGGTATCCGTTGATTATTGGGTTGAGCACCAAGGTCGCATACTAGTCGGGTAGTCCCTGTGATCAAAGGTGATCGGGCAGGCCGACCAGGGGTTGAGTTTGGGGGCGACGGGCTCTACAACGTATGCGTCTCTAAGCGCGCGTCTGCGCCTTCTCTTGGGTATGTGATTCGCGTAGATCATGTTTACTGTTTTTACCTCTGGTGGGAATTTTTTCTGTCCCCCACTGTTCGGTTGGCGAGGCTCATCATCGTCTTCACTTGGTGTTTCCCTTCCCTTGTGTTCGACATTTAACTTGCCAGCCTGCTTAAAGACCCAGCATTCTCTGTGAGTTTGGTTCGTAGGTTTTTCAGGGGTGCCATGAATTTGGCACAATCTGTCCAGGACTTTGTTCAGGCCGGTCGGTCCCTCTTTGTTGCCTTTAAATGGCTTCTTTTGTTGACCGGGTCGAGAGCTCCTGAATCCGGCGTTGACCGCCGTGTTGTCTGAACTTTCTTCCTTGTTTCGACGCTTGTTTTTATTGCGCCGTGGCTTCCCGTTGCCATCCCTAATTTCGGATGTGCCCGGGTCGTTGGTGCCTTTATTGGCTAACCAGCTGTCTTCACCCGTGCAAAAGAGGGTCATAAGGCTTGTTAAGGCTGCCATCGTCCTCGGCTTTTCTGGGCCGAGGTGTCTGGCGAGCCACTCGTCTCGGATACTATGCTTGAAACCCGCTAGGGCTTCGGCATCCGGACAATCGACAATTTGATTCTTCTTAGTGATAAATCTGTTCCAAAGCTTACGGGCGGACTCTCCGGGCTGTTGAATTATGTGACTTAAATCGTCAGCGTCCGGAGGTCGGACATAGGTCCCTTGAAAATTGGCGCTGAAAGCATCCTCAAGTTCCTCCCAACTTCCGATTGAATTTTCGGGGAGGCTTTTCAACCAGTGCCGAGCTGGTCCCTTCAACTTGAGGGGAAGGTATTTGATGGCGTGGAGGTCGTCCCCACGAGCCATGTGGATATGAAAGATAAAATCCTCAATCCAGACCCCGGGGTCCGACGTTCCGTCGTATGCCTCTATGTTCACGGGTTTGAATCCCTGTGGAAATTCGTGATCTAGTACCTCTTCGGTGAAGCACAGAGGGTGCACCGCCCCTCTGTATCTGGACATGTTGTGGCATGTTGTCGACTGCTATTGTGTCTGGTGTTGATTCCGAGCAGGTATTCGATCAGTCTGAATGTTTTGGTGACCATAATCCTGCGCCGGAGCATGTCCTCTAGATCCATAGATGGACCTGGTCGCGCCGCCCTTTTTGTCCAGGAGCTCACGTAAATCGTGTGCAGCGTCAGTTGCTGCTCTATTGTGGTCATGAAGTGGTTGGTTCGGCCTACTGGCCGTATTGTTCTTCAGCGGAATGGCCTCATCATCGAATTTTGGCAGCAGCTTGCGCTTTGGGTAGCTCGTTGTGTGGCGATCGTCGCCATATTTTTCTTTAGTGTCTAGCACTTTATTCCATCTACGGTTGAGCGTTTCCTGTGCGGCCTTAAGCCTTTGCTTATGCTTCTTTAGGCTTCTCGCAGTGGCCATAAGCCTTCTATGGAGCTTATCTCATTCCAAACGTTTTTCCGGGATGATGAATGCATCGTCGTCCGGACTGTGCTCTTCTCCCGAGGCTGGTTGATGAGTTCGGCCCTCGGGATCCCTGTGATCGGGCGTCTGCTCCGGGCTGTGTTCGGCATGACCTAGCTCATCCTGCTCCATCGCTGGGTCCATATGGTCGTTGTTTCCTTTGGATTTGGCTAGGATGTCGATCTTTCTAGCGCTGTTATCGCTATTTTTACTATGGCTGGACTTAGAGCGGCGTCTGCACCGTCGTTTTGGCTTTTGTCCAGGGGTTTTATCCTCCGTTGTGTCCTTTTTGTCGCCCTCGTCCTTCTTAGGCGTGTCCACCAGGTATATATCATATGATGCGGTGGCAGTCCAGCGCCCCGTGGGCGGTGGTTCCGAATCGCCCCCTGCGCAGATGTCCATACCGTCGGTGTTGTCGGAGTCCAAGTCAAGCAAGTCTGTCACGTCATCGACAGTGGCTATGAAGTGGGTGGTGGGTGGGCAATGAATTTCTTCATCGCCTGCTTCCCCCTCGAGCCGGTGATAGTTCGGCCAAGAGTCTCCTGACAAAGAGACAGATCTTAATGAATTCAGCATGTTGCCAAAGGGCGAGTGCTGGAAGACATCCACAGCGGCAAACTCCATTACCGGAGCCCACCTGAATTCGATGGGCCCGGAGGCGCGCAGTCTGGAACCTACAGCCAAACACAAGTCCAAGGGTCCGGTGACACAGACTTCCTTGGGGGAGGAGTCTGTGTTCGGCTTTACCGCCAATGAGTATGCGGCCTCTGGGGCGGGGTCCATCCACCCATCCTCAGACGACGCGATCTGCCCCGGATTTAGGTCTGGAGCTATTGTAGGTGCGATATCCCGAATATTGTCTGACAACAGGTCTAAGTCATGCTCGTCGTGACTGTTCGGCGCTCCTGGCATGGGCCTGAATCCATTGAAGATCAAGTCTCCGCGGATATCGGCCGTGTAGTTCAAGTTTCCGAACCTGACATGATGACCAGGGGGTAGCTGTCGATCTCCTCCAGATGGCCAAGCGAATTGGCCCGCAGTGCGAAGCCGCCGAACATGAAGATCTGCCCGAGGAGAAAAGTCTTACCTGGACCGCGTTGTTGTTGATGATTGAAGGAGCCATCGAGCCTTGTAGCAACGACACAGAGGAACTCTCAATGAAAGCACCAATGTCGGTGCCAAAACCGGCGGATCTCGGGTAGGGGGTCCCGAACTGTGCGTCTAAGGCTAATGGTAACAAGAGGCAGGGGACGCGATGTTTTACCCAGGTTCGGGCCCTCTCGATGGAGGTAATACCCTACTTCCTGCTTGATTGATCTTGATGATATGATTATTACAAGAGTTGATCTACCACGAGACCATAGAGGCTAAACTGAGCTGGTCTATGATGATTAAGATTGTTCTCCTACGGACTAAACCCTCCGGTTTATATAGACATCGGAGGAGGCTAGGGTTACACAGAGTCGGTTACAAAGAAGGAGATCTAACATCCGGATCGCCAAGCTTGTCTTCCACGCAAAGGAGAGTCCCATCCGGACACGGGACGAAGTCTTGAGTCTTGTATCTTCACAGTCCAATAGTCCGGCCAAAGTATATAGTCCGGCTGTCCAGATACCCCCTAATCCAGGACTCCCTCACACATCACTATATGCCTTGCAAGCAATGTGACTAATGAGTTGGTTACCGGATGATGCATTACAGAACGAGTAAAGAGAATTGCCGGTAACGAGATTGAACTAGGTATTGAGATACCGACGATCGAATATCGGGCAAGTAACATACCGATGACAAATGGAACAACGCATGTTGCTATGCGGTTTGACTAATAAAGATCTTCGTAGAATATGTGGGATCCAATATGAGCATCTAGGTTCTTCTATTGGTTATTGACTGGAGACGTGTCTCGGTCATGTCTACATAGTTCTCGAACCCGTAGGGTCCGCACGCTTAACGTTCGATCACGATTTGTATTATGAGTTATGTGATTTGATGTACCGAAGGTTATTCGGAGTCCCGGATGAGATCACGGACATGACGAGGAGTCTCAAAATGGTAGAGATGTAAAGATCGATATATTGGAAGACTATATTCGGACATCGTAAAGGTTCCGAGTGATTCGGGTATTTTTAGGAGTACCCTAGAGTTACGGGAATTCATATTGGGCCTTAATGGGCCATACGGGAAAGGAGAGAAAGGCCTCAAGGGTGGCCGCACCCCTTCCCCATGGATTGGTCTGAATTGGACTAGGGAAAGGGGGCGAGCCCTTCCTTCTTTCTCCATCTCCCTTCCCCTTTTCCTATTCCATGTGGGAGGTGGAATCCTAATAGGACAAGGGAGTCCTAGTAGGACTCCACACTTTGGCCGCGCCCTATGAGGCCCGGCCTCCTCCTCCCTCCGTCCTTTATATACGTGGCCTGTAGCGACCAGACCTCAAACAGTCTGATCTCTATGCATCAGTGTCATCCCTGGATCCGTAATGCTGACATGCACAGTACTCGAGGATTTATAACAGAGTAGCAATCACACACTTATTACATCGAATGTCTCAAAAGAGAACTTATTACAATAAAAATGGCTTAAGGCCAACTAAATACGATAACAACGGAAGGCTTGGAAGATAAAGTGAGTCCATCAACTCCAACGGCATCACTGAGTGAAAGACAACAACCTACGGCACCTTACTCATCGTCTGAAAAGTCTGCAACATGAATGTTGCAGCCCAAAATGGGTCAGCACATGGAATATGCTGGCAATGTAACACAAGAGAGTAATAAACAGAATAAATGCCATCCCTACATGCATATATGGCTGGTGGAAAGCTCTATGGTTACAGTTTTGCATAAAGCCAATTTTCCCTATAACAAAGGAATAGATTTTATTTAACTATCATGGTGGTTGTTAAACATTGAGAAGGTTCCTCCAACTCAATCCCAATTAAACATCATCATTAAACCCAATCAAATTAATTTATAGTGACGAGATAAACATGATAATCCAAGAACTAGATACTCAAAACGTCCATAATCGGGGACACGACTAACCATGATTAGTTTACACACTCTGCAGAGGTTTGCGCACTTTTCCCCACAAGACTCGAATACATCCATGGTCGGAGAATCGAGACACAGTCTTTCTGAAAGAATAACTCTTTACTCTGGGTGGATAGTTACACCTACTTTCCCCTACATCTGCTAGCCCACCACTGAAAGAGGTCTTGCGACTTACTCAACTATTCTAGAGCCCATAATAGCTTGTGGCCGCACATGGAAGTTTCTAGCATGAATAATCTTATGATCCCTTTGAGCCTGGGTGGCGGACCGTAGGATGATCACACGGGTACTCCGGGATATCCTAGGACAACACTGGATTCTCCAGGTGCCCTGACAACCACTGGGTACTCCATGGTGCCTTCAAGCAATCCACCCAGATGTGTATTAAAGTAGCCACCTTAGTTTCAACCATTAAGTAACAACGCTCACATTTATCATGAATCACTCGAACCAAACCACGTCTACAAGCATAGCATAGCAATATAAGCAATGTAGAAGTAACTCCCAAAGGTTTGATAATAAATAGGACAATAGGTACTACCTCATCTACTTCCCAAAACCCACATGTTAATAAAATCCTAACCATGCAATTGTTTGAGGAATGATATAATGCAATAAAACTGAGTAGTAAAGAGGTATGATCAAAGTGTTACTTGCCATGCTAATGATCCGTGAAACCTAGCGACTCGTAGTAGCACGCTTTGCACTCCGGGTACTTTATCACAAACAAACAAGCATACAATAAGCACTCACCTAGAAGCACGGGTAAAACTCAAATAAGAGATCTAACCAAAAAGTTCAACTTAAGAACTCCGGTTTGCAAAAAGAATCAAATCAAACGAAGCAACGAAACTCAAATTACGAAAGAAACAAGCTTCGTTTACTAATCTGGAATTAATTCAAATTTTAAAGTAGCAAAAACTTGTTTAAGTTGGTTAAACAGAAAGAGGGCTTCGAGACAAAACTCTGGGCGCTTGAATCGCTTGATTCCGATAAACGAGTGAAAGCATAAACTAAAACGAAAATCAGGGCAGAAATCGCGATTGAAAATAATCGCGGAAAAATCCTTGGAAAAAGAAAAACTGACGAATAGGCTAACGAACGAACGTTCGCTGTCTGCGGCTAACGGTGGAAAACCGTTCATTAAAACGAACGAACGAACAGGCGTTCGCTAAATAACTAAACCAAAAATAACCGATCTATATAAAAAAAATCAACCGTTGTTTCTAAAAAAATGTACGGTTTTCCGGAGAAAACCGGTGGTGGATCCGACGACTACCTCGTCGTCGGGGTCGGCGGGTGGCGGGAAGGCAGCGGCTCCGGTGATGGCCTTCGGCGGTGGCGGGCGGCGGCGGGGATCGGCGATGTGGGGCTCCGGCGGCGCGGGCGGCAGGCGGCGACGGCGAAGGCTGGCGGCGGCGGTGGGTCAGGGGCTGGCGGCTAGGGTTCGGCCGGGGTCGGGCCTTCGGCTTATAAGGCCGGTCGGGCTGGAGTGTCCGGGTCGGACACGGCCCGTTAGGTTGGTAACTTTTTTTTAAATAATTCCGCGCGCAGAAAAACAAATAACAGAAATACTAAACGGACTCCAAAAATCCTGAAATAAAATTTCTCCGTCCTCTAAAAATCTAGCGGACAACTTGAACATTTATTTGGGACTAGAATACAATTTTGAAAAATGCATATTTTTCCTAATTCGAATAAAATAGCGATAAAACTCCGGATAAAAATCTTATTTGATTTTAATATTAAATCTCCAATATTTCTTTATTTTGGGAAAGTCATTTTATCCCCTCTCTTTTATTTTTGTAAAATAAATATTTGAAGGGAAAATATTTAAAATCAAACGATCCTCTTTTCAAAATTTGAGAAAACTCAAATAAGAAAATAACAAAATCCCCAACTCCCTCCATGGGTCCTTGAGTTGCGTAGAATTTCTAGGATCAAGCCAAAATGCAATAAAATATGATATGCGAAGATGATCTAATGTATAACATTCCAAATTGAAAATTTGGGATGTTACAAACCTACCCCCCTTAAGATGAATCTTGCCCCCGAGATTCGGGTTGGCTAGAAAATAGGTGTGGGTGGTCCTTCCGTAGGTCTTCCTCTCGCTCCCAGGTGGCTTCCTCTTCGGTATGGTGGCTCCACTGAACTTTGCAGAACTTGATAACCTTGCTGCGTGTGACTCGGCTGGCAAACTGGAGAATCTTCACTAGTTTCTCCTCGTAGGTCAAATCACTGTCCAACTGAATCGCTTCTAGTGGCAATGTATCTCTCAGAGGGATATCGGCCATCTCTGTGTGGCACTTCTTCAACTAAGAAACGTGGAACACACCGTGAACTCCTGACAATCCTCGGGCAACTCCAACTTGTAAGCAACTTCTCCCATACGCTCCAAAACTTTGTATGATCCCACAAAACATGGTGCTAACTTTCCCTTAACTCCAAAACGTTTAACTCCTTGAAGTGGGGACACACAAAGATAAACTCTGTCTCCGACTTCGTAAACTGTCTCCTTGCGTTTAGAATCCGCATAGATCTGCTGCCTGGACTAGGGTACGTTGAGTCTGTCACGAATCAGCTTAACCTTCTCTTCAGACTCTTTGATCAAATCTGGTCCAAACAACAGACAATCTCCAACTTCATCCCACAACAATGGTGTCCTGCACCTCCTTCTGTACAAAGCTTCGAAAGGGGCCATCTTCAAACTGGCTTGATAACTGTTATTGTAAGAGAACTCTACATATGGCAAATTTTCGTCCCCACTAGATCCATAATCTAGCACACAAGCTCTCAACATGTCCTCCAGAATCTGATTCACTCTCTCGGTCTGTCCATCTGTCTGTGGATGAAAGGTTGTACTGAACTCTAGCCTGGTACCCAAAGTTTCGTGCAACTGATTCCAGAACTTTGAGGTAAACTGGGTTCCTCTATCTGATACAATGGTCCTCGGAACTCCATGCAGACATACGATCCTGGTCCTGTATATCTTTGCCAACTTAGCACTGGTGTAAGTGGTCTTCACTGGGATGAAATGAGCTACCTTCGTCAAACGATCGACTACAACCCATATCGAGTCATAGCCATAACGAGTCCTGGGCAATCCCGTGATAAAATCCATGCCTAGCTTATCCCACTTCCATTCGGGTATCGGCAATGGCTGTAGCAATCCTGCTGGGTTCTGATGCTCTGCCTTCACTCTCTGACACACATCACAAACTGCTACACACTCTGCAATATCCTTCTTCATTCCAGTCCACCAAAAACTGTCCTTCAAATCCAGATACATCTTGGTGTTTCCTGGGTGAATCGAATACGATGCATCATGGGCCTCCTGTAGAATCAACTTCTTGATCTCGGGGCCATTGGGCACATATACGCAGTCCTCAAACCATAAGGTATCGTGCTCATCCTCACGAAATCCTTTAGCCTTTCCTTTGCTCATCCATTCCTTTATCTTGGCAATCTCCTTGTCCATCTTCTGAGCTTCCCTGATCTTATCCATCAAAGTAGACTGAATCTCCAATGCTGCTACTTAGCCTCTCGGAACTATCTCCATACATAGCTCACGAAGATCCTCTGCTAACTCCTTGGGTAACTCTCCGGTCATGAGTGTATTGACATGACTCTTGTGGCTCAACGCATCGGCTATTATGTTAGCCTTTCCTAGATGATAATGCAACCTCATATCATAATCCTTGATGAGCTCCAACCATCTCCTCTACCTGAGATTCAACACCTTCTCCGTGATATACTTCAAACTCTTGTGATCCGTGTAAACCTCACAATGGTTCCCGATGAGAAAATGTCTCCATGTCTTCAACGCATGCACTGCGGCTGCTAACTCCAAATCGTGTGTATCATAATTCAACTCATGGGGTTTAAGCTGTCGTGAGGCATACGAAACAACTCTTACCTCCTACATAAGCACTGCTCCAAGTCCTCGACGAGAAGTGTGCAATACACTTGATAATCCTTGCGTTGATCTGGCAAAATCAACACTGGAGCTGTAACCAAACGTTTCTTCAACTCCTGAAAACTGGCCTCACATTCCTCAGTCCATTTGAACTTGGTGTCCTTCTTCAACAACTCCGTCATGGGCTTTGCAATCTTCGAGAAATTCTCAATGAACCTCTGATAGTATCCTGCGAGTCCAAGAAAACTCCGGATCTCTCCAACTGGCGTGGGTGCTTCCCAATTTGTCACAGTGACAACCTTGGTGGGGTCTACTGCTATTCCTTCTCCAGATATAACATGTCCGAGGAATCCAACTTCCTTCAACCAAAACTCACACTTGCTGAACTTGGCATATAACTGATGTTCTCTGAGCTTCCCAAGTACCAAACGCAAATGCTCCTTATGCTCCTCTTCATTCTTCGAGTAGACCAATATATCATCAATGAACACCACGACGAACTTATCCAAAAACTCCATAAACACCTTGTTCATCATGTTCATGAAATAGGCAGGTGCATTAGTCAGACCAAATGACATAACGATATACTCATATAGCCTGTACCTCATGGTAAAAGCTGTCTTGGGTGTATTCTGCTCTCGAATCTTCAGTTGGTGGTATCCTGATCGCAGATCGATCTTGGAAAATACTTTAGCTCCTTGCAACCAGTCAAACAGATCGTCGATCATCGACAGTGGGTACTTGTTCTTGATCGTCACTTCATTCAATCCATGATAATCAACAACCATTCTTAATAATCCATCTTTCTTCTCCACTAGAAGCACTGGTGAATCCCAAGGTGACGAACTTGGGCGAATATAGACTTTATCCAGTAACTCCTTAATTTGTTTCTTAATTTCCTCCAAATCCTTTGCGGGCATCCTGTACGGTCTCTTAGATATTGGCCCTGTGCCTGGCAAAAGCTCAATCAAAAGCTCGATGTCTCTGTCCCATGGCATGCCTGGCAACTCTTCTGGAAATACATCAGGGAAATCCTTCACCACTAGTACTCCCTCCTGTACAACTCCTGATAAGGAATTCACTTGAGTCCTCTTCGGCACATGCCGGGATACATACTTAATCCTTCTTCCTTCTGGGGTGGTGAGCATAATCGACTTACTGGCGCAATCGATGTTTCCTCCATACATCAATAGCCAATCCATACCCAAAATCACATCCAAACCTTGCGAATCCAAAATTATCAGGTCTGAGGGGAAAACATGCCTACCTATGGTCAATGGCATCTTAAAACATCCTTGGCTTGCCATATGCTCCGCTCCTGGCGAGCTTACTAACATAGGTGTTCTAAGAACCTTGGTGGGCAGTTTATACTTATCCACGAATCCCCTTGATATGTATGAATGCGATGCACCAGTATTAAAAAGAACGATTGCAGTAAATAACTTAACCAAAAACTTACCTATTACTACATCTGGCTGGGCTTCAACCTCCTCCACGTTAGCGTGGTTCACGTGTCCCCTGTTGAAAGTGTTGGGATTCTTCCCAGAGCTTCCATTGCCATTACCATTCTTTGCTTCAGAACACTCCAAGGCGTAATGTCCATTCTTCCCACACTTGAAACAAGTAATGTGACTTAGATCCTTCTTGGCGGGTGTTGCTAGGATGGAACGGTTCTGTCCATTGCTTCCTCCATTACCATTCCCATTCTTGGGGCCACTATGGTTGTGCGAACTTCCTCCATTGTGATTGTGACCTCCATGGTTATGTTGAAGGTGTCCTCCCGAGTTCGGGGTAAAACAGGGCCTCTGCTGAGCTCCAAAATTGTACTTCCCTTGTCCTTCTAGAAACTTCTCCTGCTTAGCTGCATCCGTAGCAACGTCATCTGGGGCATAACGTGCTAACTTACTAAAATCATCCACATACTGGCCCACTGTGCGTCCTCCTTGGAGAAAGTTGCGAAACTCGAGCTTCTTCATGGCCATAGCTCCTGCTGAAACATGGGCAGTACGAAAAGCCTGCTGAAACTGGTCCCATGTGACAGTGTCGATGGGGTAAGTGGCTGTGAAATTCTCCCACCATGATGTTGCGGGTCCATCAAGCTGATGTGCGGCAAAACGCACTCTCTCCACATCTGTGCATCCTGCAGTGGTCAACTCCCTTCCAATCTTGTGGAGCCAATCATCTGCAACAATCGGCTCGGTGCTACCGGAGAACATCCGCGGATTCAGCATTAGAAAACGGGCTAAGTGATCAACAGGTGGTGGTGGTGGTCGGTTGTTGTTGTTGTTCCCCTGGTTCTGATTCTGGACTAGTATCTGCATCAATGCATTCTACTGCTGGACCAACAGAGTGAGCTCTGGTGGAAAAGCAAATCCATTGTCGTGTCTCGGAGGCATCTGATGGGTTTAGAAAAGATGAGAAAACAGAATAGAATGAGATCTAGTGGGAAAACACTACCCATATGCACATGAGACAAACACAATCGTATCACTTCAATCAATTCAAACAAGGGCATACAACGGTCTAACTATTGTTACAAAAGTGCTCGGACTATACTATATACATGGGGGAATACTACTACTGATATGGTGGTCGACTAGAAAACTTGATCGGTGGAAGACTCCATGATATCTGCTCCAGCTTCATCAGCAAAGTCATCATCGCTATCGTCGGGGTGCGAGTCAGTGTTGTCGATGATGATGCAGTTCTCCGGGCAAGTGGAATCGTCGTCTTCTCCTCCTGGCGCGGGGTCTCCCATGAATACTCCTAGCTTCTTGACCAGATCGTCATTCTTCTCCACGAGTATCGTCATTTCCTCCTCATATCCATCGCGGGTAGACTTGAGTTCTTCCTCCAGCTCCGTGATCCCAGCCATTTCCTTCTTCAGATCTATCATGCCTGCGCACATCTGGTTCTCCTGGCGACGAATGTGCTGGTTTAACTCCTGGATGAAAGCTGCAATAGATCTATCCTTCCTGCTGCTGATCATCTCCCATTGCTCATCTCGGCGCCCAAAAACCTGGTTTATAGTATCCTTGAGATCCTTGTGGTAAACTTCTCCAATGCGTCCCATTGTGATGTGGGCTGCCATGCTCTTTCCTAGACTCCAGGTTGGTGCATCAATGGAAAACTCTATGGGCTCAGTGAGTGGCATGAACGTCCTTCCTGGAACTTGAACTTGAATCATCCAACACTCCTCTTCAGGTAAAGTGGCGATGTAGGTCCCGGGGAAGCTTGGTATTCCGATGTTCAGGTACCTAGCTAGTAACTTCCTTCAAGTGGTGTCCAAAAGGTGTATCTTCATCCGGTTGCGTGAACTTGTTCCTTGCATCCGCCATCCTCAAGAGTAGAAAAGGGAGAGGAGTCAGAAATGAGAAGACAGTAGTGATCTAGGGCTTTAGCTTAGTGGTCGTGTCCTACATTCAACATGTGCTCTGATAGCATCTTGTAGTGACTAGAACTCAAATAGTCTGATCTATGTGCATCAGTGTCATCCCTGGATCTGTAATGCTGACAGGCACAATACTCGAATTTATAACAGAGTAGCAATCACACACTTATTACATCGAATGTCTGAAAAGAGGACTTATTACAATAAATATGGCTTAAGGCCATCTAAATACGATAACAACAGAAGGCTTGGAAGATAAAGTGAGTCCAGGAACTCCAACAGCATCACTGAGTGAAATACAACAACCTATGGCACCTTACTCATCGTCTGAAAAGTTTGCAACATGAACGTTGCAGCCCGAAACGGGTCAGCACATGGGATATGCTGGCAATGTAACACAAGAGAGTAATGAACAGAATAAATGCTATCACTACATGCATATATGGCTGGTGGAAAGCTCTATGGTTACAGTTTTGCATAAAGCCAATTTTTCCCTACAACAAAGGAATATATTTTATTTAACTATGATGGTGGTTGTTAAACATTGAGAAGGTTCCTCCAACTCAATCGCAATTAAACATCATCATTAAACCCAATCAAATTAATTTATAGTGATGAGATCAACATGATAATCCAAGAACTAGATACTCAAAACGTCCATAACCGGGGACATGACTAACCATGATTAGTTTGTACACTCTGTAGAGGTTTGCGCACTTTTCCCCACAAGACTCGAATACATCCATGGTCGGAGAATTGAGACACAGTCTTTCTGAAACAATAACTCTTTACTCTGGGTGGACAGTTACACCTACTTCCCCTACTTCAGCTAGCCCACCACTGAAAGATATCTTGCGACTTACTCAACTATGCTAGAGCCCATAATAGCTTGTGGCTGCACACGGAAGTTTCTAGCATGAATAATCTTATGATCCCTTTGAGCCTGGGTGGCGGACCATAGGATGATCACACGGGTACTCCGGGATATCCTAGGACAACACTGGATTCTCCAGGTGCCCTGACAACTACTGGGTACTCCAGGGTGCCTTCAAGCAATCCACCCAGATGTGTATTAAAGTAGCCACCTTAGTTTTAACCATTAAGTAACAACACTCACATCTGTCATGAATCACTCGAACAAAACCACGTCTACAAGCATAGCATAGCAATATAAGCAATGTAGAAGTAACTCCCAAAGGTTTGATAATAAATAGGACAATAGGTACTACCTCATCTACTTCCCAAAACCCACATGTTAATCAGATCCTAACCATGCAATTGTTTGAGGATTGATCTAATGCAATAAAACTGGGTAGTAAAGAGGTATGATCAAAGTGTTACTTGCCTTGCTGATGATCCGTGAAACCTAGAGACTCATAGTAGCACGCTTTGCACTCTGGGTACTCTATCACAAACAAACAAGCATACAATAAGCACTCAACTAGAAGCACGAGTAAAACTCAAATAAGAGATCTAACCAGAAAGTTCAACTGAAGAACTCCGGTTTGAAAAAGAATCAAATCAAACGAAGCAACGAAACTCAAACTGCGAAAGAAATAAGCTTCGTTTACTAATTCAAATTTCACAATAGCAGAAGCTTGTTTAAGTTGGTTAAACAGAAAGAGGGCTTCGAGACGAAACTCTAGGCGCTTGAATCGCCTGATTCCGATAAGCGAGTGAAAAGATAAACTAAAACGAAAATCAGGGCAGAAATCAAGATCGAAAATAATCGCGGAAAAATCCTTGGAAAAAGAAAAATGGACGAACAGGCTAACGAACCAACGTTCGCTATCTGCGGCTAACGGTGGAAAACCGTTCATTAAAACGAACGAAGGAACGGGCGTTCGCTAAATAACTAATCCGAAAAATGATCTATATAAAAAAATCAACTGCGGTTTCTAAAAAAAAACCATACGGTTTTCCGGAGAAAACCGACGGCGGATCCAGTGACTACC